>NW_019392662.1:564243-1164243 GCF_000648675.2 Cimex lectularius
AGAGAAATGTTTAGATTAAAAGATATCACGATTTTCCGACGCCAGGACGTGATATCTTTCAAAATCGATAAAAAGCGAAATTACTCTGAAATGGTTGAGAATCGGACCATGGACAATATGAACTTTTTTGTTCATTTTAGGGTGAAGAATCTACTGCAGAAGTTTGTAGCACGAGTAGCAATTCACCCTGTATATATATATATATAAAATTTATTGTCTCGAAGATCTTCGTTGGTTGTACATCACTGCGAAGTTACAAAGTAGGTTTTTGTTGTGACGGTATTAGATATATGATTGAAATTTAATACAGAAATCTTTTAATCTAATGAACTTGAATTGTATTTTGCATTGCAAAAACACATTAACGCACAATGAAAAACATCAAGAAACCTACTGAAAAACCTCAATTCCCGGAATCAGTGTTGCCCCCAGTGTTACCCAGACCTGAGAAGGAGGGAAAACAGTGCTAACTGTGCGAATTTATACAATAATTAACTGCCGTGAAGAACTTGTTGGCTGTGCATCCATACAAATTCACGAGTTTATTGATACAACGTCTTTAAAAAAATGGCCGAAATATAATACTGAAACTTTTTCAACCTAAACTCCACATAAGTTAAGTATCGACTCTTCTATGAAAAATCGCAACTTTTTTTTAATACTTATGTTAAGTCGGCAGCCAAAAGCTAAAGATAAGAGAAAGAATTATCGTACATAAATAGGACTGCATTAAGCAAGTCTATTCGAAAATTAATAAACGGGAAACTTTAGCTAGTTAAGCTTCTTAACGTATGTAAGACATGAACATCCAAACTTTGTTTAATCTGCTTTTTATTGCCACTTCAAAACTTTAGTATTTCAAGTTATTCTAACGCAATAAATATGATTTACACATGAAATACTACTAAACTTTGAAACAACACTAAAATTTGTGAAATAGATCATAACCTTTGAATAGGGTTACTTCTCAAAATACGATATCAATATGTTTGATCATAATTTCCACTTCCTCGTTCAAGTTGGGTTTAACTCGGTCGTTTTGTTGAATATAGTTAGGGGATTCTCCAAGCAATTAATTTGTTTGTTTCTGCCTTGTGGTGATATTTGAGAAGATTTGAACTGGGCAAAGGTCTGATGAGGGTGTGGGCAGCTGAGCCATTAAATGCATAGGCAAAATGAACAAATTAATTGGTTGGATCACCAAGTGAAGTAAATCAAGTTGAAGTAAATCGTTAGAATTGATTTTGGTGTTATGTAAAAAATCTAGATATTAAGAACATAAAAAATAGAAGATATTATTTGGAAAAAAACTCAAAGTCGTTGTGGTTACTGAATTACGAAAAACTAAATTATGGGAGAGAAATAATTCCCATGGAGAAAAATCCAACTTGAAAATGTGATTAAAAGTCGCGTTTTAGTTGGATGCAATTAAGCTTTCACATGCCTGTTGGATGTGTTCGTTGTATTTACATAAAAAGTTAGTAAACGAATTTGTTGGAGTGGAGTCTGTTATTAATTCAAAAATCAATTAATTTAATGATTTCAACATTTTTCCGTTTAAGGTCATTTGCGGTCTAGTGCCGTTCAGCGAATTAATTTTAATTAATAAAGCCGACTGTATTAAATCCCACGCTGAAAAATTCGCAATTTTATTAAATTAAGTACAATGCAAAGTGGCACAATATTCTTAGTGAGCGGAAAGTGAGAACGTGAAGATTGCCGGCGGTATTCCATCCAAAGGAGAGCAGGCGTTCGACCCTAACTTATTCCACTTGAAAATAATATCATTCGGAGTGGAATGAGCGAATGAGCAAGAGAATTAAATGAGCTCTAAATTGCTTCATATTGTTGGCTAGATGGCAATTATCTGTTGTGCTTCATGCATACCAAATCGCCGAGCCCAGCGTGATATCGCACGTTGTTCTGGCATATTTAATTTTCATAAATGAAAGACCTCCGATCCAAACATATCGTTATACGAACCAAACCTTTTTAACGCTTTCTCACATAAAATACGGATTGAATTTCGATTCCACCTTTATCGTGATCACTATCGTACAATAGTTTAACGCTAATCATTTTGATCGACGATATCATTCACATCAGCAGTTATTCACAATCGAAAATAATAAGGCTCATTTTATGTACTTATAGGGATCAGCTTAAAGTACAATGGAAGAAATGATGAGAAAGGGCTATTCTAGTCTTTTCATCATCGTCGGCCCTTTACTCTATTGTGTGCCCTGAAGTTTAGGTTTATTACTTATTGCCATGACAAATAACTCTACTTTTGTTAAAACTTTTCATTATTTAGTAGCAGTGCATGCCGCCATTTTACATTATCTAGCGTATAAAAATGTTATATTTTCCCTAGGCAAACTCCCAGGTTGTAATATTTATCCAGAAACAAAACGGACAGGTTTTTGCATATAAGCTGAACTTCATATAGAAATATAGTATATTTGTATTTAAATTTTTAAACTCAAATTTGGCTCAATTCTTTGGGTTTCCCCAGAAAAAAAATCTTATGCAGACAACTTTATGTCAATATTGTAGATTTGCTAAATAATTAAATTGACCTTATGCTATAGCTTTGGCGAAACTGAATTGTTGTAATATTTCAAAGTACACTATTTATAAAAAGCTAGATCTTGTGAATAAAATCATTAAAGTAGTATCTGCGTGTAAATGGAATAATTCGGCTATTTAGAGTCTTAATATCAAATTTTGTTTGGTGTGTAGCTTTAAAGAAAACGAGGAGCTATAAAATTTTGTGACCAATACTATACTCTCACACATTCTATAATACATTTTTTCTATATATAACCCATTACAGTTCGTGGTCCGATTGACCAATTAACATTTTTCAATTAATTAGTATTTATGAAAAGTATTGGTCGAGATAAAAAAGTCAGTGTCACGAGCGGGATCCGAACCCACGACCTTCGGCTAAATACGCCGAATCTATCTCGACCAATATCTTTCACCTATATATAACATTCACTCAATTTTGGTGGTAGAGTACTCGATATTCCTCCATCACTCTTTACGCATATTACACAACTTTTTTTTCCCTATTCGTAGGATTATTACCTGGGCGGGTGCCCAGGGAGATCGTCTTCCGTCGGCGGCGTCCTTCTTCGGGTCGTCCACGCTGTCGTCCAATCCTCTTCTGGCGACGGACGGCCGCTCCTCTCTTGGAGCCCTCCGGAATTGCCCCACGTGCCCCGATCACGATGCCTTTGGCCGTAAAATACGGCTTCTGGCACCGCTCTCGAAGCACGTCGCACCATGTACTTCTCGCTCTTTGCCTCGGCAACACGGCTTAGTGCGTCGCGAGATTCATATGCCACTGCAAGATCTAGTACATGTACTTCATCTTGTTAGTGGCGATTATGTCCAGTCGCAGCGTTTGCCCATCGTCGGTCCTTAAGGGGAGCTCGACGCTAACTGTGTACCCGGAAGCACGGAGACCGGCTCAAGGACCTCGACGTTTGTCGTGTCTTCTAATGATCTTTTCTTTACTCGACGGGCATGTGGACAGCACATGGGAGAGCGATTCGTTGCCAGCCCCACATCTCCTACACTCGGCTGGCAAACTATTTTCTGCTCTCCTCATGGCCTCCCTCGTTCCCATCGAGTTGGTCCTTAGGCGGAGGGCCTGGACAAACCGGGACTCCTGACGGATCAGACGATCGTCAGAGAGCCACCGGTCGCCCATCGTGTCGCCGGCAAAACTCTTAACTCCGTGCCCCGTGGCACCCAGACTCGCCCAGTTGACGAGCTCAACATTGAGGGATGATAGGTACTCAACATGCCGCCATCTACCCTCTCACATCACAGATTCTAATAGACACACAATAAAACAATACCTCCCAGATTCTCGCTGCCGTCCTCAAGCACAAAATCATATCGGGTAGCATTCCAACACGCTCTCTGTAAAGAACGAAGGAATTCCAGCTTTCAACTAGATGGGACCTATCGAGCAACCTTTCTCTTAACACATACGCAAGATTTGGTCTAAAAGAAAGTGAGTGTCCCTCATGGCCTATGTATAATCGAGTGCAGATGACCCTTCTTCTACGAGACAGGGTCCTCCAAGTGCCACGACAGTGCTCTTGATACTCGAGACCTCTGCCGATACGGTGCAATAAAGTCTTTATTATAATTATCTGTTCCTTTCATAATTTGTGGCTTTTTTCTATTATACGTACCTAAGTTTAAATTCATTACACATTACCAAGGAAAACGTTTATAACAAATAAATCTACTTTTGCAAAAATGTATAATATTTTGCATATAATCATATTAATATAATATTAATAACATATTACATATTAATATAATATATAATATGTTATGCTATTATTATGACATGTTATATAAAATATATAACAATTAATTAAGCTTTTTAGTTGAGATAAAAAAGTCAATGGCACGAGCGGGATTCTAACCCACGATCTTCGGCTAGATACGCCGCTGCTCTACCACTTGAGCTAGCGTGACCTCGATCCACTCGGACATCAACTTCCCACCTCAACCCCACCTTTTGAATTTTCCCTCCTTTTTGCCATTTTTCAAATGTCGTGTAATCTAACACAGTGTTGAAGGGTATTTATTATACTCAATTGGTACTTGAATATCCTTAGCAGCTTCTTTCGCCAGTCGGTCCGTTTCTTCATTACTTTGGATTCCGACATGTACTTTCACCCAAAGCAAAGCCAATTGTTTTCCAGCTTACGTCAGTTGCTTGGCATGAACCCTGATATCTTCGCATAACTGTCAATGGTTCTTCGGATTACTTATTGATCTGATTGCCACCATACTGTCTGTATGATTAGTAATTTTCTTAGGATCTCCGCTTGTGTGCATCTGACCAGCGTTAATGCCCATTAAAGCCTTTGAAATCCCAGGTTCTTCCGCTTGATTATTTGAGCTTCTGGTCTGAATTTTTCCGAGTGAATTTTTTCGTTTCTGTGGTAGACAACAAATGAACATCTCGCGTTTCCATCCTCTTGTTTGCTTCCGTTGGTATATAAATAATTACATTTTCATCTTCCATCCATGAACCAATGGATGAAAGGTTTCTAATTTCAACCGTTTCAGCAGGATGAGCCCATAAGCTCTAATGGGCCCATTTTAACGTTTTTTCAAATGTTGTGTAATCTGATTGGAAATGAAATGGCCACGGAGAACTTTTAGTGAAGTATACTTCATTTTAATTCATTAAATTCACTAATTTCGTGGTCCGCTTGACCAATTAATGTATTACAGTTAATTAAGGTTTTTAGTTGAGATAAAAAGTGGTAGAGCAGCGGCGTATCTAGCCGAATATCGTGAGTTCGAATCCCGATCGTGCCATTGCCTTTTTTATCTCAACTAAAAACCTTAATTAATTCTAATATATTAATTGGTCAAGCGGACCACGAAATTAGTGAATATAATATATGACATATGTTATATATTTATATAATATTAATAACACATATAATATTAATTGTGGGCTTAATAGTTTATTTATTTAATTCTTTCAAAGTTTAATTTGATTCAGAATAAATCACAGACAAGAAATGACAGTAAAATTGTATTTCGTCTTAAAAATGTTTCATATTATTGCTATTACGTTTGATTTGGTTTTGGTATAATTTTATATAGTAACTAAAGTCTGATATTAAAATTTGTCATTAAGCTAATCATCATTGGAACGTAAAATGTTTTTATTATACAATCTGAGATAAAGCGTAGGAGAAAATTATGTTCCCACCTTGAAATTGTAAATATTTAGTTGTACACCACCTTGTTGTCTCAGCCAACATACTGCCGATCAATAATTTGTGCTCCTTCTATATCGGCATCCTTTGATATAATAACTTCCTATTTAATGTCAGATTGTGCTAGTTTATATTTACAAAGGGAAAAAAACTGCTGTGGCATTGAACGAATTCGAACCGGACCTCACATCGTGGTTGCCTCGGGCCAAATGTCAAAAAGCGAGACGAGTTTATATGCTTGAACCGACAACTGTATTAACAGACACAAAGCAATCAGTTAATGGTTCGGCCCCAGTTGACCTTTTCGTGAACACCTTTCATCCTGATCTCTGGATAATGGTAATACATAATCAGATAATGGAACTCGAACGGATCCCCACCAATCGGTTTCTCTCTTTCTCTCTCTCTCACTCGAGCTCTTGATTTTAAAATGTCAACCTGTTTTTTCGGTATCGCAATTTCAAAAAGCATGCCGGATAGTGCGCAGATGGCGCAAATAGAAATTCGCAGGAGTTGGCAAATACAGTATTGCAAAATCGTGTGTGAAATGTAACGAAATGGATTCGGCTATCTTGACCTTTCTGGATCTGAGACAACGGAGATGATTTATCATCCCACTTCAGCGCTTAATACGGAAGCCCGTGGTAAGATTGCCCTGCGGAATTAAGTAGATAATCTTTGATGACAACCATCTATTCTTCTTAACCAAAATAACAATAGTTCATCACGGAGGTTTAAGAACAAAATAAAAAGACCAAAAACAAAGAGTACAATTTAATTTTTTCAATGTCATTAAGAAACGGTTTCCTTATTTTCCTAGTTTCAAATACTCTCGCTACAAAATAGTTCCTATATCTTGGGTAAGTTGATCTCCTTACAAAAAATTCTGATTCTTTTTCAAACTGGTGTTTCACAAGTTCCGGTCGGTAGTAAAAAGTTCACGTGTACAGCGCCGACCTTGCTCATTATTTACTGCTCGACCTAATTTTAGAATCTAGAATATTTGTTTAGGATTGTTTGTGTATTGCAGGTTTTGTGATGTGAACCAGAGCGAGAGAAGACTAGAAATTAAGAGTTTTCACGTCTTAAATCGTTATTTGTGAAATTAAGGGTTTTGGCTGTGAAAGTTATTTTATAAACGCTTTTCACCTTAAAATTAATTGACCCCGTCTACCCTTGAAAAGGCTTAATGTTTTCGTCGAATATGTCCAAGCCTGTGTTGATTTTTAATGCTGTCAAAATTCACTTAATGAGGCAACTTGAAACTTATCTCAAGTCAAGCTTCCCGTAGCCATTTTTTAAGCTTCAATTCTAAAGCCTCCATTAACTTAACAATTGCTCAGCTCTTTTTAAATTTACTGAAGGCGTCGAGTGTTTTCTTAAAAACCTGGCAGCTTCAACTGTGCACGATTGCCGATCGATACTTCCTTCCACCTTAATACAATCTTCCTTCATCTTTTTATCGATCCTTATATTCAATACTTCCAAGACTGTGCAACGGTTGGTGTGTTTTCTTTGCATTGTCCCAGACTGTAAATATCTCCTTTCGCTACTTCGGAGGAGAAATCTACCAACTTACACTTCGTTGAGCATTTCTGTTATTCCACGCGTTTTCTTGGATTTTCATATTGGTAAAGCACGTTATTCCTTTTTATTTTCGGGGAATAAAATTCTTCACGAATACTCATACAAGCAGGATTCGTGAAAAAATTTCCAATTCCATTGTGTGTGTATGTGTGTGTGTGTGTGTGTGTGTGTATAAATTTTTAACTTTATACCTCTCCGTTGTTTTAAATATATCTAATTAATTAAGGTTTCTAGTTGAGATGAAAAAAAGTTAATGGCACGAGCGGTATTCGAACCCACGATCTTCGGCTAGATACGCATTTTTCAAATGTCGTGTAATCGGATTGGATTCTCGACGACAAACGAATTAAAATGAAGTACACTTCACTAAAGCTCTCCGTGGCCATTTCATTTATCNTGCCATTAACTTTTTTCTCTCAACTAAAAACCTTAATTAATTGTAATGTATTAATTGGTCAAGCGGACCAGAAATTAGTGAATTTAATATATCTACTTTTCAACGTGTCTATTACAATTACACTATAGTTTACAATACATAATACTTAAAAAATAACGGCTTTTTCCAAGGCGAAAACTTTGTAAAGAGTAAGGCATTAAGGAGAAAAAAGTAGTGTTGTTGAACTTGGTCCTGTCCTTCCTGGCCGCCAAAGTTACTCTCGGGGGGCTTTCGAGCCTAAGCCTTTTCAGCCCCCAACACATGCTTGTTATAAACAAAGCCCGGCTTCACTCTTGCCTTCTTCCCCGTGATGACATTCTTCCCAGTGCTCGATAATCCTCTATTACAAGCTTCCACATTTATTACGCCCTCTTCAGAGCACTACGCAAAAATAATATTAAAATCCTATGTCGAGTGCCAGCCCAGTAAAGTTTGCTCATTAATCTTCCAAAAAGATAAAACCTTTTAATCAAAATAAACATTAAATAAAATATAAAAAGTAAATAAATAATAAAAAATGTTCGGTTTTGTCAGCACAATCCGAGAATGAAACGCGCTTACTCATCTTGGGCAACTGTATTTACATCGCATAAAACAACAGGCTACTTATGAATAATAATTATCACAATCAAAGTCTAGACCAAGAAACAATTTAATAATTAAAACTACTAAAGGATTAAATTAATTAAAAAATATTTTGGTGTATATTGTACATATCATTATTATATGTCAAATGCAACTACATGTCGGGTTTAGGTTATTTAGATCAATATGGAGTTCACATATATTTCAAATGTAATTCCCAAACCTAAAAATATATTCATATCCCCTTTTAAGCCTTCTATTCCCATTCTATCCCTCTATTCTCGGCTAAGTGCTTGAAAAGCTTCTTCTCCACCTACGCACCATCATCTAGCCTCAAATATTAATAATTATTAGCCGCAGTCTCCAATTTGGATTCTGCGGCCACCACTCGACCACTCACCAAGCCAATCGCGTTTTGGACATCATCGAAACTTATTCGAGCTTAAACAATAATGCCCGGGGGTTTTCCTTGATATATGGCCAGGGGCATCCGTGCTTTTTTTGTATAAACCTTATCCTAAAATCCTACTTCACAAATCGATACTAGGCACCTCGTCCTCTCCTATTCATCCCATTTTCACATCTCGGGGGAACGACAATCGCTTTACTATTCCTTTTCCCCTCAACCTTCAATCCCGTCTTGTTTTATTAATGCCTAATTCCTTTTTCAATCGACTCAGCAGGTTGATTTACATCGAAAAAGTCAATAATTTTTTTTCTCGGTTTTTCGTTTTTCTCGAAAACTACGTGGTTTACGAGCTTAATTCCTTTCCCAATCGACTCAGCAAGTCGATTTACATCGAATAAATCAATACAAAAAATTGTCTCGGTTTTTTTGCCTTTTTCTCGAAAAAACGTGTCTTACGAGATTAATTATTTTTCCAATCGACTCACCAGGTCGATGTACATTAAAACAAGACAATACATTTTTTCATTTTTTTCGTTTTCCTCGAAAACTACGTGCTTTACAAGCTTAATTCCTTTTCCAATCGACTCAGCAGGTCGATTTACATCGAAAAAGTCAATAAATTTTTTAAAGTTTTTTTTTCTCGGTTGTTTGCGTTTTTCTCTAAAAATACATGTTTTATGAGGTTAATTCCTTTTCCAATCGACTTACTAGATCGATTTACAAAATTAAAGCAATTTTTTTCGATTTTTTCGATTTCTTTCGATTTTTTCGTTTTTCTCTAAAACTACATGTTTTACGAGGTTAATTCCTTTTCCTATCGACTCACCAGGTCGATTTACCTAAAAGAAAGCAATTTGTTTTCGATTTCTTTCGATTTTTTCGTTTTTCTCTAAAACTACATGTTTTACGAGGTTAATTCCTTTTCTAATCGACTCACCAGGTCGATTCACATCGAAAAAATCAATAAAAAAATTTTCTCGGTTTTTTGCCTTTTTCTAGAAAAATACATGTTTTACGAGGTTAATTCTTTTCCCAATCGACTTACCAGATCGATTTACATAAAAAAAACAATAAATTTTTCCCAGATTTTTTCCTGTTTTTTGCGTTTTTCACCAAAAGTACGTGTTTTACGAGCTTAATTCCTTTTCCAATCGCCTGAGCAGGTCGATTTACAAGGAAAAATACAATAAAATTATTTCGATTATTTTCGGTTTTTCTTCATGGGATGATTTCTTCATTTCTTGCAATGGAGAATCAAGATAAAAACAAAAATCTCACACCATAGTTTTCACTCTTAATGGAAAAATACTCCCATCTGTCTACGAGTATTGAAATGTCAATTAAACTAGATCAAATCAATTACTATAGACATTTTAAAGGTTGTTTCACCCTGATGATGACCTTAAAATAGGTCGAAAGCGTGGAATTGAATTGATTTTTTCATCAAAACCAAAATGAGATCCAGATTATTAGAAGTGGTCGATTTATCTTTAAATTACATTCTAATGTAACCGCCAATTGATTCATCAACTAGGATAACAAAAAGACCCAGCGAAACGAATTGCAACAAAGACATTCATTAATAATTCGTAAAAGGAGGGTATAGTCAAGCGAACTGAACTAGGGAATTAGGAAAGATACAATAACCCAGAGGCTGAAGTGCTTGAGAATACAACTACCACTTCTTAGAATTCCATCGTTATCATCAACCTCAGTTAAACGATAAAATGCTGAAAAGACTACTTAAAAGAAAATCTAAACTGACAATACTCAACAAAAAAGAACTATTCATAGCCTTCGCGGCCCAATTTGTACCGTCGAAATTGAATTATACGGGACAACGATCCGTTCCATTCTGGACCAAATCCAATCCCTCAATTCAAAATTGTATCAATAGTCTATGCTCCCTCGCCACAAATCATACGTACACTCCGATTTAAATATGTTAAAAAACTGGTCCAGTCCAGCTGCAATAAATTTTTCAACAAAATCAAATGCACACGACACTTTCCTCTAATTCTAATCAATTAATCGGCAACTTATCCTACTCGTCCTTCCTTCCAAACCCCGCAGGAGACAAGCGCAAATGACCGCGCGACCGTCAAATTTTGTAATGTCGGAACCTATTTGGTCTCTAGTTGAACAGTTTTGTCCATTCAAATCGATCACGCCAAATGTATTCATATAATATTCATATTCCCTTACTTAATCTCTTATCTAAGGAATTTTCTCTTTTCATTATTTATTACATTGTTAAAATTGAAAGAATTTTTAGGATCAGAGTTGTGTTTCTTGAAGAGTCCTTAAAATCATATTTATGCCGTTTTATTCTTTCCCTCTAATTCCATTTAGTTTTGCCATATTATAATGTTTGAAATTAATTCAATTTATACAGATTATCAAACTGGATCCCTCGTCTTTTGTTGTGCTCTGCTTTTCAACCTCAAACAGTTGAACAATTGCTGTGTTTAATGTCACATCGGCCATATCGGTCCAAGCATGACAGTTTTCTATTATGTATTATGTGAGGCTTATCGAACGACTGCTCTATGCGTACCAGGCGTATCGCAACACCCTTGTCGGGGAACCTTGTGTCAACCGCGCATGGCCTATTCTGATCCGAGAGGAAACGATTGCTAATGATCGAGTAACAACATAAAGAGACACGCATTTACGTTTTCTTATTGTGAGACTTTTTTTCTTGACGTTTCCTGGATTCCCTTAGTTTGGTTGTTTCCGATTATTTTCGTCTTCCTATCCTGTTTTGCCCTCATGTTTCGCCCCATCTTCAGTAGTTGATCTGTGCGTTATTTTGGCCACCCTGATCTTTGAGCATAAGAAAAAGTTGAAACACTGAAACAAGTCATTGTTGTTTGTTAAGGGGTAGGCAAACAAATCTGAAAAGTCATAATTATTATACAAATTGAGCATTACTGACTTTCTGGAATTCTTTTAAACTAATTTGCTAATATAGCATATGAAACATTTGTCATTTGTTTTTTTAATGATGATGCACGCTTTCTTGTTTGCTATTGCATTGGGCAACTTAATATATGATTAGGGGATTTTTTTTTCTTTTTTATATAATTGTTGCTTTTTACGAAATATGATTTTAAGCGATTTGCGAAAGCCGTCTCGTATTCGCCGAAGTTTTCTGCCATTTATACAACCAGCGATTTAGATAGTTCAAAAGCTTTTTTCTCTTCGGAAGAGTTGTATTGTTAAAACGTTCGATAAATCCTTTGCACGATTCACGAACCCTACAATGATTTGGATGGATGTATACCGCAGAACTGACAGATCAATGATTCATTAAATCCAGTTTAATGTATTTCCTTTTTCACATATTTTGGCTGATTAATAGAGTAGCTGCTGTGTCCCACATAATCGAAGCGTGTCGTGCCTTGGCTCCCTACAGGGCGCGAGTTGGCATGCCGCCAGATTTAAAGAGAGTTCTCGGTCACAGCAGCGAGTTTCAGGGTCCTCTGTTTCGCTTTTTAAAGGATTTTTTATTGCATATAAAAATACAGTTATGCGTTTTGTGTTTCTGTGTCTTGTATGAGTGAATGTATTTATTGGCGTGAATGGGGAGGGGCTGATGGCGAAGTAG
This sequence comes from Cimex lectularius, assembly GCF_000648675.2. Taxonomy (NCBI): domain Eukaryota; kingdom Metazoa; phylum Arthropoda; class Insecta; order Hemiptera; family Cimicidae; genus Cimex; species Cimex lectularius. The sequence goes on from NW_019392662.1 coordinate 576,642, forward strand.
CTTCTCCATCGTTTCTCAGGTTGTGTGTATGACTTGGGCTGATGGCGGAAATGACTTGGGCTGATGGCGGAAATTTTATAAAAATACCCCATCGACTCCAATCTAGATTAGTTTATTACAGGGAACAGGTATCGAATACTCCATCTACCAAACAGTATGAGTGCGATCAATGTATATAGGCATGAATGTATTTATTGGTGTGATTGTGTATCGAGTGTGTTGCGGTATTATGTTAGTGCTTCGGGGTGAAATGACCAAGCTGTCGGATGACCCTGTAAAAAAAAATTATTATTATTAAAGTTATTTTTCCGCAATTGGAACGTCAACAAATTAAACATCTAATGCTATTCGGTAATAAGGGGTTATGCTTAATGAATCGGTTTCTCCTGATTCGACCTCAAAATTCCTGATTGATAAACATAAGTCTTGCTTCTTTAAGCGCATAATGACGACTGAACGCAGAACGAAGATTTATGACATTATATGTTAAAAATAAAATAAAAAAGGGGTTATCTCAGTTTTGATGATTTGGCCAAAAATGAGGGTTTTTTGACATTTTTGTAATTTTCTTTAAACTTCATCAGAGAGGCGATCTGCGTTCTACCCCTAGGTACGAAATATGTGGAACAGAAATAGATACAATTAAAAATCCAGGAATTTCCAGTATTTTAAAGAGTTCTATCAAGCGTGACTGTATAAATGAAAAGGCTGGATGTATCTCGCAAGGTTCACGCACTAAGTTTGAATCCGGCAGAAAGATATTTCAACTCTTGCGTCCCATTACGATTGCTATTCTGTTTTGCTGAAGCTTACCTAAAAGTAGTCATCAATGTGAGACAAGAGTTCATGTTGTACGGTCCAGAAGAGATCTTACATTTCTAAAGTCCTATCGCAAAAAGCGAAAATTCAGTTCACGATTCTGTCTTGAAAAATACCTTATAAACGAATATCAAAGACTTTTAGTGTTGAGGCATTTAAAAAAGAAAAACTTATATCGGTTTGTATGGAAAAAGTCCATCCTTTTCTCACTGCTGTAATAATCAATCAAAATGGGAAGATAAAATCAAAAATCTATCCAAAATTGCAAATATTTCGAAGTAGAAGTAAAAAAAAACAAGTGAAAAACATTATATAGCAAAATACTTGTTTAACATCCTCGTAAACGACGATGGCGTTTCATAATAATAAAGCCCTGAGGTTAATTATTGTTTATATGCAATAACTCGTAATATTTACGTATTAAGACAATTATGACACCAACTACTACGTTAAAACGAAATAAAATATTTGTTATTGGAGTTGGCTCCCTACCAAGAAATACATATGTTTTCATCAAACAAGATTACTATCAGTACTGCCGTAAAGATAAATATTTCAACGCCAGGTTAATTTTTGTTTTATGTACAATAACTCATTATATGTGTAATATTAAGACAATTATTAAATCAATAAACGTTTATAAATATTATCTGAGTTAGCACTCTACTAGAAAAGTCATAGGTTTTTATCGTGAAAGATTACTATCAGTATTGTTATAAGGATGAATGGATGCTAAAAGTTCGATTACCTCAATGTTCATTTACTTTGGCTTAATGCCGCTTTTATCTCAATCGCCTTTTCTTTTATTAAAATAAAACCATTCCTAGAGTCTAATTGTAAAACTTTTTCCCTCTACTGTTTTTAATCGTGTTAAGTATGTTTTATTTGAGAAATTGCAATACAACCTTTTCAATGTCAAATCGAAAGGTAAGTACATAAAGTTTGAAATCTAAAAGTGATATGTTTTAATTAAAATTTTATTTTTCTATACCGGTTTTCAATTATGTGAACAATATATTTTTTTTTCAATTGTTGTGAACTTTTTTATTATGATTTTATTTATTCCATACATTTCGTACATATTACGAATGCGATTGCAAAACTTTTTTATATGGTCACCAACACTAGTGCCGGCGCCGCATCTGGTGGACACATGCCGTAAAAAACCACCCACTGCGCTCATGTCCGTGTGGAGGATTAAGGGGCAAGGAAGTCTCGAGGCTCTCGTCGATTAAGACGGCGAATTCTTGAGCAGGAGGCTAGGATGGATCGAGAGATTTGTGTGAAACGTTTGGAATCGGGAGCAGATCAATTTGTTGACAAATGTTGAGGTCGTTGTGGATAGTTCGTTCCCGAGAACTCATCGTCAACAAGACTAGAGGATCTTTAGCGTCCTCACCTGGCCTATTCGGCCTTATCGGACGTTTTGATTCTCAAGATGAAAGCTGACGCACCTCCGCATGCGACGGAATGGTGTTACCGTCGCAGCATTGGTGTAGAGGTACCCCAGCCCCTAAGGGCCGAGACAACCTCGCTCTCCGCTTGTCCATTCCGAATGGTCGGCCCCGCATTGTGCATCGGGTCGTATGCCGCACGCAAAGGGCTAACAGGCAGAAATACATCAGCCTGTTCTCCCGCGTACTCACTAGATAGACAAGGCACTCTATCTCCCTGAGTATAGGGGCTCCCCTAGCGTAGAAACTTCCGGGAACGCCCCGCCAGCGGTTTAGTTTAAAGTGGAATTGCTAACCACACCCTAGATGAGCACCGCCTACGGTAAAGTCTCTTATTGAGCTTAGCCTACACTTGCCATGAGCATTCGAGGTTCCGTTCGCTTACTCACGCATTCGAGGGACTATTCAGCATGATCATCGCGGCCTCAACACTTACACGCTCTCGTCCGGTCGCAACGTCTCCCGTGAGGCCGGGGGTAATTACGCTGGCCATACGCAAGCTTCACGAAGGTCACAGATAGAAGACAGCCTCTGTCTAAGTTCCCGCCAGGGGCGTTACCAAGCGCCACCACGAATCCATTCCCAGTGTAACTAGGACTGAATTTGGAATGTTTACTTACCCCGTGGTACAGACGGCCATACACCCTCCTCCGTCTATGCAGACAGGATCGAATGCACAGGCCCTCGTGTGACTCTGCTAAGGCACCCGCCGCCCATGCCGACCCTAGGCCGACACGAGTACAGCTTGTGCTTTAGAGAGGTTGCCACGCCCTCTGGGCTGCACCTTTATTTTGTGCCCGGATACCCCCCTTGCAACCATGAAGGAACTCGGATTGTGAAATAGGGCCGTGGATGAGAACACGGAGTGAGCCGTTCCGGGGTCTCGAGTCTGAAACCACACTATACCACCCGTCGTCGTCGTAGTTCCACACATAGTGGGCCACGACTCCCAGGGTGGGTCGTTGTGGATAGTGTGGTTTGTGTGACGTAGTAAATAGTTTTGACGATTTGTCTGAAGATTTTGATACGCTGGATTCTGGATGGCTGGGCAGAACCCCGCAATTCCACTCCGTATGTCAAAATTGGTGACAGTAAAGCCCTTAAAAGGTTAGCTTAATTTTGACGGTCAAGTCAGATTTTGGTCCTAGAAATCTTTTTAGTTGTCCAAGTATCCTGTCCTTGTCTCTTACGTCTTGTGGAGGGATTAAACAACAATGCTATCTAGGTATGTCTTAAGTATTTGACTTGAATGGAAATCGGTATTTGTTATTGTAGTATAGTGGAGAGCAAGATCAATATTATCAATGTGAACCTAGAATGAGTACATTTCTTCATTCAGTCTTGTCCTCCCCTTTTTGCACGAGTCTTCGATCAGCTCAGCTGAATCTTAAGGAGGACTGCTTAGTCAATTGGTTTCATTATCAATGCCATTTTTATGGATTTTATTACACCCTAAAAAACCACCCAATGCTGGGGCTCATATCAGTGTGGAGGATTAAGGGGTAAGAAGGTCTCGAGGACAATGTCGATTACGGCGGCGAGTTCTTGAGTAGGAGGCTAGGATGGATCGAGAGATTGACGTGAAACGTTTGGAATCGGGAGCAGATCAGTTCGTTGACAAATATTGAGGTCATTGTGGATAGTGTGGTTTATGACGTAGTGAAGAGTTTTGGCGATTTGTCTGAAGATTTTTATTTGGAAGGATTGGATACGCTGGATTTTGGATGGCTTGGTATATCCACTCCGTCTGTCAAAAGTGATAACAGTAAAGTCCTGCATAAGGTTAGCTTAGTGAGACGGCCAAGTCAGATTTCGGCCCTAGAAATCTTTGTATAGTTGTATCCTATCGTTGATTACACAATAATCTGCTGTCTAGGTATGTCCTAAGTATTTGACTTGAATGGAAGTCGGTATCGCTTTGTTATTTTAGTATAGTGGAGAGCAAGTTAGTTTTATCAATGTGAACCTACACTGAGTTCATTTTCCTTTCAGTCTTGTACTCCATTTTTTGCACGATTCTTCGACCAGCTCAAGGTGTTCACTGTTTTAAGGAGGATTGGTTAGTCAATCGGTTTCATTATCAATGCCATTTTTATGGATTTTGTTACACCTTAATTAGAGGAAGGGGACCGCGATAGCCGAGAAGTCAGCGTGATCCTCTTGGTAGACCCCGCGGTCATGAGTTCGATTCTCACCGTCCGCCCTTTTATCACGCAACCCTTCCCTCCCCATCCAAAAAAAGAATACGCATCGCATATGATCAGTTATGTTCCTTGGCTAATATGCAAAGTTCATAAGGCCAATAAAAAATAACACAAATATAAATAACATCTTCGGATAATATTGAAAATGAAAGTTTGCCAGCGATTCGTTATTCTACGGAAAACTCGCAACGTTCTCATCAAGCCAAAGATTTAGAAATGTGATGCTGTCGCGAGAAATAATTACATCCTCATGAAACCCCGTTTTCGTTAGTATTGTGCTTTTTTTTATTTCAGTATTGTCACCGGGCCTTTGTCACATGTTTGAAAATTGAATTTGTTTATAGCTTTGTGTTTGAGCCTGTCAAATGTGCCGTGTCCATTCACAGAAGCTCTTACAAAGGAAGAAACTGGGGACGGGTCGATAGGTATTGGGTGTTTGTCGACATCCTTTGACGGTATTAAGTCCCCCTCCTGCCATCAAGTTGGAGGTGTTTAGTATAATTGGACCATCTCGATTATAGGAAGTCCGCTAGTTTCCGTCCTACGCATCGGTTGATGGTCTAAAACGATTAATTGGAAATCGTTTGTGCTTTTAAAATACATTATTTATCTTGTTTACTGTATTCACGTAGAATAGACGCTGGTCACATCTTTGGTGAAACCAAAAAAAAGCTATTTTATTTATTATTTTCTCATTGAATCATCCACCTGTTGCACGAATAAACCTAAGGAAATGTCAGATCAATTTACACAACTTGTATTTATTATCAAATCGCAATTTTATGTTTGAAAGTTGTACGATTTTAAGGGATGAACCACCCAATACAATTTTTACATTTTCCACGTTGATTATTTCAAAATTTTAAATATTAATGTCATCATAGCCTTTATAAAAATTTCAAAAGAAAACTCTTCGGTGTTAAAAGGCAGGGAATAATAAAGAGCCAGTATAATGAGACAAACATGGTTTTTTTTTTTGCAAAAGAGAGATATACATAAATGTATATAAAACTCCTGACGGCCAGGGCCATGGAAACAAACGCTACCCATTGTATATATGTATATATCAGGAATTATTCATTGTAAATTTGTTTAATGCAAATAAAACATTTTTGAATTGAATATATAAAAGAGTAAAAACACAATTTTTCGTTGTGCTTGTTGTTTGCGATTTCCGAGTTCTTCAAAGTCTGTTATATAATTCGTTCCGTATTTACACTCGTGTCAGAGTGTGTTAAATCCACGGGCCTTGAGCTGAAAGAACCATCATTCCAAAGTACCAGAGCGCACCCACTCGTTGCCAATTGCCGAATAAATTTTCAAGGGAGTTAAAATATTCAGGACCTCGGCATGAAAACAGTAAATCCAAAGTGATGGGTATTAGCGAAACTCGTGCGGTGAGTTTAGTTCAAATTCAAGGACCTTATGAAAATATCAAATAGAAAAGTTGCTCATTGAATTATTTTAGCTATTTTCATTATTAATTCTTGAATAGACCTTTGATTAAATGATAATTCTTTTAATTAAGGCAAATATAGGTTTTTCCATGACCAAAGTATTCCACTTATAACTGCGAGAGCATATTTCCATGTGTTAAATGTTAGCCTGAAGTAAGAATTATCAATTATTTATGCTATTCACGAATGCGTTAAATGTGTTATTGAGAATACACGTGAGCGATTTTTCGACATTTCGATCTGCTAAATGTGCTAATGTTAAAGGAAGGTTATTTATAGGCTTTCAAAATGTTTCGTGCGATCTTGTTCGATTGATTTCTTTTATGCTGCAAAAGATGAGTAAAAAGACGAGGATGCTGGGTTATTTTGTTGCAAATCATATCATGAAATTCGATTTTATCCGACTTTGACCATCTTTGTGATACTGCTCCTTTCAGTACACAGGGTGTCCTTTTTAGCTGGCCCGGGTGAATTTCTCTCGAACCAAAGGCGCTATCAAAAAAACAAAAAAATACGTGAATTTTTTTTAGTCTAGTTTCAAATATTTACCTTTTTTGGGAGAAAAGTTATACGGGGTACTTCGGGCCCAGTTCAACTTCAGAATTTTCAAATACATCTTGAGCAACCTCAGTTGACGAACCTCATGCATCTTTACGCAAAGGTGAAGGAGTGGTTAAAAAGAGCAAATCTATGAATCTTTACGTAAGTTCGAGCATGAAATGTAATTAGTAAATATGGAAGAACGATTTCTTCAGCATCCAAATCGACATTTGTGCAAGGAACGTTCCACACCTGTCATAATCAGAGTCCCGAAGTCCGTGTACAAGGTGAGAGCGATACGACTTAAAATTGTAAGTCCGGGGCAGATCTTTAATTTTATATTTTGAAAAACCTCCAACTCTTCCAACATTTCGGAAAGAGGAATTCGGATTTTCGGAAACATACGGTAAAACATAGAAATGATAAATGATGGAGTGAGTGTGGTGTTCAATCCTTTTTAAAAAGATAGTTCCTACTATTAAACTTCCAAATAATTAAACTAATTATTTTAATTGTTATTATTTTTATACTAATTTAATAATATTAAGTATTTACTAGTATAATATTTATTTGTGTTATAATTTCCGCGTTTCGCACGTTCAAATTGAGCGCCATTAAACAAATCAGGTGCTAATTGGAACGTCGCGTTGGCGGAGGTATCACCGGGTTCACTTTGGCAGTTCATGTCGAAAGACGTGGTTGTAGAAGTCCTTCAACCTGATGATGAGCTAAAAAGCTCGAAATCCGATTCGTTGCAAAATAACTTACTGTGAGTAGGAACTATATTTTTAAAAAGGATTTTACGATAAAACATTCAGCTCTTCGTCGAAATTACACTGCCGATTTTTTGGAGATGGAACAGCAACTGGTCCGTACCTCCTTATATTGCGAACAACACGCATAAACGTTTAGTGGTTTATTCTGGGGCGATCAGGAAATTTCTGTGAGTACAACTCGACAGCATGACGCGTGATACCACCACTATCAAAAAAGCAATCGTACATATCAACTCGCTGTTGACCGGAAAAACGCGTTCTTCGGTTCATTTTTCATACTGAATGTAACGAATAGATACTTACATTGTAAAATTTATTGAATTCTGTGTGGTGATTAGTGATCGTTAGTCGGTAATTATTCAGAAATCGTGAGATGCGGTCAGTGGAAGTGACAAAGTAGCAAAAGTTTCAGGAAAAAACAGACATTTGGTTTGCTATTTATCAATCACATTTCATGTTCGAACTGACTGCCTTGCAAATATTTGCTCTTTTCACCACTCTTCACCGGTGCTCAGAGCGATAGAATCAGGGGAGATTGATTGACAAGCATTGTCTATGCTTCGGCGCAGTTCTGCAACTGAGCTGTGTTATGTTTGGCTTAGACACTGTTTTTGTAAATGGTCCCACAGAAAAGGCTCAACTGGAGTTAAATCGGGTGACCATGGAGGCCAACAGATCCGGCCATGTCCTATCCACCTATCCCGGAAGTGACGGTTCGAATAAATTCTCACCTGCAAAGAATTGTAGGCGTGGCATCCATCGAGCTGGAGAATCATTTCAAATTTTTGAAGTTGAACTGGGCCTGAGGTACCCTGCATAATTTTTCTCCAAAAAAGGTAAAGATTTGCAACTAGACTAAAAAATATTAAACGTTATTTTTTTGATAGCGTAATTAGTTCAAGAGAAATTCAACCGGGCCATCTAAAAATGCCACCTAAAAATCATATGGAACACCTAATTGAAATTGAAAAGCACCCTGACTTTAGAGTGTCAGATCACTTCTAAAGGCAAAAAGCAGGTAACTTGGGATTGAGCAGGGTAAAATTTATTTTACAAATGAGAAGAGATACACTCAAATTTACAAAAGCATACGACTTATACTATTTAAAGAAAAAATCGATCTTTAGCAGCAAGCCTTCCACTCCTCCTAAATACCATGATCTTCGATTTACTAAGATTAATCTAATCCTCCTATCGGAGATTCGGCTTCTGCATCTAAATTTTGCTAAATTGAATGAGGCACAGGTTATGGACTTACTGCTTAATGATTACAAAAATTTAATCAAATGTGCGCGCCGCGCTTGGCACTATCGCCAAGAGTTAATACTGGAATTTAATTTTTGAATATTTTAAAGCTCTGTCATTCTAAATTGCTGGCCCAAATGATTTATACAGGGTGAATTGCTACTCGTGCTACAAACTTCTCCAGTAGATTCTTCACCCTAAAATGAACAAAAAAGTTCATATTGTCCATGGTCCGATTCTCAACNACCATGGACAATATGAACTTTTTTGTTCATTTTAGGGTGAAGAATCTACTGGAGAAGTTTGTAGCACGAGTAGCAATTCACCCTGTATATCTATACTTATTGTATTGTATCTTATTAAACTAAGAATAAAAATTATTGTTTATAATGTATGTTAGTAATTAATGTAATTATTAAAAATTAAATTATCAATTGTAATATTTACTTAAGGATCACTTTTTTCTTTTTTTCTTTTGTACTTTTTTCTCTGTGTCGACCAAAAATTTAAGTCAAATGTAAATCGACCTCCGGCAGACGGACCCTCCATGCCGTAAATTTACTTTAAATTTTATTATTATTTATAGACATTTGTGCTTCGGAGTATTTCTTAAGCCTGGACTATGTTACACATGTTTTATTATTATTATTATTATTATTATTATTATACTATTTAAAGATCATGCGAACTAAGAAAAAAATAAATAAACAAAATGGATATGGTGGGACATTCCAGGTAGTTATTCAGATATCGTGTGATGCGGTCGGGTGTGATGTAGGTTTCAGAAAAACATTTTCTTTATCGTGCCAACGTTTCGATCTTTATTGAGATCATCTTCAGGGCCTGGGATTTACAAATATTGTTTAAATTTAACAAATACATATAGGATGTGGAAAAAAGTGAATTTATACAATGCAAAATATATTTTTTATATTCAATCAAAGTATTTCTACTTATTCAGTGTTTGTCTTATGGGTAATTGTGCCATTCTTGCGTGTCGTGTTGAGAGTGCCAGTAAGATATTGCTGTTTTATGTTTATCTCACGATTTCTGAATATTTATTGACTATTCAGCGACTATGAGCGAATTAAGATTTGCTCTCATTTGACGTTTGACAAACAATGAAGTAACAAATAATAATATTTTCTTTAGTGGAGAAGAAAATTATTGGAATTAACAACGAAACAAACTGAATGGGTTTTTTCAAACTTTTTGCCATGACTTTCTCATATTTTGACCAATTTAAAATCCCACTGTACCATTGTTTTCAGCGTAAAAATCCTTTCAAATGTGACAGAATGTTTAGGGTCATATTTCAAATTTTGAAGTTCAACTGGGCCTATATACAACAGGTATCCTATATAATTTTCCTCTAAAAGGGTAAAAATTTGAAACTAGACTAAAAAAATATTAAACACTTTTTTTGAATAGCGTCATTGATTCAAGAGGAATTCAGCCCAACAAAGGACTCTGCATAAATCATAATACAATTATATAAATATGATTATAATAATTCTGTTTAGTTAATTCTAAAAAAAATCTCCCGTTCAATTATAGTTAATTGTCAACCGGTTTTACCTGCTTTTCATAAAGCCTCGTAAATTTCTCCATTGAACGTTGCATATCAAACGGTGACCATAAGTAATAGTAGTAGTCCTTCCAATTGAATAGTTAAAAATAAAATTTAAAAACAGAAGCTAAGAAAGTTAACGTATTATTTTTTTTTAATTGCAGTTCATTACTACTTCTTTCATTTCGATAGCATGTAACAATGAGATAGAAAATATACACATAATAACAAGAGTGGAGAACATTCCCATTGTTATTACTCCAATAATGCCAAAATGTTGTACGTTTAATTATTCCTTGTATCATCACCTCACAACTGTCAGTTGTCACTGCAAAGGAGTTCCCGGCCTTCGTCTCTTCAAGGTGAAATAGCACCTCTGTTAACAGACCGTGATATTGGTGAGTGTGCTATTCGAAATACACAGTTTCACAAAATTTATAGACATTGTTCAGTATAGGTTGGGTGGCTTCTATTTTATTCGAAGAAAGCTGAGATAGTCTGCAGAAGGAAAGTAGTTACAATGTGAGAAAACATATTTTTTTCTAATTATTTGATAGGTAGATCTCACGACCTTGCTCGACAACATCGATCTGAGTAAAATAGTTAATTTAGTATATGATTTTTATTTAATAAACTAATAACTCAAATTAAGAAATAGGATGGTTTTACAGTAGTAATAAGCCAATAACACTTAGTAAGGTTTGCGTGAATGTCCCTAATATTCGACGATATTCAGTAAACCTAAAAATAGCATTTTTAAACTATTTCAGTCAATAGATAGAAAATCATAATTTTCTTAAGAAATCCAGGACATAAAAATGGCCAGTTTTCGTTAGAACCACAAAATCTCTCCATTTAACACAAGAGCAGAGTTTTCTTGGTTAATCTTATTATTTAACGATTTATTCAACACATAAACATTTCATTTTCATTTTTTCATAAACATTTTCAGTCAGTTAATGGAAAAAATCATTATATTTTCTTTTATAGGATTATAACATATATAAGGGAGAATTTTGGAAAAGGGCGCCAGCCTGAAAGAGGGCGCCACAAAAAGATAAGAGAGTTTTCGCGGGGAAAAAAACCTCTCGGATATAAAAAGGATTTTTTTCTCTCTCTTCTCTTCTTGGGTCGACGACGTGAATACGTGCTTTTAGATTTCTGTCTTCTGATCTCTCCTAAATTAATATTTTATATCTCAGCTGAGTATGATTTGTGAGTAAAGTCTTTATCATAAATTTTTATCGTTTGTAATTAATGTATACGTTTTCTTTCTTTTTTTTTTAAATTAGAAGGATTAACTTTATTTTAAATTCACTAATTTCGTGGTCCGCTTGACCAATTAATTTATTACAATTAATTAAGGTTTTTAGTTGAGATGAAAGGTTGAGGTCACAATAGCTCAAGTGGTAGAGCAGCGGCGTATCGAGCCGAAGATCGTGGGTTGGAATCCCGCTCGTGCCATTGACTTTTTTATCTCAACTAAAAACGTTAATTTATTTTAAATTTTTTTTTTTCTTTTTCTTGTTAAAACTTTTTTTTTCTGAGGAGATCCACGTAGTTACCATAAATACTGGTAGCAGAGCTTAAGAGAACTCAGAAAAAAAATGAATAATTTTATTTTAATAATAATTTTCAATAATTTGAACATAAATTCAAAAAATAAATAAAATAAAAAATGCGAAAAGGAAAAAAATGCAAAAATCTTGCCATGTTGGAGGAACACCAAGAAATGAGTAAAGTAAAAATAGATAGCTTGAACACATATGTTCAAGATGTTCTGGCAGAGAGTGCAAAACAGTTGATGATTGTACTTGTGGATACCTTCATCGGGAGTTGGCCTGAATTGCAGGGAACAGAAAAATTGGATGAATTTATCAAAACCATGTCCGCTGTAGTTGACGAAAACTCTCTATCTTTTTGTGGCGCCCTCTTTCAGTGGCGCCCTTTTCCAAAATTCTCCAATACATATATTATACATGTTATAGGATGTAGGAAGTAGGAATTGCTACATGGGCATTCGAACTAACAAACCTTCTCGACATTACCACACTTAACGATTAACACACTGTGCTTGACTGCATTGAAATTTGACGATCTATGAAATATTAGGCATAGGCACCCTCCCACCCAAATGTAATATTAATAAAAATTTTGAGTTAATTTATAGGAAATTTTATCAATCCATTCTATCGACGATCTAGAACGCAGAAATGGCTGGGTTCGAACTCACAAAACTTCTCGTTTTTACCACTTTAACACGGTTTGCACAATTAGCTTGATTAGCCTTAATATGTGACAATTCAGCCAATACATAAAAAATTGATTTCTGGTGGTGATAGAAAATAGCCAGTTTTTAAAATATAGGACGTAAGGACTGGAAACTCATTCAGCCCACAAAACCTCTGGTATTTAATACGTTCATTTGGCACAGTTTGTTTGATTACCCCAGATATCACTATATTTTTTCCAGGAAGTAGGAATTGCTATTTGTGCATTCTAATTGACAAAACATTACGACTTTAATAGTCTTAACACGATTTACACAGTTTGTATGATCATCCCTGATATTTGATGATTTAGTCAACGTACGATAATTTCGCTAGAGTCAATTGTCAGAAAAATCAGTGTATTTTTTCTAGGAAGTAGGAATGGCTGTATTCGAATTCATAATACTTGTCATTTTTAACACTTTAACACAGTTTGCACGATTTGTTCGATTAGCCCTAATATTTGCCCATTAATTCAACCCAAAAAAATTTAGTTTCATTCTATGGTGAAATACCTTTTTTTCTAGAATGTAGAACGTAGGAAACTCAATATTATCGTTAATAAATAAAAAAACACACTTAAACGAACAGTTCTTAATTATCCTTGATATTTGACGATCTGGTCATAGAAGAAAATTTACTTCGAGCTTGGTAGAAGATAATCATTGTCTAGGATCTAGCTCTGACGAAACTCGCTATTACAGCGTTTCTGACTCCGAACTTTTTTGGTCGTGCATTAAGAAAAGATTGGCATTACTTCCACGTTGTAAGCGAAAAGCTAAAATCCCTTGAAATCCCTTTCGGCAAATCTTCAAACCGCTGCAGCCGGGGAGTCAATAACGTGTAGGTAAACTGCGGGAATGTTTGCTTTTTGCGGTTTCGTTTGCGTTTCCGACGCACAAAAGTCAAATAGTTACACGGCTTTCCCTGTGCTTCTAAGATCTTAATTTTGTGGGTGTTCATTGTTTAAAAAATTATTGTGACGGGGACGAGAATATTAATACTTTTATGAGACAGGAGAACAGCGAAAGAATGCTATTTAAAACCAAAATTAAGTCTTATTTACACTGGTTTACAATATACAACGTGACTATCGCGATTTGTTTAATACACTGTAAAAATTTCGTTTTGTGCAACATATCGAAAATATTCACCGAAAGTACTTACGAACTTACTTCATTAGCTGACGTAACAAGCAGGCAATTTGTTTTTGTTGTTATAAGTGGTGTCAAATTTATTTCCAATTTAATAGACGTGCAAATTGTATAAAGGTTTTGAATCGACTCTTCCGTAATGTGTCCTGTTAATTGGGCAAACGACATCTGAGAAACATCTCGTTTAAAATTGGATTTTCAGTAATTTCATGGTTGAGGTAAAACTCGTTGAAATAAGACCACTCAGAGGCCTCGACTCACCGGCAGGTTTATACCGTGGAAGGTTGATTTTAAAACGCCTAAAATACGATATTTACAGCTGAAAGAATTTTTTAAATTGGATTGACCATTGAATAGATGCTAAGTAATAAAATTTTATGTGCTGGGTTTTGTCAAGTCTAGACTGTTGTAACCTAAATTTAAGCGACAAAAAAATACAACAATTTGAATACATACATGTTAGTACGATTTGATATGTACGTAAAAACAAAACAAAAAACAAACGGATACCGAAAAAGCGACAAATGATTATTTCGGACCTTATATTTTCGAATGAACTCGGGTTAATGGTTAATCAGACAGTTTTGAATATCAAACCTAAATGAAATTAATTAATATTTATGAAAGGTATTGGTGGAGGTAAAAAGTCAGTGTCATGAGGGGATTCGAACCCACGACCTTCGGCTAAATACGCCGCTACTCTACCACACTCTCAACCGCACCTCTCGAATTTGGGATAGGAAGTTGGTGTCCGAGTGGATCGAAGTCATCCATAGCTCAAGTGGTAAAACAGCCCGAGTTCATTCGAAAATATAAGCGGCGTATTTAGCCAAAGGTCGTGGGTTCGAATCCCGCTCGTGACACTGACTTTTTTTCTTGACCAATACCTTTCATAAATATTAATTAATTGAAAAATGTTAATTGGACAATCTGACCACGAACTGTAAGGGACCTAAATAAAATATATATCTATATTAAAGATAACAAATACTTATCGATTCCAAAATGCAAGTTTGCAATTTGCCATAGTTATGATAATATTAAGAAAAAATAGTTTACGTATCTCCGAAATATTTCCTTTTTGACTCATTATTTTTTGAAAAATAGTATTGGGTTGTCCGGAAAATAATGCAGGATTTTGGCATTAAACAAAAAAAAAGAAACTAGTTACTTTAAAGCAATGTTCTTTAATCAAAATAATTTCCCATACTCTCAATACATTTCTCCCAACGTGTTGGTANAATGAGTAATCCTGTAAACGTAAACAGAATATTTTATATAGATTTTTTTTAATGAAAACTTAAAATCCTGCATTATTTTCCGGACAACCCAATAAAATGTTAATAAACTGTACAAGTTATCAGCATTAAAACTGAGATAATTTATTATAGACGAATAATTTTAATACAATCTAAGTTGTCATTTATTAATGCTTATGTTGTTTTTTTTCAAACAGCAATACTAAAAATTTTTATTTTTCCCTGTTATATATCTTCTTTGCCTTTTGATATTATTCTTATTTTATATTATTAAATTTTTTTATCCTACTTAATTTTTGTATTAATCAGGCTCACTACAATTAATTAAAGTAAAAATTAACAGTAAAATTATTATGCACAGATTGTATATATGTAATCAATGACAAAAAACCGGACACTCATATTTCGTTGTTTTATTTCAAATTATATTTATTTTTATAGTTACATTAATTACATCATATCTATTTTAAGTAAACAAAAATAAACGAAATCAGTAATTGATGAGTTTTTAATAAAATTATTTAGTTATAATGTTTTGAAAGAAAATCCACCAAAACCCGTAAATTCATTTAGTTGTAGATTAAAATTTAACTAGCGATTTATTAACATGGCCTCGCGGAGGGCCTTAAGTTTCCAAAATAAGCCACCCGAGATCCGGTGCTTTTGACACAGAATCCCATTCTTCGACAAGAGCGGTTTTTAAGCTGTTCAAGGCTTCTTGGAGGCGGTGAACAATGTCTAGCCCGTCTCTTTATCACGGCCCATAAAGTTTTCTACAGGATTAATGTCAGGAGAACGCGCTGGCCAATTCATTGTGGTAATCTTTACATCCTCCAAGTAATGGGTGACAACTCGAGCTACATGCGGTCAAGCATTATCACGAAGTTGTCTTCCCATAAATGAAGCGAATGGGACCACAGATTTCAGAAGAAAGTCCCCGATGTACTTTAGCGCAGTCAAAGATCAATTCTGTTTGATAACCTGTTCGTACGTTGATTCCACCCCATACCACGATTGTCTTTGAAACGGCTGTAATTCATGCGTGGCACATGAAGCAAAGCCTTCTCCACCCACGGTCCCAGTCAACAAGGAAGCCGTTAAATGACGGCTCCTTAGTGAGGAAAGAGCATAAAACTATCATCTCTAGTCGAGTACATCGAGTTCGACTAAGACCTTTGATTCGATCGGGAATTCCGGTAGCTCTAAACGTAGACCATCGAGGATGGTAAAGCGCGGCGCACCCAGGACTTGGGTCGCTACGTCCGCCGTTAGCTAAAGCAATTACGATAAGATCCATGCTGTTAAAAAGAAAATTAATTAATTTTTTAATCAAATTTATTGTTTCAACGAAGAAAACAATTTAAAAACCAATTACCTCACTCGACAACTTGGAAGTATGAAAAGTATGAAATTGAACTTATTTTCTTTATTTTTATCTGAGTAATAGCACTCTGTAAACGTTAACAAATAGTTATTAATGTTATTAATTTTTATACCTTTTTATGGAAATTAAACAAATAAATATAAGTGCACTGTTTTTTGTCTTTGGGTGTACAAATAAATAAGTAAAAATACGTAGTTTTGTCGTCTAATTTTTCAATAGTGATTAAAAAATTTGTAGAAGTAGACGAGAAAATTCTAAAATAAATTTTAAGATGATGGCGGTCAGGTTAGGGCCCGAAGAAAGATCCAATGATCCAAGAATCGAATGATGACGACACCGAAATTTGGGATGTAAAACGATTTGTTTGTAGGACCGTCCTTTCTGCATTTTTTAAAATGAAAGATTATAAAACAGGTTAATTTTTGTAATAACACTTCTGTTATTCCATTTTTATAAAATTGACAGGTAAAAACATGAAGGAAAAAGAAAATAACTTAAGAGTTCTATTGTTGGCCAAATGTGATAATACCCAGAGTTTTCCTTAATCAGACGTCAATACTTGAAGAGTTTATCTTACATTTAAAATTAGATTAAAAAGTCCTTATTTTTCAAAGTTTTATTATCAATTGTATTCGAGATATTTCAGGTTCAGGTTGACAACTTTTTCCCATAAAAACTGGATTTTATCATCACCGTGTTTATACTACACTACATCTGATTACACCAATACAACAGTTGGAAGATCATTAAAACTTGTGAGATTCCTATTTTCGTTTATTTACCTTACCCTTGACCTTATTTAACCTTATGCAAACAACATAAAAAAAATACTCAGACGACAAACTTTTACAAGTTTTCAAAACTCTTGTCCAAAGTAAAACTTTGTCATATTTGTTTGACAATGATTTACATAATCAGAAATGAATACGGCTGAACTCAACAAAATATTAACGAATAACAAGTAATTTCAATTCAACAGTTGATTCTCATAAGGTTTCAGTTCTTTTTCGATTTGTGTGATTACATTCACTGTAAGATTAAAGCTTTCTGAGATACTCGGGTATTTATTAAAAAAGGCTTTGAGAAGTTGGAGTAACCTGAAAAATGAAATATCTCGAGTACAATTGAGACTCAGGCTTTTGAACAATAGGGACTTTTTAGTCCATTTAATAAATAGTCTAACCTCCTAAAGTATTGACGTATATCCACGGTACGCCCTGAAGAGTAATACAGATTTTATGCGAAATTCATGATCATTGTGTGCATCTCAAGAAATAATTTGTGTAGATTAACTCTTGATTATAAGCATTAATTCAAAAAATGTTATATTCGAAATATATTAAAATTGTTATAGATTTATCGATTTTGTCGCATATGGCAATTATTAACAATATGGAAAGAATGTTTTAGCCGACGGATTAACAAAAAAATTAATGATTATTTGGAGATCGTGAAATGCGGTGTTTGGTATGATGTAGGTTTTAGCAAAATATTTTCTTTAACGTGCCAACGTTTCGATCTTTATTGAGATCATCTTCAGGGCGCAAAGTGTTTGTTTTTGTGTAGATGAGTGATTTTTTTTTTTTTTTTTGACTGGGGCTTCCGACATCTAGGTCATTTCAGCCCCCAACTAAGTCTATATTCTATTTACACTTTCAAACACTACATTCATACAAATAAATACATTCATACACATAATACATAAATACATAGTCCATAAGGTACACTCATTCCGTTTGGTCGGTGGAGTACTTAATATTCCTCCACCGACCTATACTTAAACCAATCTAAATTGGGGTGGACGGAGTACTTTTATCAATATTCCGCTATCAACCCCGAACACACACTTTTACGCCCTCACGTTCGAGGGGCGATGTTGACGTTATATTCACCCTCACCCCTCGCCATTCACGCTAATAAATACATGCACTCAGACAAAACATATAGACACAACACATAAGACATATTATATTCAGTAAAAAAACCCAATTTCCCTTAAAAAGCGGAACAGGGGACGCTGAAACTCGTTACTGAGTTCGAGAACTCTTCTTAAGTCCGGCGGCATGCCTACACGCTCTCTGTATGGAGCCAAGGCATGACACGCCTCTATTATTTGGGACACATCGAGCAACCTTTCTCTGCATAAGGGACACCAGTGCGGGCTTTGGCCCAAAAGCAGGTGCACATGTGTCAACCGCGGTAGATGTGTCATTTTGGGTGTCGTGTTGAGAGTGCCCCCCCCCCAAAAAAAAAAAGAAAAATAATAATATACGGCCATTTTACTTTATAAAACTTACCATTACATTAAAAATTTACATGAATTTGCTGACTAGTTTTATAATAGAGTAGTAAAATAAGGACAAAATGTTCTGATCGTCTGACAGAAGAAAATAGTTTTATTGTTGAGCTTTTGTTGGTTAAATCACTATGAATTTATTCACATGGAATGGTGAAGTTTATTTATTTTCAAAAATAATATAAATCATTTGGCGGGACACAACACTACAGGGAAAGCTACTCTTGCGCAATAACACCCAGTACCGTAATTACTGTATAAGAGTATATCAGAATTGTACTGAATTAATTAATGTACTATCTTTGTGATCTGTTCTACGAGAAAAATGTAAACAATTAAAAAAAACACAAATTTCAGTAATAAATAGGTAAAGTAAATAATATGTACAAAAGGTCGAAATGTCTATATGTCTCGTGAGATTTGAACTCTAAATAGGTCTGATGAAAACACTCACTATTTAGGGGATAGGGATAGGGATAAGAGAGGCGGCCACAAGGCCTACTGCACCTCGATCTGAATTGATCTATTGTGATCCTTTGTTATTTATAACTCACTGGCCAGCCTTCAAAGCTTTGCCAGCGGTTCCTTGGTGTAGGATCTTGCTTGTGGTTTTTTTGTCCTAGTTGCAAGGACCTGCACCTAGGTAAGCCTTCAGAGAAACATAAAATGTATTCTGCGGTCTCCTCCGCTTCCTGGCAGCTTAGTGTTTCATCTGTCTGTACTCCTATCCGGTGCATGTGCTTTCTCAAGTGGCAGTGCCCCGTCCAACTAGAATCCTGGTTCAGTTGCGGTTGTCTTTCAGTAATTCTTTGGTAAGTTTTGCTGATGGTCCTTCTATGAATCTCTTCGCGTGCTTCATACCTGTGGTATTGTTCCACCAGGTTTTGGACTCATTAAGGATCCATTTTAAGATGCATCCTCTTTTGTAGCAGGCTGCTCAAAGAGTAGGGTTTACTCACAGTAGGTTCTATTGACTCCCTTTTTGGCCAGCATGTCAACCTTTTCGTTGCCTCTATGCCCCGAATGTCCAGGTACCCATGCCGCGGTCAGGTCATTAGCGTCGCTGAGTTCCGTCAGGGCCTCTATGCATTTCCAAACACTCGCTTGAGGCTAAGACAGTAATTCTTTTGCAAGTTTTGCGGATGGTCCTTCTATGAATCTCTTCGCGTGCCTCATACCTGTGGTATTGTTCCACCAGGTTTTGGACTCATTAAGGATCCATTTTAAGATGTATCCTCTTTTGTGGCAGGCTTCTAGGCCGCAGTAGGGTTCTGGGCCCATAGATTCCATGTTGGCTCCTTTATTGGCCACCATGTAAACGTTTTCGTAGCCTCTATGCCCCGAACTCACTATGTAAATAATATTACGTAGTTAAAAATAAATAATAATATAAATATATATAAAATATTCTATACCATAAACTTTCTATATAATAGAATATATTCCGACTGGAATAACCTATGTCCTTAGCTTCTAGGCATAAGACGCCTAAGTTTCCAGTAGAATGTGGTAGAATAACCAATAGACCTGCATAAAGAGTTTGTGGAGTGTTTTACTCGTTGAAAGATATGTGTAACTGCTTTATTTCATTTTTAATCTAGGTGATATTAGTTGCCTTATGGAGCTCTGTTAATTTTATGTACCTGCCAGTGACTGTACCAAGGTAGAAAAATGTATACAGTGTTATTTCGAGTTTGGACGGCACCGGTGTTTACATGAGGCTTATAGTAACATTGAGGGCACAGTTAATTTTAGGGAAGTTGATTTTCAACTTACTTTGTTCGAAAGAGTTCATCCAAGAAAAGCAGTAGATCATCTGCATATAACATAGCCGGCAGAAGTGGGGTTTTGGCAAAGCGTTTATAAAAACAGTGTGGAGCCTAGTATCGCATCTTGAAATACTTATTGCTGTATTAAAGGGGGATGCGAGAAAATTGTGAATTGGAACTCGAAAGGACTTCTCTTCGAGATCTGAGTGAACAATTTTTGTTAGCTATGTCAGGAATTGTACTCAATCATCCGGTTGACAATCCCATTATGTCAGAAGGCGTTGGAGGTCATTTTTAACATCGACGCGGACAAGACCTGCATCTAAAGTTTAAAACATTAACCCATAAGAAAAGACGATTGATATACTGGGCTAAGCCCCGGGCGGAAACCAAAATATTCTTCCTTGATGAAATGATGTGTAGATTTGTGGGGTCCAATTCGTTTTAATATTATATTTTCAAACAGTTTAGACAAAGAGCTGAGTAAAATAAATGTTTCCTAACTTGGAGGGATTTCAAAGAGCTTAACGCGTTTCTTTATGCAAATAAGTTTTGAAACTTTCAAGCATTCATGAAAGTAGCTTAAGAAAATGGCATTTGAAACTGTTGGCCAGTGCTTCTTTTGGAATATTTTTATTGCGATTGATTTTGCGAAGTAATGTATCCACGAACCTAGTAATTTTGTGGGTGACAAGACTGTTATCTAAGTAGCTCTACACATGATCAATCAATAGTTTTTAACTAGACGGTAATTATATATACGACAAATGTACATGAATCGATCATTCTGTTTTCAAAATATAAAATAATTGCTTTTATATAAATTTAATTTTGACCGGTCTTCGGTTCGTTTAAAACAAGCCAGCTGGAATCCTACCGCCCGGATGAGGGCATGCTTGACACTGGAAACGGTACGTCTGGGCAACCGGGATCCCGCCGAGTTAGCCAAATGGTCTACTACGCCATACCTTTATCGAGCTGATTCCTTGGGACTCAGAGGTACGCCGGTTTTCTCCTTGTCTTCACAGACAGTCTAACAATAAGACAGATGAAGATATGGCCATGTCTTGCGAGGGTGCGTCCACTTCATGGTCACTCCTTCGCTATGTAGCGTTTACACGGCAAAATTGTATGCGATTTGGCAAGGGCTTCAGATGATTCGAGCCGATGGTGGCTCTGGTTATCTTGTTTGCACAGACTCGTGCGCTTCTTAGAGACGAACTGGAGCGCCTAGGAAAAACGGTGGATGTTGTACTCTAGACATAAAGTCTGAAGGATAACGAAAAAGCGGACAGGGAGGCTAAAGTCAGGTGTCGCATCCTCAGGAATTGACCAACGCGATCCGCCCCTCTAACGTTCAATATGTAATGAAAAACATGATTAAAAGAAAGTCGTTGGATCGAATCGGCAGAGAAGGTGGCCCCGAGGATGCGACTCGTCTAAGAGGGGCCATCCTCACCCGATCAAGAATAGGCCAAGCGAAGTTGACGCACAGACACTTACCTGTGGGCCAAAGTACGCGTATGTGCGTATGCTCGATGTGGCCTACCTAGTTGAAGGTTGCAATTCTTTAGCTCCATATATGCCACCCGATATGCGATTCATGCTTGAGCACAGCAGTGTGTATCTGGATTTTCTGTTACGATTTTTAAAGGAAACGGGGTTGTTTATTTATAATACTGATATTTTTTGTCCCTTGTGCGTTGAGAGTGGATGGATTTATTGGCGAGAATATATAGTCTGAGAGGGCCGATGGCGGAATATTGAATACACTTCAATTAGGCTAGTAAAGAGTATTAGAAGAATATCGAGTACTCCACCATCATAACTGAATGAATGGCATGTAAATAGGAAAGACTGTATTTAACAGTGACTGAGAGAACGAATGTGTTTAGTTTTAGGAACAGATTGCATTGGGGGCTGAAATAATCTAACTGTTGGTCAGCCTTAGCCCAACTATGGCCGCTGTATGGATGAGACCTCGGTCCGACCCCTGGCTGCCAACACCCGGGGTGGGTGATTTTCGAGACCTACCGGTTGTTTATTGTAAAATACAAAAGCTGGAAGTGCGAGAAGTCCACCTTAGATAGGCTCACCTCTGATCACGCGTGAATGTAACTACATTACAAGCTTGTTTGTGTTTTAACTTATTTGAACCAATAAATCAGCAATTTGAATAATATCTTATAGAGAACTAAATGAAATATATTAAAATTCACGACTTTTGTATGTAAATTTTTAAATGTTATTATTAACATTTGAATGAAAGGATTAATTCTATGCTTAGTAATAACAACTTAAGTGCTATTAGCATATTGATTTTGCAAAGCTTAGCAGAGCTGAACAAGTCTGCTGTAACCAAAGGCTTTAACCAAAATTGATCATATCAAAATAACCACACAATATTCATAATAAAATATGAAATATTTATAATTATGCATTATCACTTGTTTGTTTTTAATCTTATTTTTGTAGAATTACGATAATTTATGTTTGTTTCAATATTACATCGTATTTTTGTATAACAAAATTGTATAGTTTCATATTGGATCTGAAAAAAAGCGAAAAAGAAAATAGTCTTACATAAGCAATCAGTTTTATTATCGATCCGGGCAATAAAACCTTAGATGATTTTATCGCAAATCATTATTTAAATGCATTCAAATTTAAGAAAGGATTTGTATAAAGACGATAGTTATTTACGAAACGCAGTAAATATCTTAAAAAACAAATAATGGTGATGTTGACATCATGTGTTATAAAATAATTTTCTTCGGTAAAACCATTATTTGGCCCTTTGCTATTGAATAGCTCTGAACACATTAACAGTTACGACTTCCATTTTATTTTGGATTTTAAATGGAAAACAAAATTATAGAAAGCTTTTAAATTTTTAGAGGTACTTTGCCATTAGGTATGATGTTAGTATAAAAAAGTTTATCTTAGTGGATGGACATTAAAAGCATACCACGCATACAAGAAAAAAGTAAATAAACGCTAGGGATAAATGTCACGGACGAACCAAGCAGTTAAAAATAAAGGTGTTTTTCTCTCTATCTCTCTCTCTCGTGGCAATAACTTCGGAAAGACGGTCAAACAAGTAGAATGGGCGCCATTTCCATAACAAATAAACAAACCGATCGGCGAACAACAGTTTCTCAAGCGCCATTGACCTCAAGATCGAGTTTTGGAAGCGCATATATTTCAAGAGGTATGCAGCCCACGTGTAGTAGGATTTCTTCAACATACAATCCATTCTGATTAAGAAATTCAAGACACGTTGAAATAATTACGGTCGGAATGTGGCATTTTTTTATCAATTGTGAATACGGAACCAAGTGAAGACCAATTTGAACCAGGATGAAAAAGCAATTTGAAGGCATTAGGAGGAGTTCAAAGGCTTATTGTCATAAAAATGATCAGGGCTATAAAACAATTTCAAACGAAGCAGCATGCCTAATTGCCGATGTTATCCTTATCAGTCTTAAGGTCGAGAAACTTAGCAAAACATATGACATAATCCATGGAAACGTTAAAATGGAAAGCATCTGGGGTGAATATGATCGACCAGTGCATTACAGCTTATGGGCTCATCCTGCTGAAACGGTTGAAATTAGAAACCTTTCATCCATTGATTCATGGATGGAAGAAGGAAAATGTAATTCACCTATATACCGACGGAAGCAATCAAGATAATGGAATCGTGGGATGGTCATTTGTTGTCTACCACAGAAACGAAAAAATTCACTCGGACAAGTACAGACCGGAAAAATTTTGCTCAAATAACCAAGCGGAAGAACCTGGGATTTCAAAGGCTTTAATGGGCATTAACGCTGGTCATCACACAAGCGGAGGTCCTAAGAAAATGACTAACCATACGGACAGCATGGTGGCAATCAGATCAATAAGTAATCCGAAGAACCATGGACAGTTATGCGAAGATATCAGGGTTCAAGCCAAGCAACTGACGTTGTTGGAATGACGAAGCTGGAAAACAGTCGGCTTTGCTTTGGGTGAAAGTATATGTCGGAATCCAAAGCAATGAAGAAACGGACCTACTGGCCAAAGAAGCTGCTAATGATATTCAAGTACCAATTGAGTATAAATACCCTTCAACCCTGTGATAGATTACACGACATTTGAAAAATGGCAAAAAGGAGGGAAAATTCAAAAGGTGGGGTTGAGGTGGGAAGTTGGTGTCCGAGTGGATCGAAGTCACGATAGCTCAAGTGGTAGAGCAACGGCTTATTTAGACGAAGATCGTGGGTTCGAATCCCGCTCGTGACACTGACTTTTTATCTCAACCAAAACATTAATTAATTGAAAATACAATAATCCTTTAAACACAGTTGCAGTCGCGTTGGTAAATAAGTAAACACTTACACTATTTCGGTTTCGAATCCAAATTTAAAAAAAGTATAATAAATTCATTCAAAATTTCCTTAATTTTTTTTAATTTTCCACCTTACCAATCCGTCAGTCACGGTTTTATCCTTTTCTTCCATCAATTTCTTCATCTTTGAAAAATGTAATTAAAAAAGAAATTACACCACTAAAAAGGTATTAAATGGCGTACGTTTTCTGAAATTTGTTGGTCTATAGGTTTGGAAATAGTAGTTTAGAATCTCCATAATATGTTTTTCAACTTCTCGCTACGAAAACGCTTATTTCACGAACGTTACCAGTTTAGTATTGATCACATCTTATTGGAAATTGAACGTAGTTTTCAATGGTATCAACGGATTTGTCCAAAACCTTCTAGTTTTAGAGTTATGATTGTTTACTTGAAGAAAGGTTGTGAAATCTTAAAAAAATAAGAAAAAAGGAATAACTCCGAAACTGTAGACATTCGGACCATAGTTAATTAGTACTTTTTGGTTAATTTTTTGAAAGTAGGATCTACCGGTAAAGTTTGTAACACGAGTACCCAAACACCCTGTATTTAAATAAACATTATTATTATTATTATTAAATTTTATCAGCTTCTATTAAATATATAAATACTCAATTAATTATACACAATTTTTTTCTAAATGAAAAATTTGTGTCACAGGCGGGATTCGAACCCACAACTTTCGGCTCAATACGCCGCTGCTCTACTTGAGCCACCGTGACTTCGATCACCCATGCCACAAACTTCTCATTTCGACTACCCGATTTTATTCTAATTATAAGCAAATCGCGGCTTCATATAGAAACACTTTTTATTAACGATTATACTAGATTACCGGGACTGTGCACGATTCACAGGTATGATTCTAGATTAATACTAAATTTTATCAGCTTCTATTAAATATATAAATACTCAATTAATTATACACAATTTTTTTCGAAATGAAAAATTTGTGTCACAGGCCGGATTTGAACCCACGATTTTCGGCTCAATACGAAGTCACGGTAGCTCAAGTGGTAGAGCAGCGGCGTATTGAGCCGAAAGTCGTGGGTTCGAATCCCGCCTGTGCCACAAATTTTTCATTTCGAAAAAATTGTGTATAATTAATTAAGTATTTATATTATTATTATTGTTACTATTTGTAAACTGTCACTTATGTTTAGATATCTTAAAATTACAGGATCTGAACAAACTAAAATGTAATTTATCTAATATAATGCAAGGCTGGTCTTTGCTATTCACGCGGAGGAAAAAAAAACTAACGGAAGAAAAGGGGGACGATTAGGATTTACTTGGGTTGAACTTGCAGAGGGTTTCACCGGATATTAAACCATCGGTATAAATTATTCTGCCCAGGGTAAAAAACAAAAACAACAGTTTCAACAATAATGACAAACGCCGTTGAATCGAACGTTTGTCGACAAAGCAGGCACGTGTAAACAAAGGCATGTGGGGTTTGGCAAACGTACATCTCAGAAGAAAAAGGCTCTTGTCAGGATTGGCGCAAATCCATCCCGATGCGCCTCATTTTATTCCTTGGAGGGTTCCTGTTTTAAAACAGAAGGGAAGGCGAAAACAAGTCACGCTCGAACTCCCCCGAGTAAATCCAATTGGCTTGATAGCTCGGTTAGGCAGTTGGGCGAGATGGACGTGTCAAGCGGGTTTAGTTTCCCATCTAAGGCCGAAACGACCTGGCCCCGGTTTACGTAACCCAGCTGACGCCCACCCTCTTCTGAATGTCGATTCTCATTTTACTAAGACCTTAGGCAGCGCCTCCTGCCACGCTTTATTCCCCTTCTAAATAATTAATTCCCCACTCTAAAAAAGTTTACATTTTTTATTTGAGCCTCGTTTTCGGAGTTCTCCCTAGTCATCATTTTGTTTTTCGGGGAAAACATGAAAAATTAAATTCCATCTTTTCAACAGAATGTTCGCTAATTGCTGACGTTGAGGGGCCTTTGTACCAACTAAAGGGTACGTCTACGAATTTATTTACTCGATTTTAGGCACATCGTGTTTTTTGGCATTGGATTCACTCCGCCTGTCTTCCTAACACGATGTTTTACATTGCCTGCTATACAATGCTGGATAAAAGCAGTTTTCGATGTGCTCTCGAAAACCTGAAAAATCTTTATATCAAGGACAACGTTAATTATTTATTTAATTCTGTATAGTCTCAGACATACAGATGGGAGTTGGCCTTCATTACAGACAGTAATATACAAGAGTAATAATAATAATTTTTTCAATTAATTAAGATTTTTAGTTGAGATGTGAAGTTAGTATCCGAGGGGATCGAGGTCACGATGGCTCAGTAGTAGGTAGAGCAGCGGCGTATCTAGCCGAAGATTGTAGGTTCGAATCCCGGTCGTTACACTGATTTTTTTATCTCAACTAAAAACCTTAATTAATTGAAAGATATTAATTGGTCAAGCGGACCACGAAAACCAGTAAAAATAATAATAATATACATTTGTAAAGAAAATCAAACGAATTCATCCGTATTCATAATTCATCAGCGGCGTATTTAGCCGAAGGTCGTGGGTTCGAATCCCGCTCGTGACACTGACTTTTTTATCTCAACTAAGACGTTACATAGAAAGAATAATTAATTGAAAGAAGTAACTTAGTCAATTGACCACTAAAACATAAATGGATTAATAATAATGACAATGTACAGTTATAGATATTGTAAAGAAAATAAAACAAATTCATCCTGGCATTGCCTACAGTAAAATGCAGCAGTAACCTAGGTAATAATTAACATTTATAGAAATAAAAAAAATAAAACATATTTATCCTAGCATTACATCCGATGTAATCCACCAGTAATAATAACATTATACATTTTTAGATATTGTAATGAAAATAAGACAAATTTATCCTGACATTATATACAATATAACATACCATTATTAATAAAAATGAAGTCACATAGTTCAAGTGATAGAGTAGCGGCGTATTTAGCCGCAGGTCGTGGGTTCGAATCCCGCTCGTGACACTGACTTTTTCATCTCAACCAAGACGTAACATAGAAAGAATAATTAATTGAAAGAAGTAACTTAGTCCATTGACCACTAAAACATAAATGGATTAATAATAATAACAATGTACAGTTATAGATATTAAAGAAAATTAAACAAATTCATCCTGGCATTGCCTACAATAAAATGCAGTCGTAACATAGGTAATAATTAACATTTATAGATATAAAGAAAATGAAACAAATTCATCCTGGCATTGCCTACAATAAAATGCAGTCGTAACATAGGTAATAATTAACATTTATAGATATAAAGAAAATGAAACATATTTATCCTGGCATTGCCTACAATAAAATGCAGTAGTAACATAGGTAATAATTAACATTTACAGATATAAAGAAAATAAAACATATTTATCCTGGCATTACAATGTAACCCACCAGGAATATAACATTATACATTTTTAGATATTGTAATGAAAATAAGACAAATTTATTCAGATATTACATACAATATAACACACCATTAATAATAATAATAATGATAATATACATTTATAGATATTGTAAAGAAAATAAAACAAATTTATCATAACAGCTTACCATACAGTAGTAATAATATTAGATGAATAGGATAAAGAAAATAAAACGATTTAATCCTAACAAGCTAATAAAAATTGCTCTTACATTTTAGAACATATTTAATAAAAATATATATCAATTAGTTTGTTAGTTCTCTTGTGTCAGATATAGTGAGTACGTTTATAAATTTAACCTCATTGTTACAATTAATTAGGGGAATGTAATTTTGAATATATTTTGTTTTGAGAGAAGCAAAGAATGGACAGGTCAACAATAGATGTGCTAGGAGATCAGGTTCCTTTAAAGGGAAAAATTTACAAGGCTTTCAGAATTAAATAAGTGTAATCTCCTGTTTAAATATATTCCACATGTTCTTTTATTTGCAAGTCTCAATTGAACAAATATTCGCAATTTATTGATACATTAGCGTTTATATATGGTTATAAATAATTTATAAATATATAATTTAGTTGTCATATTAAAGCTATTTAAGACAAATTCAATATTTTTACATAATAAATTGTTTTTATATTATAGTTAATTATAATTGTCTTTAATTGTTGAATAATCCAATGTTTTATACTGAGCACCAATAGTTGCAAGTCGTGTTCCAATTTCATCAATCCAATTGAAAGGCATTGCATCATTTTCTGTACTTAGCTTTTCAGTCTAATAAAACAACGTTTGAGTAGAGGGGAATCAGACATCTTCAACCAATCATACCAACAACCAATTTAACATTTTTTTAAATAAGTACCTCACTTGACCCCGTTCGAGTAAGTCACCATATCTTGCTTCCCCCCCCCCGAAAATTTCTGCTAAATTTAACAGTACACTTTCAGAAAGGGAATCGTATATTACATTTCTGATGTTTTGATCATCACTTTTACAAGCTCTTAGTGCTGCCAAGACAATCTGGGCAGGTGAAGCATTTTTGCTCAAAAAATACTTGCCAGTATTATCAAACTTGCCTGTGGAGCTGAAAGGAACCCCCAAATATGTGTAACTATTACAGAACTGTATGTGTTGTGAACCATATAGCAGAGAAGTATAATTACCAGACTTCCCATCCTTAGAAAATACCATGGCAACGTTTTACGAACATTGAGTTTCAGGTCATTAGCATCACAGTATTCCTTTAGTATGTTTTTTCGGATTGGGGGAACAAGTAATGGAAATAGAAGAGGGCTCAGAATTTCTACCTGAAGTACTCCCTCAGTTATTGTAATCTTTTTCGAGGGGCCATCTCCATCATTGACACAACAGTCATCGTCGCGTGCTCATAGAGTCTAATAATAGTTTGCAAGATTTTTCGACTCATACCTAAATTATATAACTTTTGGCACAACTTTGTATGATTAATTGAGCCAAATGCTCTTTTTGTAGTCTATAAACACAGCGAACACTTTTTTAAAAATCGGAGATTAATGTTAATGTTTTTTTAATCGGAGATTAATGTTAATGATTGACAATAAACTGAGTACACAGCCTTATTTGAAATAGTTGAAAGAGTTTTTGCCCTTACTAACGCGCAGTTTTCCTTTGTTGGGCGAAGAGACACAGGGGCATACGCGTCAATGAAAAGAGTCAAAGCCTGACAAAAGAAAATGCAAACGATTTAACCGTACAATGACAGACTGGGTTGTAGAATTTTTTTTACATTTTACACTGTCTACTTTCAACGTACACAGATAATATCCAAGCTTCGCCCGATCTCAGAATTGAACAATATCGCGACACATGCGTTTCAAAGTTTGGTTCGGGTATCTCACACCCCAGTGTTTCACATTTGCGTTGGATCCAGTGCCAAAGTTTAAATTGGAAACAAACACAATTGATACAGAATGGAACTTCAACAAATTCTCGATTATAACTCAAACGGAGGTAGAGCCGACTCGTAAGACATATTTGCCAAAAGCAACTTATAAAAGTTTTGTTCATTGGACCAAATCCCTGATGTTCTAGAATTAAAAACTGCTTGTCGATAACTACATCCTTACGGCTTCGCAAATAGTAACCATAAAAAACAAAAAGATTGCCGCTTCGTTTTTCTTTGAAATATGAAATAAACAGTAAGGTAGTACCCATTAAATTGGCAGAACAAAATGACCCATGTTGAACCGGCAGAGGGTTTCTTACCGGGTCCATCTCTATTCGCGTGTTATGATTTTTATTAAATTTTCTTCTGAGTTAGCTTTACCTGAGAAAGTTGTGAGTTTGTTTTCTCTATTATAGTAGCTGCGATGGGTCCTGTTCGTTCTTGTATTCTGTGGTTAGGAGTCCGATGGCTGTTTCTGTGTCGTTTATGGATTGTGTTATGTTAAGTTCGGTTTTGGTGGATATTATGTTGTTTTTTAGTCCTTTTTGTAATAGTTTGGTTTCGTTTATGTTGAGTTTTGTTTGTGTCTGTTGTCTGTTGGGTATTGATGAACCCAGTAAGTAACCCTTTGGTGGTTCAACATGAGTTCACCAACTCGCAGACATTTGTCAATACCCATCATCAACTCTAGAACAAAATGAAGCAAAGAAACTTATATTCAGAATAGGATATAGGCTTCATACAAACTAGACTAACAATCGATTAAATAAACTAGAATAAAACAAATGGAAATAATTTAAGTAAATGTACTTAATAACAAAGTGCATCATATACTTAAATATATGATAGTCAAACACAAATCAAATATGTTGATGATAATTATGTGGAGTTAGGCCAACAAATAAAGGTCAGTGATTATATTAGTACAAAGGTAGCCAGTAAGAATAGCTACATTGCAGTTCAAATACGACTCACCCTTGTCCACGTTCTTCACAACTCGCAAAATATTTAAGTTGGGGATGAGTTTTTCATGTACCGTGTGACTCCCATGCGATTACTGTGTACCAGAATGAATGGTGGAGTATAAGGTTCTCAGGAGAATACGCAAAAAGAACCCTCTTTCACCCACACCAAGTGCCTCTGATTCCAGCTCTAAGAGAATAAGCCTCATTACAGAAATTGACCAACTCAGTCCATTCCTTGCCAATTATATTTGCTAACAAAACCTTATCTCTACCAAAACATTGTGTCCTTACCTTACAGTAACCTGAGCCGGGTAGATCGCCACGACTCAATTCTCCGGCCCATACCACTACAAAGTTCACAGCTAATGTGCTGTTTGACGAGTTTGTAATTTAATTTGGTCCGATTACCAAATAAATTCTTTCCATTAATTAACCTTTATATAAGGTATTGGTTGAAATGAAAAAATTAGTATCACGAGCGGGATTCGAACCCAGGACCTTCGGCTAAATACGCCGCTGAACCAAACCTATGGACCTGCAAATTTCAGAAAACATACTCCATTTAATTACTTTTTAGTGGTGTAATTTATTTTTTAATTACTTTTTCAAAGATGAAGAAATTGATGGAGGAAAGGAAAAAACTGTGGCTGACGGATTGGTAAGGTGAAAATTTTGAATGAATTTATTAAACTTTTTTTTTAATTTGGGTTCGAAACCGAAATAGTGTCAGTGTTTATTTATTCACCAACGCGACTGCAACTTTGATTAAAGGATCATTGTATTTTCAATTAATTAAGGTTTTGGTGGTAACAAAATGTCGTGTAATCGGATTGGATTCTCGACGACAAATGTAATGGCCACGGAGAGCTTTAATGAAGTATACTTCATTTTAAATCATTAAATTCACTAATTTCGTTGTCCGTTTGACCAATTAAATAATTACAATTAATTAAGGTTTTTAGTTGAGATGAAAAAAAGTTAATGGCATGAGCGGGATTCGAACCCACGATCTTCGGCTTGATACGCCGCTGCTCTACCACTTGAGCTATCGTGACCTCGATCCACTCGGACACCAACTTCCCATCTCAACCGCACCTTTAGAATTTTCCCTCCTTTTTGCCATTTTTCAAATGTCGTGTAATCGGATTGGATTCTCGACGACAAATCAAATGGCCACGGAGAGCTTTAATGAAGTATACTTCATTTTAAATCATTAAATTCACTAATTTCGTTGTCCGCTTGACCAATTAATATATTACAATTAATTAAGGTTTTTAGTTGAGATAAAACAGTCAGTGTCACAAGCGGGACTCGAACCCACGACCTTCGGCTAAATACGCCGCTGCTCTACCACTTAAGCTACCGTGACTTCGATCCACTCGGACACCAACTCCCCATCTCAACCTACAAATGTTCGAATTTTCCCTCTTTTTGTAATTTTCAAAAGTGTCAGGATTCGATTCTCAACGACTTATGAAGTGGCCGCTGTTTAGTGAAGCGATAAGTGGAAAAGCTGCCATCCATCTTCAAATACAAAGCAACCATTAACAAAAACAGAACGTAGAATTATTGTGTTTTTTGTAAGTTTTTGATTGAAATGAAAAAGTTAGTGTCACGAGCGGGATTCGAACCCACGACCTTCGGCTACAATACACCGCTACATTTACCATTTGAGCTATCGTGCTTCGATCGACTAATCAGCTCCTCTTGGCAACTTCTTATTGTCAGTCGCCTAGATTCGCATCCAGTTCACACGACATTTGAAAAATGGCAAAAAGGAGGGGAAATTCGAAAGGTGGGTTGAGGTGGGAAGTTGGTGTCCGAGTGGATGGAAGATACGATAGCTCGTGGTGGACCAGCAGCGTAAATAACCGAAGGTCGTGAGTTCGAATCACGCTCGTGACACTAACTTTTTCATTTCAACCAAGACCTTACATAAAGATTAATTAATTTGTAATTTGCGTTAAACAGATCCCTTCCACTCTTAATTATCCACCGCATGCTATCATATGGAAAGGAAAGACCTACTAACAATAATTTGGGGATTTAAACAGAAGCTTTCTGTAGTGACAAGCGGTCTGAATTGGCCATATATGTGCAATGTTGTCTGTTTGTATTGTCACAAATGGATCGAATAACCGATATTCCGGTCTAAGGAAAAGTTCAAGTTATACAGCACGATGTGCATTTTTATTTTCCTAAATCAATACATTTCTTTATCTACAATCTTCCTGACAAGAATATTCGATAGTCTATTATCGGGTAAGGATAAAAGTGAGATTATACAATAGAGGTGAACTTGGTATAGAGAAAAATCGACATTAGCCCTGTCTTAACATAAAGGAACGCTGTGGGAAAGGAGTGTTGTTGAGGTAAACAGGATTGTTCGTCGTAAAGTGAAGGTAATGCACTGGCATTTATTATCATTAACGTTTATTCTCCAATTCTTAAGCGAGGGGGGTTAAAAAACCGTTTCACCTGAAAAGCCGGCGAAATAACCCTTTTCTTTTGCCACAATAGTTGCCTCATTTCGTAAGTTCGGTGGTAAATGTTGTATGAAAAGAAGGATTATTACATCAATTATTCGACTTAATATCTCTTTCCATTTTCCCTTTGTATTCAAGATTCGTCTCTTGGTCCTTCCTTTAATTTTTGTATGTCTAATGATGTTTTTTTTAACATTGAATAAACTTTACCCATCAAATTCAAACTCTAATCCTCCGAATACTCCAGTAATGTTGCCACAAGCTTTAACACAAATAATATATTATGCGGAGATCGTGAGATGCGGTCTGGTGTGACGTAGGTTTTAGAAAACATTTTCTTTATCGTGCCAAAGTTTCGATCTTTATTGAGATCATGTTCAGGGCTCAAAATGTTTGTTTTCTGTGCAGATGTGTCATTTTTCTGTATCATGTTGAGGGTGCCAGTGAGATATATAGCAGTGAGTGAGCAAATATCTCACTGGCACTTTATAAACGAAAATTTAGTTCTTGCTGTGAGAAAGGTTCATAATTTCATAATATACCATTCACTATTATTTCTACCCCAACTCCACGTACCTAGAAGAGTTGGTAAGTTTTTTCATTTGTTATTGATTTAATACCGTTAATCAACAGTTCTATTCACATTATTAATTAAAGGATTAGGTGTTTACATCATATAATGCGAAGAGGATTATGCGTCAGTACATAAAGAAAAGTGTTCTTGAAAAGTTCAATGTAATTAAAAATTATGTGGAGATCGTGAGATGGGGTCTGGTGTGACGAAGGTTTTAGAAAAATATTTTCTTTATCATGCCAACGTTTCGATCTTGTGTGTCGTGTGGAGCACTATCAACACGACACAAAGAAAGACACATCTATACGGAAAACAAACAAGTTGAGCGCTGAAGATGATCTCAATAAAGATCGAAACGTTGGCACGATAAAGAAAATGTTTTTCTAAAACCTACGTTACACCAGACCGCACTTCTCGATCTCCAAATAATCATTAACTAACGGTCACTAAACACCACACACAAATAACACAAATTGTTTTAATTTAAAAAAATTTAAAATGTATTAATACTCTTACTCATTCTCGATTATATTTTTCTCTTACTATTTTTACCTAACGTTTTGCCGTTAACTAACAAGTTGAATCTACGGATGTGGGACCACAGATTTTAATGACACTTTTTTAGAGATTTGGATGCAGACCAAGTGGTCCAGAAATATTAGACATGTGTCCGAAAGTTTTTTTCAGTGGGGCTAGGAGTTAAGAAAAATGTATTATGCTATTTAAATACTTTTTAATATGATTTCCGGTGTTTGTTGCGCTTTTATTTAAAGGTTGGTTTGACGTATAATAAGAAATGAATAAACGGGATGTGCTTGTCTATTAAATAGGATTCGTTTTTCTCTCTCTTTTTTACGAGAGTTCGCCACAGCAGAGGTCATATAAACCCTCAGGGTGGCGGTGGTTTTGAAAAAAAAAGAAGTCTATTTGTAAGTACGTCGGTTATATGAATCCTCGGGAAAAAGCTCATTTGTAAATATGTACCTGGATTCGAACCTGGGACCTTTACCTTACAGTGATAAGCGCCGTGTCAACCGTTGCGGCCACCGACGGCCCCAAATGGGATTAGTTATATAAAACATTACAAAATTCCAAACACGTCTCCAGTAGAATAGGCCAAAACAATTTTTTTAAATTGAAATTCGTTTTAAGCATCATTAAAACGTCCTTGATTAGTTTTCTGTCAATAAAAAATATATTTTTTGAGCTGGATTAGCTTGGTAAAATTTTAAAAATGCATAACCAGCCAGGATTTTTCTCCAAATTCGAGGTTAATACAATCGTTGCATAGCATTTCCCCTTCTTTTAGACTATTTCGAGAACGTTTAGATTGTAAGTCATTATAAATGGAAAAAATTAGGATGAAACGAACAAAAATTCTTCAAAGGCTTTATTGTATATCTCCGGTTCTAATTTATTTACGTAGGCCATTTGTGCCATTACTTCTAGTTTATAGGACCCTAAACTCCAGTTATGTTTCCTCTGGAAGGGTAGAGTCTCTTTTCAAAATTGTTGGCACAGTAACAACGATGAATTGCATGCGCAACAAAGAAACAATATTTAAATAATGAATTAATTAATTATAAAAGTTTCTTATGGCTGTTATGGCCAATTGGCAAGAACGATCGCACCCTTGATTAATATTTTTCGATCCAGTTTCACGAAAAAAAGTTTCATTTTTTAAATAAATTTAAAATGCGGCCGAACTACTAGGGTCATAAATCGCCTTGATCAATCTATATGTGACAGATGCAATGCGCCACTTACAGTCGAACATACATTTGCAACGTGTATTTTATGGAAGGCTCTTAGGTCTGGTGAGTGATCTGAAAAAAGTATTAGGCGGCGATGGATCATTCGAAAGAGTATTTGACTTCCTTGTTGCTACAAAACTCATAGGTGAAAAAATTTCATTAAATTGTTTCATGATAAGTGAACTTTTGAAACCCGAAAAAAATTTAATGTATAATTAAAACATAGTACGTTCTAGCAAGTCAGGAAATTAGGGTTCTGGAAAACAAGTTTAACATTTTAAATGAAACCCCCTATGGATTTACATCACCGGGAATCATTTTTCATTATTGATGACTTAAAAGGATTTTGAAGTTTTGAAATGTTATTAATCCTCTCAACCGAAAGAATCATATTTTTAATTTTAAATAATTAAAAAGCGTTTTTCCCTCGAAAGAATTATTTTTGTTTCAAAATTGTTTAAAATCGAACTAATAGGGAAAAAGTCTGTTGTATAAATCAGCACTGTTTGCGAGAGTTTTCATCATGAACTACACAACTAATCTGATGACCGGACATTTGTCCCTTTAACACTTTGAATTCACGCAAATAAATACATTCTCAGAATTCAATTAAAACATAAGACATCTATGTATATACAGAAGTTTTTCTTCCAAATACAGGAGACCCAGACCTGTTCTGTTCTAGGTCGATACTTAATCAAGTAGCATTCCTTACCTCTATATGGAGCGACGGAATGACACCTATTAAGTAACTTATTAAGTAGAACAATTAAGCCAAACGGTTCTAGTTTTGTAAGATAGTTAGATCATAGTTTTAATTCCCAGCATATCACTTTTAGAAAATGTCGACACCCTTCATATATGTAGAGCACATCGAGCAACTTTCGCTGCTTGTCACATACACTTTCTTTCATCCAAAATAAAGTCGTATTTCACCCGCACATGACTTGTTCTAAGTCCGGTGCGGATGTTACATCTACTGCCATCAAGAAACTCTGTAAATTAGCAGAAAGTACCAGAAACCCATTACAGACTAGATAGGCAGAGACCACCCAAAATTATCGGATTTTTATCATTTAAATAACTGAATTAATTAAGGTTTTTAGTTGAGATAAAAAAGTCAGTGTCACGAGCGGGATTCGAACCCACGACCTTCGGCTTGATACGCCGCTACTCTACCAATTGAGCTATCGTGACTTCGATCCTCTCGGACACTAACTTCCCATCTCAACCTCCCCTTCGAATTTTCCCTCCTTTTTTCTATATTTCAAATGTCGTGTAATCTATTTGATTCTCGGCGACAAATGAATTGGCCACGGAAAGCTTTTAGTGAAGATATACTTCATTTAACTCGTTAAATTCACTAGTTTTCGTTTTGAAAAATGGCAAAAAGTATGGAAAATTCAAAAGTGGGGTTGAGATGGGAAGTTAGTGTCCGAGTGCATCGAAGTCACGATAGCTCAAGTGGTAGAGTAGCGGCGTATTTAGCCGAAGGTCGTGGGTTCGAATCTCGCAAGTGACACTGCCTTTTTTTATCTCAACGAATACCTTATGTAAAGACTGCCACCAATGGTCAAATCATATTTTTTCTTATTTTTCCCATACTTATAATACTGTTTAAACGTTTAAGGATTTATTTGTGTATTAGACAACAAGAACATACAGAAACTCTACAAAAACTTAGCAATAGTACAGCAAAGTTTATAAGTAGATGTTTTTAGTGGTAAATAAATAGTGGTTTTAAATAATTGATAAATATAAATACAAATAAATAATTTTATTTGTTGCTTGTGTTATGTATTAAAATATATATTACAAACATGTGAGTATAAGGTTCTCATGGTCACAGCACTGACACTACAGCAAGCATTGAACATGGTTTTCTGGAGAGGAAAGCAAAGAAGGTAGAGTAGCGGCGTATCTAGCCGAAGGTCGTGGGTTCGAATCCCACTCGTGACACTGACTTTTTTATCTCAACTAAAAACCTTAATTAATTGAAAAAATATTAATTGGTCGAGCGGACCGCGAAAACTAGGGAATTAAATAACTAAATTTGAAAGTAGTCTACTGTTTTGTTTTTAAGTCCTCTTTGCCTGAGTTCTTCAAGGCAGTTTGCCAGGCCCTCTTTGTTTATCAGTATGCATTTCCACAATATTGAACTATGGACACTATTATATTTTGTCCTGTGATGCAGACACACATTGGTTTCGCAAATGGCGAATCAAAGATAAATATACGCAAAAGCATCATTCTGGTCTGTGTGACTACCAGTCCTATTTGGTCTTTTTCCAATCGTTAATGGTGGGTTTGGGTCATTTTTTGTTTTAGTACGATCTTTTTTTATAAAACGAAAAAGAAGAAAGTAAAAGGACTGTGTCGGTGTTAATTAAATGTAAACATAGTCAATCATTTACATCATTCTTGCCGGAGTTCTTCAAGGCAGTTTGCCAGGCCTTATCTTTTCAGTATACACTTCCGAAATTCAGAACCATGTTGCAGTGAAGACTCATATAAAACACACTGGTTCGCAAATGACAGATAAAACATTAATTCACCCAACAAGGGTCATCTGGTATGCCAAGTTGTTATTTTGCGCTGTCGCCATTTTTAGCGGCAGGTTCGGATGACTTTTCATTTTATCGAGGGGTTTTTCTTTTTTTTTATACGCTCATGAAAAGCGAAAGGAGTGGGTCGGTGTTATCTTCCATTCGTTTTCCTTTTAATTTATTTAGTGTTTTGAATCATGTAAATGGTGTGGGTGTGATGTTGATTTGTTCGCATGAGCTTCTTCATGTGTGAATGTGTTGTGCGTGTAGATTTCTTGGTTTTCAATTATTTCCATATTTCATACTTTCTGTACGTCACGATAAACTCTAACTATACAAAGGTTTGTCCTTATTCGTTTCAAAATAAAATTGAACCAAAATTCCACAAACCATTACTGAATCGTTCTAAGTTTACATCATTCCAAAAATGTCGCACAAACGTAAGCTTACAGGAAAATGTGATCTGTTAGTTATTATAGACGTCAAGGAAATACTTCCTCTATTTCCTCCCGTCAACAAATCCTCTCCATCAGGCCGAATAAGCAATGTTGCAAATTTACAACTTGTAATATCAAATTGTACAGTTGTATAAAATGCAAATAAAAAATAAATAAACGTAATTCAAAAAATTGAATAAAGGTATAGCATGATAACGGATAAAAACAGAGAATCCCGAATCGATACTATAGAAAATCTTCCTGTTTTTATTTTTCTTGTGTACATAAAAGGATAATAGGTTCAGGTTGACTTTCGATTAGTTCGTTTACTCACATTTCTTTTTTTACTTATTGTCAACATTTGCCATTTCAGTAGTCCATTCAACCGACACTGTCGAATTATTAATGCTAAAAAAACTATTTCAAAAATTAAATACTTTTCGGCTTTAAAAATTATTTTTATTAAAAAAAGAATGAAATTGGATTAAGCGGATAAGCTCGATTGAGAAGATAACGTGTAGCAAAGCTCATTATATAAAGTGCAAAGAGGTTTGAAAAAAAAAAAGAGGAAATGGGTTTTCGAATCGCACATTCATTTTAATGGAATCATAAAATTAAACTTTATACCTTTTCACAATAAAAAATTATTGAAAAAAATGTTTTCGTCAATGATGGTTATACGTACTGGCAGAATTAAATTAGTTTGGTCCTTTCTCGGTCTATCAATCTCTGAGTTTGTTTTGATTAATTGGTCTGGGATATAAACAGGATGAGACAAAAATGAACATTCGTAGATTTCCCCTTTGTAATAGGTGATAAACCTTTACTGTTGTTTCGATGTTATGACGTCTTCATAACTTAGGCCGTATCTTCTGTATTAGGGATTATATAGGGTTATGGATAAAAGAAGTGGCCATAAGGCATTCTGCACCTCGACCTGGGTAGATCTATCGTGCTCCTCTAATTTTATAAATCACTGTCTCGCTTCGATGTTGATCAACCTACATTTGCCCTGCCAGCGGCTCCGGCCGCTTTCAGACGAGGCAACTAGTTGAACGGACGGTTGTCAACGAGTGGTGTAACGAGGTAGCAAAATGTATGGGAATCGCCCAACCCTTT
Source organism: Cimex lectularius (assembly GCF_000648675.2). NCBI lineage: Eukaryota > Metazoa > Arthropoda > Insecta > Hemiptera > Cimicidae > Cimex > Cimex lectularius. The sequence goes on from NW_019392662.1 coordinate 616,497, forward strand.
CACAAGCAGTCAACTCGTCCGCCCAGGCCGCCGGGTTGCGCATTCTCAATCCCACTGGTTGACCCAACTTAAAAGACATTGCTCGGCATGCTTCACACCAGTCGCCTAGTTGAGCCAACTGAGTTCACCATGGAAAGCGTTGCAATTGCAACTTTCAATGTTGAGCAGTTCATTGAAGATATTCGTATTAGTCCCGTAATATGAGACATGAGGTGTGAGGAGTATAGTGATAAAATTAAAAGAAGCGAAGATTGGAGGGAAGTAGCACAAGTATTTGAGGGAAAGCGCCGTTTCCCAACTTAATAACAACTGATAAACCCACACTTTTCTTTACTGAGTTTCCTCCTTTTTTCCTTCTCTTTTTGCAAAAGAGCAAGCACTAGAAGTGCACCAGATTCCTCGGGTTCTAACATGTACTGACCTCCCGTTGGGAAGAGAGGTTTATTCCACAAGTGGCCTGGTGTGAAACCGAGTCTTCACACGGCAGTAAACTGGTTGAATCAACCAAACCGCCTCGTCTGAAAGAGGCCAAGTGTTTGGTCTTGCGGCATTTCCTCTCCTACATAAACCTTCTAAAAACATAAAACTTGTTCTGCCGTCTTCTCTTCGTTCTGGCAGTATCTGTACAGTGTTTCTGTCTGTTCTACTATCCCTTGCATAGGAAGCGTTCATAACCGGCAGTACCCTGTCAGGGATTCCTTTATAAGTCTTGCGGATGGAACTTCTGTGAATATCTTCTTATTCATCTAGGGTACTATTCCATTTTTTGATGTATCCTTTTTTTGTGGCAAGGTGCTAGGCTGCAATAGGGTTCAGGGCATCATGGCCTCTATATTCTGGATCCCTGGGAACCATACCAGGGTCAGGTAATTGGTGATACTGACCTCTGCCCGAGATTCCATGCAATTTCATTATCCTTAGGCATCGCCATCTCATTAACGGTTTTCTTCTTCTTCAAACTTCAAATCGTTCAGATTGATTAAAAAGAGGTTCTGATGTCGGATTCTCAAATTCACAGTGTACTGATTTATACTTCATTGTTCTACTCCATGCTCCTGTCCCTTTTACCTTTAAATTTACTGCAAATATATTTTTAAATTGAACTTCAAAAACTGTCATGTTAATATTTTCTCAATTTCTTTAGCCGTTTTTTCTCTCTTCTAGGTTATTATGGTAAATTTAGGTTAAATGTGTAGTGGTATGAGCTGTAATGGATTGGGTGACAGGGTGGAGGTTATATTTAAATGGACGGGTCATGTTGAATCTTGCTTTGTAAATTTTATTTCATTATTCTTGAAACCTTAAAATGTAAATATTTGCTATCTTGTAAATTGTTGATTGTAGATTAAAAGTACTGAGGGGAAAGCTGTAGGAAGGAAGCGAGCCCATATTTTTAATATTGAGGGCTGATATATATCGAAGTTACATGCGATATAAAATCAATTTATGGGCAGACTGTAAAATGTGTCCTTTCAATTGTCATTTCATCGCAGTGACATTTGGTCATTTTATTCGGAAGTATATTCAAGACAATTAAAATTAAATGAATGCGTTTCACATTAATATTTATATTTTGCGAATAACGATCGTATTTTTAGGCTGAATACATTAAAACATTGATTGTCAGGTTTTGAATAAAATATGGTTTACCTCTACTATTAAAGAATCCTCCCCCGTGGAGCAAATCCCGCACAAAAAACAAAAAAAACAAAAAAAAAACCAGCAGTGCGCAGCCCTCATTTTGAAAAGAATCGCATTTATGAATTTTTAAAAACTTCTTTGTCAGTGAACTTCATTTTATATTTAGCATAGCCCGCGAAAACATCCAGTTGAATTTTTAGGGGAAAAAATTAATTCACTTTTAAAAACGTGCGAGCTAATAAATTGACGTGAGAAAAGAGGAACGAAACCAGTTTGTCTAGAACGGCTCATGGAATTTCTTCCTTCTCGTTCACGGCCAAGAATTTTGCTATTGTGGTATAAAAGTTCGCGAATACTGAACATCCACAACATTCAATCGCAATGCTATTTCTAAACATCTTAAGCACATTGTATCGAGATTTCGGAAAAAAATACTCTGATAACAAATAAATATATAGACTCTAGCCTGTATTGTATTGCAGTAACAGGTTTACAAAGAAGAACAATATTACGCTATTATTTTCATTTAATCAAAGTGATTAATTACTTTGCCAACAGATCAACAGGTTTGGCTCTATAAAAACAACTACATAATGTTGACTTTTTCGAATAATTATTAACGTAGTAAACTATTCTTAACAATAATTTTATCGTCGATAGTGTCTGGCAGTTGTGGTAAAGAACGTTTAAGATTTCTGGAATTGCCCATGATAAGCACGGGCTTTAGACTTACGATTAGGTCTGGTCAAAGAAAGTCGAGCCTGATTTACAGAGAGCTTTTACAATGTACACTCGGGAAAAAGACCGACGGTTTTCACTGTTTCATTCAATTCTTCAAATTCCCTGTAAAATTTAAACATTTATAATTTTGAGGTGTACAAGGTAATTAAATAATATAATATTATATTATATATAAAACGTTTAACGTTTAACGTTTGTCACATCAGCAGCGACACATGCATGATTCGAAAAGCGATACGAGTCAGGTGTATGTGATAGGGCTATCAATCACATCAAATCTTCAAGTAAATTTGAAACACTATAGTTTTAAAAGGGGCCAGTAAGCTCAGAAAAATTTATTATTTCTGTTGATTTGGTGCTTGGTAAATTTAATGAAATGGTGGTGATGGTAGTGCATTTGGATGTATATACTGTAAGTAGCTTTTAAGGTTTTATTATTATTAAACGCATATATTAAAACATTTTTTCTTCTTCTTTGTGGTCCTTTCGTTCCTTTTTTTGCTCCCACACGTATAACATAACATACAATAACATATAACATATAAAACATATAACATATATAATATATAGCATAAACATATCGTTGACACCATGTTAAAGTGACGAATATGGATTTCTCCACTTTTCACATTCGTCACTTTAACATGGTGTCAACGATATAACGTATAACATACTACATATAACATATCATATAACATATGGTATAACATATAATATAACATGTAACATTAACATATAACATTTAACATTTAACATATAGCATATAGCATATAACATATAACACATAACATATAACATATAACACGTAACATATAACATGTAACATTAACATATAACATATAACATTTAACATTAACATATAACATATAACACATAACATATAACATATAATGTAAAACATATAACGTAAAACATATAACGTATAACATATAACAGATATAAAATTTATTACAGACTTAACATATATAACATATAAAATATAACATGTAACATATATCATATTACATATATAACATATAACATGTAATATATTATAACAATAACATTATTAAATTAAATAATACATGTACCTAGTGCTAAAATTTAACTTTAGATAGTTCTATGCCACAATGGACAGGATAAATGTTTATCTAAGAATTAAAATTGCATGGCAAAATTTTTCATAATTCAATATCATGGGAAAGTGATTTAATGGATTGGTTTACGTGTTTCAGTGGCTAGCTCATCCGAACATCCGGCTAAAGACGAGACGTCAACACATTCATCTATACCAAGGAGTAATGGGCAGGTGAACAGTAAGTTGAAACCAATTAGCCAGTTATGAATTATTTTTTATTTTAAATATGTTTTGCACTGGATACCTGGTTTTTAATACACTTTTTGCGGCCCTCCATTTCCATCCAACTCCATTATTTCAATAGGTTAGGATGGTTTGGGTTAGATTAGCCTTAGAAACGAATTAGGTGAGGTTAAGCTAGTTAGGGTCAGAGACAGATGTCAAGTGTCTGTTTTTTTAGTGTATAAGCGAATTAATTTCTAATACAATTAATCGGATATTTGTGTAATGAACAGTAGTATAAAAAAGGAAGTGCCACGAGCGGGATTCGAACCCACGACCTTCCGCTAAATACGCCCCTGCTTTAACACTTGAGATATCGTGACTGATCCATTCGTCATCTGAACCTACAACCTTTCGAATTTTCTCTCCTTTTTGCCACTTTTCAAGATGAGATGGAGAATTGGTGACCGAGTGAATCGAAGTCACGATAGCTCAAGTGGTAGAGCAACGGCGTATTTAGCGGAAGGTCGTGTGTTCGAATCCCACTCGTATCACTAGCTTTTTCATTTCAACCAAAACCTTACATAAAAAGATTAATTAATTGAAAAAAGTAATTTGGTGGCCGGTAAATGTAATGGATTGAATAAGTAGTATAAAGGTTCTGAAGTTCCATGATAAATTAAAGTTTATATGTTATGATGTTTATATTATAAGTCGTTCAGTCCTGCTAAAAACTGTCAATAGTTCAATTGTATGTATTTATATTCTGTTTTAAAAATCAAAAACTTCCTTATTCTCTATTGTTATAAACTGCGCTATTTTCTTCAAATTCCTCCTATTTCCATCGGATTTATTCTCCTATTCATATATGAGATATGTGTATGTAAAACGCAATAGCTGTGGAATTAACTCTATACAGGTGGGTTCGAAATGAGCGTTATACAAGCCACACAAGTCAGGAGAACAAACCGCAAACGTCACACTTAATGAACCAGGGGACAGAAGTGTCACGTATAACTCCAAGTCCTCCTTCAAATTCTTATATGGAAAATGAAACTATCTCAAAATCCTCTTGAATTAATTGAATTAATTCTCTCACCCTTGTTTTTTATGCAAAATACCTAGGGTTTTCAACAACAATAAATATAATGGTACTATTAGTAAAGTAGTAATGTAAGGTAAAGAATTCTTCAACGTACTAATCGTAAAAAAACATGTTGGTTGTTTATTTTTAATATTTTCAAAAGATTCAAAAGATTTCAATCTCACATGTTCTTTTCAGTTGTCATTCTTACAGATGTGTGTATTCATTTCATTTCATACACCATCAGATTACACGCACGACTGGGGTAGATAAAAAATGTCCACCATCTCCCATCAATTTTTTGAATAGACAAACAGAATTGATACAAACGGAATTTTTATTATTATTTTTGTGTGATGTTATTAATAATAATCATTAAATAATAAAATAAAATAAATAATTATAAACAGAGGTTATAATATTTAGCATATGGAAAGATTATTCTATTGTTATATTATTATATTATTGGAAAACCTATGGACAACCTACCTGAATTTTTTTTGAACATTTTCCACATGGAAATCTAAAAAAATCCTTTACGTATATTTTTAACAAAACAATAGCACTTTTAAAAGATCACTACACCATAAATAACGATCCTGAAGAGGTTAGAATATTTAGCATATGGAAACATTGAAAGATCGTATATTCGTATTAACACAATAGCGCAGTTAACAGGTTACAAAAGTTGGTGAATACCAGGGACAAAAAGTTTCATAATCTATGAATAACCTTCCTCAAATTATTTGCACATTTACCATACGGAAATCTTAAAAGATCATTTACGTATATTCTTAATAGCACAATAGCACATTCAACATGGTACAAAAATTGCGAGGACTGTAATTATCTATCACGCTAGATTTTTACTTATTTTTAGTATTTATAAACAATCATTTTATCGCCATTAATCACGCACTAGAAGGGACAAAACCCACTTGATAGCCAAGGAATAACTTTCCTGAACTTTGTAGCACATTTACCATACGGAAATGATGAAACATCGTTTACGTATATTTTTAACAAAACAATAGCACTTTTAAAAGATCAATTTACCCTAAATAACGATCCTGAAGAGGTTAGAATATTTAGCATATGGAAACATTGAAAGATCGTATATTCCTAATAACACAATAGCGCAGTTAACAGGTTACAAAAGTTAGTGAAACCAGGGACAAAAAGTTTCATAACCTATGAATAACCTTCCTCAAATTATTTGCACATTTACCATACGGAAATCTTGAAAGATCATTTACGTATATTATTAATAGCACAATGGCACATTCAACATGGTACAAAAATTGTGAGGACCGTAATTATCTAACACGCTAGATTTTTACTTATTTTTAGTATTTATACACTATCATTTTATCGTCATTAATCACGCACTAGAAGGGACAAAACCCATTTGATAGCCAAGGAATAACTTTCCTGAACTTTTTAGCACATTTACCATATGGAAATGATGAAACATCGTTTACGTATATTTTTAACAAAACAATAGCACTTTTAAACGATCAATTTACCATAAATAACGATCCTGAAGAGGTTGGAATATTTAGCATATGGAAACATTGAAAGATCGTATATTCCTAGTAACACAATAGCGCAGTTAACAGATTACAAAAGTTGGTGAATACATGGGACAAAAAGTATCATAACCTAGGAATAACCTTCCTGAAATTATATGCACATTTACCATACGGAAATCTTAACTCAATAGCACTTTTTTAAAGTTAATTTAGTACTTTCAAACAATTAATTAAACGTTATTAAGTATGAGAAAGAACGCATAACACATATTGAAAATCTATAAATAACTTCTCCTAACGTTCACGAGAGCTTACGGTGTGAATATCAAAATAGCACATTTAGCACGTTACAAACTTTGCACGAATACACCTGTTATAAATACAATTGGATTTTAAATCGAAAATCAAGTATAACGTACCACGAAAATTGAAAGAAGAACTCTATCTATTTATATATTTTGGTAATACGATTCTAAAGGATGTTGCCAAATGAAATCAGACCTGGCTGTGATTGTGCCTGCAAACGCCCCCTGTTATAGTACACGTAAATCTATTACTCCCAACAGAGGGGGCCATTTCCTGTAAAATTGTAATCCCTTCGTGAGGTGGATAATCCCCACCGTTACTGCTTTTTAAGCCGTGATGGAAATCCTTGTAAAGAATTTTGTATAGTTTCCAATACCAGTTATCGGCAAAGCATAAATTATGGAAATATTTATATAATGAGGAAAAATGCAATTAAATAAATTGGTTAATTCCAAAAATATACAACTTTTAACAGACTATATAGTTATGGTTACAGAAATCCTTAGCATGCAATATTTTTCGTCATAATCGTTCAAATTTGTACCGCTAAATATGAAATTACACTGGGCCTTCGCAGGTATAAAAATGTAAAATCGCATTGATCAATGTACCCCTTTTATTGAAAAAATTGTACCAGGGATCGTCATATGGATTCGTATTGCTCGGATGTTTAAGGTTTCATATTCTTTTCCTTCAATTCACTCGCTTTCTTTTAATCTCTTTGATATGCAGTGTTTTTTTTTTCTTAAAGAAAACATTTTCGGAGATTTCAAATTTACCTCTTTGAGGAAAATGTTAAATTCCAATCTTGTTAAAGCATGGCTTTTATCGTAAGATTCAACTTCAATTTTAAACGTGTACTTTTTATTATTACATTGTTGTTACGATTTGTTTTTCTTAATTTTTTATTAGAACGGACTCTTAAGATGTTTTAAAACATACTTTTAAAATTTCATAAAACTCACTAGTTTTCGTGGTTCGCTTGACCAATTAATATTTATCAATTAATTAATCAATTAAAAATGGCAAAAAGGAGGGAAAATTCAAAAGGTGGGGTTCAGATGGGAAGTTAGTGTCCGAGTGGATCGAGGTCACGATAGCTCAAGTGGTAGAGCAGCAGCGTATCCAGCCGAAGATCGTAGGTTCGAATCCCGCTCGTGACACTGACTTTTTTATCTAACTAAAAAACATTAACTAATTGATAGATTTTATAAAACGTTATATTCGCACAATGTGTAAATTGAAAATTTAGTGCTCAAAATCATTGCTGTTTTAGTAACTAGTAGTAGTAGTATAGTAGTAGTCCTTTAACACTTCACGAAAAAAATTAACAAGAAACAAAACATCTAAAATCTTATTTAGATATATAATATAATATACTTATAACTTATTTATAAACGAATTGCAAAATAATTGTTGTGCATTTGTCAAAAACACATTTAGTATAACTTTCGAACCTTTTGTCAGATCAAAGTAGATTAAAAAAAACAGTACTATATTAAAATTATTAAAACGTAAAGTCACGTAGGTACGTTATTTATAATTTAGGAAGTCACGTTAGCTCAAGTGGTAAGAGCAGCTGTGTATTGAGCCGAAGGTCGTGGGTTCGAATCCCGCTCGTGACGCTAACATTTTCATTTCAACCAAGACCTTAATTAATTAATTGAAACAAGTAAACATAATGGATTAAAATTATTCAAATAATGAAGAAAAACAGATTTGATACCAGAATAATAATTATTTTCCTCTCCTCTCGATGGTTGAGGCACAATCTGTGAAACATACCAACTTTTTTTATCCTCCTTCTTGTTTTTCTCCTCTTTATCCCTCATCATTGCATATACAGGGTGGTCAGCTCGTCGCGTTAAAAAAAATCGTTGACCTCACGTTTTTATCTCAATCCGTTCAAAAGTTACGATTTTTTAAAATGTTTATTTAAGAAAACCATGCTTCTTTACATAAAACTTGAAATTTCTCCTCTCTAACGTACTTTTCCCAACGTCTGACGCCAATTTGACATTTAGCACCGAATTTCCATTTGTATTAATTCACTTTTATTGTATAAACTGACAGTCCAATTACGAAATAACTTGGAAATAACTGTAAGAATTTTGTTATGTTAAAATGTGTTAATTTTGATTACGAAAGAGAGTTTGGTTCATTCATTCATTATATATTTTGTAAGTAGATTGGAAATTTTTAAAACAAAATTGGACTAATCGAAAAGGAAATAAGAAGCTAAATCTACAAATGGAATCAAAAGATAGGAAATGTTACGTTGGAATGGATAAAATTGATGATGGTCATATTACATTAATTATGTAATTATAAAAGATAATTTATTATTATTTTCCGTAGTTTTTCACAGGTCACTTATTCGGCATGTCCCATTCAAATTATTACAATTGACTTATCCCCTGCCTTATTTCAAAACATTACTTGGCTAGAAACTTTTTAAGTTTGGCGCGGATTAACTAGACCTAGACGGTTTTGAGGTGGAGGGTGCTGAGTTGGATATCTTCACGGGTCATAAAGCATTAATCAGCATGACTAATTAGCAAGATATGTAAGCCGTTTACGCCCGGTTCCCTGTAAGGATCTATTGCTTTTCGATATCTCGTTTTCGAAGAGATCCAATGGACATCCATGCCTAACAATATCTCTGCTAAACTAAAAATAATTTTATTAATTAACAAAAATTAACTGGTATTATTTAGGTACGTTTAATGGGAAAAGTTTATTTAATCAGTTATGTTAATCCAGTCCTGGAGGAAATACTAAATCACCATTTAAATTTAAAATTTTAAAACATTTTTTAAAAGCACACGTGATTAAATTTAGAACTAAAACAAATGATTCTTCAGAAAGACTACCGTAGAGACTATCTCGTGATTAATGTTCCAATTGTAATTTTATTTATTTAAACAAATTAATCGTGCACCTTACCTTTAAATTTATATATTTAAGTTTAAATAAGCATACGTGTATAGTTTAGATGATCGTCCAGACCATGGTTTCATAAACGTTTGCTAATAAGTTCACTTGTTTCCGTGGTCCACTTGACCAACTAATATCTTTCAATTAATTAAGGTTTTTAGTTGATATAAAAAATCAGTGTCACGAGGGAATTCGAACCCACGATCTTCGGCTAGATACGCCGCTGTTCTTACCACTTGAGCTGTCGTGACCTCGATCCACTCGGACACTAACTTCCTATCTCAACCCCACCTTTTGAATTTCCCTCCTTTTTGCCGAATTTAATGATTTAAAATGAAGTATACTTCACTAAAGCTCTCCGTGGGCATTTCATTTGTCGTCGAGAATCCAATCCGATTACACGACATTTGAAAAAAATGGTAAAAAGAAGGGAAAATTCAAAAGGTGGGGTTGAGATAGGAAGTTAGTATCCGAGTGGATCGAGGTCACGACAGCTCAAGTGGTAGAGCAGCGGCGTATCTAGCCGAAGATCGTGGTTTCGAATCCCGCTCGAGACAATGACTTTTTTATCTCAACTAAAAACTGTAATTAATTGAAAGATATTGATTGGTCAAGCAGACCACGAAAACTAGTGAATTGAAGTATTTTTAAAAGATTAAATTCACTAATTTCGTGGTCCGCTTGACCAATTAATATATTACAATTAATTAAGGTTTTTAGTTGAGATAGAAAAGTCAGTTACCAGATACGCCGCTGTTCTTACCACTTGAGCTGTCGTGACCTCGATCCACTCGGACACTAACTTCCCATCTCAACCCCCACCTTTTCAATTTTCCCTCCGAGTGGATCGAAGTCACGATAGCTCAAGTGGTAGAGCAGCGATCTAGCCGAAGATCGTGGGTTCGAATCCTGCTCGTTACAATGACTTTCTTGTGCTTATAGGTGAATTAAAACTTTTCTTAACAAATATGGTGAAGAAATTATTTGAGTTGTTGAGGAACAAGAGGCTAAATAATGTTTTTAGGACTTGGTTTGGAATTTGAAAAATCACTTTACAGGAAAACGATTGAGTTTAGATTAGTACTTCAATTTAGTCAAACTTTAACTTACATTTTTGTAATAATCATAAATATAATATATGGAAATGTGATTTTCCTAAAGTTAAAAGTTCGTAATTCGAACGTGTAAATAACAATAATAATGACGTTGTTGAACCGCTTTGGTATATCAAGGGAAGATTGCTAATGACTCAGAGACGAAGGATCCTCCTTGCCAGGTTGAGAATATGCCATTCACAGTTGACATATTGGCACCTAATTTTTACCATAAGTCACTAAAAGGAAGAAGGTCATGCTTTCATATATGAAATAACCGAGAAGAGTTTTGTGAGAATTCCTATTTGAGGTCTGCTTAGTTTGTCCGTTCCCGATTATTTTGGTATGCCTGTTTGCTCGGGTTTGCTGTCAGAAGTAGGCACTTTGCCATCTTCAGTGGTGATTTTAGTTGAAGACCGGCACCTCTGGTGAAGGCGAAAAACGCTAGTACAAACCAGCGGGAATACGCATACCAAAATGATCGGAAACGGTCAAACCACAGATATGAGAATTTTTTTACGTACACAATAACGAGCTTGTGAGTTTGACCCGTTTTTTTCGTTTTACGCCGCTGCTCTTACCACTTGAGCTATCGTGACTTTTCGGTCCACTAACAGTTCTCCATTAGTGAATGATTCCGAGAATCAAATCCTGATTACACGACATTTGAAAAATGGCAAAAAAGGAGAAAATTCGAATGGTTGCAGGTCGGAATGGCGATTTGGTGTCCGAGCGGATAGAAGTCACGACAGCTCAATTGGTAAGAACAGCGGCGTATTGAGCCGAAGGTCATGGGTTCGAATCCCGCTCGTGACACTAACTTTTTCATTTCAACCAAGACCTTGCAAAAAAGAATAATTCTACGTTATGTTTTTGTTATTGCTTGCTTTGTATTTGAAGATGGATGGCAGTTTTTCTACATCTTTGCACAACCTATAAATAACGTCATCGTTGAATTTACTATGTTGGTATTTTTCAGATTCCAATGACTAGTTTGAAGCCTAAGATTTTTTGGGTTTTACCCAGTCTAGCTGTATGGATGTATTTTAAGTGTTCTTCCTATGAATTTACTATGTCTGGAACCTAAAGATGGAGGAGTGTATGTTTGATCCTGTTATCCCGACTATTGTTTTTGGGGCTAAAATTGGATTTGCTGATAGGCTGATCTGGCCAGTTTGTCGGCTTGTCCCAAAATTCCTACCCGCCTTGTCAAACATAATGTTGGGTAATGTTTTCTAAGGGTTTAGGAAGTTTTGGATACGTTCGACTGTTTGGATGTAATATTTTTACTTACTAACGTTTAATGACTCGTCTGTCTGGTCTTATAAGAATGTTTTTGTCAGTATAACATTATTTAATATTTTATAAGAAATAATCTTCAGAAAGTTCCGTCAATGGTTTTAGAGCTGCATTTTTCTCCTCTTTTCTTCTTCCTCTTTGTAGTCTGTTAAAACTTTATAGGATGTTTTCTGTGTCTTATTCAATTCCCATGTCCAAGAATGGGTGTCTGAATATATTTGTTATTTTTGCATACCCGAAATGGAGGACTAAACCCTTCCAATTTATTTTGTCTGAACTCGGCAAAAACGTTTCTTACTTTCTTCTTGTACATATGTTTCCAAGGGGGTAGGGTTAATATTTTTTCAGGCTGCTAATGGATTGTTGTCATTATGAGGAAAAACGGATGGCAGAATATTAAGTTCTCCACGGGCCGTTTGTTTTTTTACATACATTGTATTTTACATATTTTGCGGGTAGAGTGAGCGTGGATTATTGAACTAATGGTATGTACGTAAAAATGGACGTATCAATTTACCGTTTAGAGACAATGAGTGGCAGGTATGTCTAACAAACAAGGGCAAAACGGTCATTAGTAGCAATTCGCACAGTACCAATGAAAAATTTAAATTCTATAATAATATATCGAGTAAAATTTTGAAATTTAATGATAAAGTAAATTAACATCTGTTTCAGCTGCATACATTTTGGCTTTGTGACATGGTAGAGTTATTATCTTATAAACATACGTTATCCCAGGATTATAGATGGTGATCCCATTGATCATTAATCACTGATCATATCCATCAATTAAAATGTTAATGAATAATCAATTATCATTATGGAACTACTAATACATTCGAAATTAGCATGTTCGCTGGTGTTTTAACCAGTGTGCGATTTCGTTAAACCTTTTTAAGGCTTGAATGTGCATATAAAAGAAGTGGCCACAAAAGAATCAGGAAGAAAGGAACAAGTTAGATTGAGAAAGAAAGGATAAAAAAATAATTAAAGAAGGATAAAATTCAATTTCATCAAAATATCTTTCGAGACACTTTTAAACCGGATTTTTTCTTATATTTGTCGTTAAAAAGAAATCGCTTTATTTATAATCCAAAAAGCAATCATAAGACCTGGTTCAAAGCCTACGCATAACCTTCCTGAAACGTTAAGACGAATAACTGAAAAACTACAATTTATTTTGAAAATTATTAGTATTACACACAAATTTAATCCTAGTTAAATTATAACCTCATTAAATTCACTATTTTTCGTGGTCCGCTTGACCAATTAATCATATTCAATTAATTAGGGTTTTAAGTTGAGGTGATCGAAGTCACAATAGCTCAAGTGGTAGAGTAGCGACATATCAAGCCGAAGGTCGTGGGTTCGAATCCCGCTCGTGACTCTGACTTTTTTATCTCAACTTAAAACCTTAATTAAATGAATGTGATTAATTGTTCAAGCGGACCACGGAAAATAATGAATTTAATGAAATTAAATGAAGTACACTTCACTAAAGCTCTCCGTGGCCATTTCATTTGTCGCCGAGAATCAAATAGATTACACGACATTTGAAAAATGGCAAAATGGAGGGAAAATTCAAAAGGTAGATTTGATATGGGAAGTTAGTGCCCGAGGTGATCGAAGTCACGATGGCTCAAGTGGTAGAGTAGCGGCGTATCAAGCCGAAGGTCGTGGGTTCGAATCCGGCTCGTGACACTGACTTTTTTACCTCAACTTAAAACCTTAATTAATTGAATTAAATTATAACGTCGGTGGGTCGGATCGGCAGAAAAGCTCCAAGAGCATAGACCATAGGTTGCAGTCGGAGGGCCTGAATTCTGAAAGAATTAAATAGATAAACAATTAATTCCACATTAATATGCAAAATATACATTTTTTACAAAAGTAGATTTATTTGTTACAAAAGTTTTCTTTGGTAATTTTTAATACATTTAACCGTATAATAGAACAAAAAGCCACAAATTAGGAGAGGAACAGATAATAACAATACAGACTTTATTGCACCGCATCGGCAGAGGTCTCGAGTATTAAAAGCACTATCGTGGCCCACGGAGGACCCTGTCTCGTAGAAGAAGGGTCATCCGCACCCGTCTACAGATAGGCCATACGAGGTTCACTTACTTTTAGACCAAAACTCGCGTATGTGTCCGGCATGCAGAGAAAAGTTTTCAATGCGCCCCACCTACGGGAGGAAATCCTTGGCTCCTTTTAGAGAGCGCACAGGAATATTACTCGTTATGAGAATTCTGCTTGAGCACGGGATGTTCATTTCATTGTATATAATGATAGTTTTGTTTCCCGACCTTGTGTTGAGAGTGAATGTATTTATTAGCGTGAATGTGTAGTGTGGAGGGACGATGGCGGAATATTGAGTTCCGTAATCCCTCAATTAATTTAGTTAGATAAATCGCGTAAATGAACATTATCGAGTAATCTTCTACCCTGAGTGAATGGTATATAAATCAGAAAGAATGTTTTGAAGGGAGAGCGAGAGTATGAATGCGTTTGGTTTTAGGAACTGATTGCGATGGAGGCTGAAACGTCTTAGCTGACGGTAGTCGTAGCCCTTGGTGACCAATCTCGGCATCTGGTAGATAAGACGTATGACCCCGGACTGCCAACACAGCATAATTTATCGTATATCACAAGAGGCTCAACCCTGTACATGTGTTGAGCTTATATAAGCTTACAGAGTTGAAGTTTTATAATTCCAAATCCAAAGATCATTACGAATTAAAGACATACTCGACGTCCACGACCGTCAGAGAGTAATAAGTTGATTATAAACTATTTTTATATATATTTTCGTTGTGGTTTAAAAAAAGACGAAGAAGATAAGACAATTTTCCGCTGGTTTCTGCCTTCCTAGTCGTCTTATATCAAAACACAGCCAACGATAAAGTTATTTTTCGTTGTTTCCACAATCTTTTTTTAGTTTTCCCATTTTTCTTCATTCTGTTGAATGTTTGCTCACCATTTGTTTTGGTTCGTTGATTTGGCATATTTGGATTTGGCCGTACCCCAAGATCCGCTACTCATGTCTTTCACGAATTTCCTCTTTTGCCTTCTTTTCTTCTATTATTTTCTTGAAATTTTATTTATTCGGAAAATCCGACTAATTCTTTTAGCGATTAATTATCAAGTCCCAGGTCTAAGCTCTCGATAGTTTCTTTTCCTTGTCATTTCTTCGGACACGCATGACTCCTTAAAAGTGAATATAATTGTTTAACAGTTTTGCGCTTTTTGTAATGTTGCTAATAATATCCTCCTTAAGAGATCAATAATTTGCAATCGTACAAAAAGAACAGAAAAAGCTATTTGTGAGAAAACAAAGTTCACCTTGTAATAAACATAATCCTTTGATGTAAATCGTTTTGCCTGTTGAAAAGCGACAGTCTTTTTATTATCAAACATTAAATTATTTTTCCGAGGGAAAATCCGTTCGATGTAAGTCTCGATAAGGGTAAATGAATAATCAGCGTACGATGAGCTAAAAACGCAAGGTTGAAAGGGACGACAGTTTACAAGGACTTAACGAGGCTGAGAGGGCACTTCTCTAGAAAAATATCACCGCTGATCAACGTTGAAAAAGACCGGCAAAAAATAACAGATTGTTGGGACAAATTATTCGCGCGATGTCCCTCGGTGACGGCACACTGGGCGGGCGTATTTTCGTCCTGTGGGACCGCTCTCACGTCGACAAACGACGAAAGGTCAACTTTATGTGTTCTGTTGACCTTTTATTCAAGGGGAAAAAAGGAGTTAAATTTAGACGGCTTAGCTCGTTCAATTAAACATGTGTAAACATAGGAATAAGCCGGGTCTTTCTTTCAATTTTTATCCTCCGTTTATCCAAACAGGGGAGATTTGGTAGAATTTAATTTTTAACTTTTTCTAACATGAGCAGGTAAATGAGATATAAAAATAATTAAAATTCTTTTCTAATTATTAATTAATTCAGGTAGAGTCTCTATATCAATACGTTTTATCTTCAACTTATTTATGCAAACATACTTCAACATATGTTTAGTATTTAGTGACTGTTAATTAATGATTATTTGGGAATCGTGAGATGCGGTCTTGTGTGATGTAGGCTTAATAAAACATTTTCTTTCTAATGCCAACGTTTCGATCTTTCTTTAGATCATCTTCAGGGCTCAAAGTGTGTGTTTGCTGTGTAGATGCGTCACGGTCGTGGGTCGTGTTGCGAGTGTACACGTAATACATCTACACAGAAAAGACACATTTTGATCCCTGAAGATGATCTAAATAAAGATCGAAACCCATTTTATTTACCCTTCCGAGTATAACTTTACTAACAGCTCACCGTGGCCACTTCATAAGTAGCAGAGAATCGAATCCTGATTACACGACATTTGAAAAATAGCGAAAATGAGGGAAAATTCGAAAGGTTGTAGGTTGAGATGGGGATTTGGTGTCCGAGTTGATCAAATCGACAGCTCAAATGGTAGAGCAGCGGCGTATTTAGTAGAAGGTCGTGGGTTCGAATCTCGCTCGTGACACTGACTTTTTATCTCAATTAATACCTTACATAAAGATTAATTAATTGAAAGAAGTTATTTGGTCGATCGGACCACGAAATATAATGCATATAATTAATAATTTGAACAGACTCATCCAAAACATTTTTTTTAGGCTGGCATTTATTGCATAGCTAAATCATGTCTGAGAACAACACAATGACTGCTGCAAAAAAAAAAAACTTTTCTAATTTTATTTTTTACTGACTTTTCCATTTCAGCCAAAAACCTTTCATAAACAGGTTAACATTAAAATTTTTTCACGATCAGTTATAATTTTAAATAAACAAAAAAATCTGTCTGTAAGGCCATAAATAACGTTAGATTGTAAAACTATGTTTTCTTTTATACTGATTTTCTTTCTTTGTACAACCGCAGACCACTGTTTTCGTTTTTATAATTTTATTTAAAAAAAGTAAAGTAACAACTCTTCATCTCAACATACAAACTTTCGAATTTTCCCTCTTTTTGCCATTTTTGAATAGTGGGTGTCCGAGTGAATCGAAGTCTCCACAGCTCAAGTGGTTAGAGCAGTGTCGTATTGAGCCGAAGGTCGTGGGTTCGAATCCTGCTCGTGATACTAACTTCTTCCTTTCAACCAAAAACCTTATATAAACAGGTTAACATTAAAATTTGTTCACGATCAGTTATAATTTTAAATAAACAAAAAATCTGTCTGTAAGGCCATAAATAACGTTAGTTTGTAAAAATATTTTTTTTTCATGCTAATTTTCTTTTTGTTGTATAACTGCAGACCACTGTTTTCGTTTTTAAAATTTTGTTAAAAATAAGTAAAAGTAATAACTCCCCATCTCAACATACAAACTTTCGAATTTTCCATCTTTTTGTCATTTTTGAATAGTGGGTGTCCGAGTGAATCGAAGTCTCGACAGCTCAAGTGGTTAGAGCAGCGGCGTATTGAGGCGAAGGTCGTGCGTTCGAATCACGCTCATGACATTAACTTTTTCCTTTCAACCAAAACCTTACATAAAAAAATTAATTAATTGAAAAAAGTTCGACACGTTGGCACAATAAAGAAACTGTTGTTCTAAACAAACTTCACACAAGACGATCTCCAAATAATCTTCAACATGTATTTAAACATTTTTAATGATTAAGTACGTTCTGTATATGTGGGATTTTTACATCTGACTTTTACTGTAAATAATTCTTCTGACAAAGACTTTTTCAATTCTGCATTTCTTTAATTTTACCTAATGTATATTGACTGAGCATGACTCTTTTATAGAGAGAACGAAAACAAAAAGTCATATGAAATGTCAAACGCGTGTATGAAAATAATAATACAACGGCAGATTATTCTCTGACTTGTATATGAGAGATCGTTCTTACTCGGTTAACAATAGCCCATACGAGTTTGACATATTGGACATAATTTTTAAGGCATAGCCATAGAGGCAATGATGTATTGCCTGTAATAGTTGTCATGTTTTGTCATGTAGAGAGTGTGTGGGCGAGGGGGACATTGTTCTTCTATTCCCCCTATTTTGTAGGCTCGTATATAGAAGTTAATAATGTTTGTTTGATCGTACTGTTAAAAAAGTATTTGCTTTTGAGAATACAGCATCGAGATTCTCAGTAACCTGTCTCTTTTTTTAAAGAAAATCGTATGCTATGTCTTGTCCTGTATACATTGTGTTAAATTCCTTGTCCGATTGAATGAATTCTGCATAATTAAATCACACGTGTGGTCGATGATAAAATATGAGCGAACCGACACTTTAGGTTAGTTACTTATTTTGTTGTTTGATTGTGAATCTGGGTCATGTTTCGGATATTTCTTTCTTTCTTCGCCCTTCTTATCCTCTTGACTGACCACTGATGATGGTCGAAACTCTCAGACTAAACTTATTGGAAACAAACGAACTGTATTGGTTTGAGTTGATTACTAACATAATAATGGTGTCTCTTAATCTCTTTAAAGATAGTTCTTACTCACAGTTTTTTGTTTTCAACTATCCGGATTTCTAATTTTAAAGCTCATCATCAGAATGAAGGAGTTACAAACACGTCTCTCGACATGAATTGTACCAGGGAACCCGTCGATCCACCAAAAACGCGATGTTCCAATGAGATTTTTATTTATTAATTTTTATCCTTTCTGTTAATAATTGTGGAGTAATAATATTTTGATCTTTCTTGAGGTCAGCTAAGGTTCTTTGGTCGGTTACGGGAAATTTTGGTCAGCCTATAATCATTGTTTTAGTTTCTCCAAAGCGATTCCGTTTTGGCATCTTACATGGTCAGTTTTATTTTCTTGTCTTATAGCTCTATCGGCCACCGAAGGTTGCAAAACTCAGTAACAACGTAATGTAGTTTCATCACCCCGGAGATCTAAACAAGATAGCTTTTTCTTACTTTCTTCTGGATGATGAAACAGCAGTTCGTAATCCGATGTTTTAGTCTGCCTATCATCGCTGACCAGGTTCCACCATCTTACGTAGTGGGTTTCTTGTCTCTCCCTTCTTATATCCCTGACCGACCTACGAAGATGGCGAATGGCCTAAACTCCTCTATCAGAACAAAATGATCAGAACCGAAGAAACTGCAGTTTTCCCCCTCATACTTCAAGGTAATCTCACAACTTAAAAACTATGTATAAATTGTGGTGAACGCTTGGTCGTTTCACTTCATAGTCAATTTGATCCCTCAGACACATTCCCACTTATGTTTGGTTTTCTTTGTTCACTCTACTTGCGTTCTTGACCAATAAGGCCAAATGTTGAAACGCGTCTGACCGCCAAAATACACGTTCATTCTCTTGAATACATAAAAAAATAATCTTACGCTAAATACAATGAGAAAATTGTAATAATTTTTTCTTGAGGTTGCGAGATAATCAATCTGTTGCTTGGACATTTTCGGCAATTTTGATCAGTCTGTCCGACCTATTTCGACCAATCCGTCCCTGATTACGGTTGTTTAGAGTTAAACCTAACTTCATTTGCTCGTTTCCAATCAAGCTGGACTCTGGTCTGTCTATTTTCGCTGTATTGGACTATCAGCCAAGTTTCCTCTTTTAACTACCGTGAGGAGCTTTGTTCACCTCGGATCGGAAACACTACAAGACTTTCAACCTGTAAGTTTAAAATTATTTGTTTGGTCCTTAAATAGTTTTATGATAATTTCTGTATAGTGTACTTTGTATATAGAGTGTATTTTGAGCTAATGGTATGAACGTAGGAAATGGACGACATTAAAAATCTATGAGATAATGAATGCCCTTTCAGTTTATAATTTGTTGAAATGACCTTAGTTGAGCCAAACTTTAGTGGGGACAGACTTACAGACAGTAGGTGACTCTCGCGGGAGACCAGCGGAAAGTCAAATCACAATGATAATTTATTTGTTTATATTACGGTTCGAGGATTCTTTCACATATTATCCAAATCACAAGGTATGAACAAATAAACTTAATCATAAGCAAAATTAATAATTATGAAAGGAAGAACAGACGTCAGTACTTCACGAGTCGTCATCTTAAATAGGACTAAGAAGTACTCATTGTCCAAAATGGGATTCTCAACTGTATTCGAGATACTTCGATTTTTAGGCCAACCTTTGAAAACTTTCCCGCTAAGTCCGTCGTATCTCATAAAATGTTAATCATGCTGTACATGTGATTATACCAACCCCATTGAAAATCTTCTAAGATTCATTTGTTTCGTATTGCAACCTTAAGCAAACAAAATACAAATTCATTTAAAAGATAAATTTTTACGAGTTTCAAAAGTCCTTGTTTAAAGTTTAAGTAAAATTTTCTTGTTTTTTTTTAATACCTAAAGATATGGACTTTACCCAAAAGTTGCACCAACTATTGAGCATTAAACATACGTACTTAATAAATTCATTAGAGTTCGTGGTCCGATTGACCGAATAACTTTTTTATTATCTTGTTGTATAATTGTATTAGTTGTATAGTGTCACGAGCGGGATTCGAACCCACGACCTTCGGCTAAATACGCCGCTGCTCTACCACTTGAGCTATCGTGACTTTGACCACTCGGACACCAACATCCCACCTCAACCTACCTTTCGAATTTTCCCTCCTTTTTGTCATTTTTCAAATGTCGTGTAATCTATTCACTTCTCGACGACAAATGAAATGCCCGCGGAGAGCTTTAATGAAGATATACTTAATTTTATTTATTAAATTCATTAGAGTTCGTGGTCCGATTGGCCGAATAACTTTTTTCATTTAATTAATCTCTATGTAAGGTATTGGCAGAGATAAAAAAGTCAGTGTCACGAGCGGAATTCGAACCCACGACTCTCGGCTAAATACGCCGCTGCTCTACCACTTGAGCTATCATGGGAAGTTGTCCGAGTGGATCGAATTCTCGATAGCTCAAGTGGTAGAGCAGCGGCGTATTTAGCCGAGGGTCGTGGGTTCGAATCCCACTACTGACACTGACTTTTTTATCTCAGCAAATACCTTACATAAAGATTAATATGTACCTAATTTTTAAAAGGCCACTTATGTACTTATGACCATTGTAAAATTAACGTTTCATTGCTAAAAAGTTGAATTTTCAGTTACAAAAAATTTGCATAAATAGCCATTAACATTTTGAAACTTGTAATTAAAAATATTAAAACAATGAAAGTAATAAAAATGATTACAAAACCGGCTTCTTGGTACAAAATTTAACATAAGACATAAACAAAAACCTTCTAAAAATAAACGATGTCAGGCTTGCACTTTTTAAGAAGGTGGACGTTTCAAAACATTTAATTCAATTTTTATAATTTTTTTCTTTTTCTGTTATAATTTTGAAAAACTGATAACGCGTAGGTTTTTCAATGCTCTTTCTATTGGTGTAATCAAATTAAATGAAGGTTTACAATTTTATGAAATACAGTGGACTTTATGATATAAAGTTGTGAAAGTTTGAAGTAACCTGGAAAATGAATTATCTTGAATACAGTTGAGACTTTGGACAGTAGGGACTTCATAGGACAATTTGACATGTAGGATAACCTCCTGAAGTATTGATTTCTGTTCACGGGAACACCCTTTAGAAGATACTACACTACAACTAACTGTTTTTTGTTTGTTTTTTAAATCAATACATTGATCGATTTTATTCACTTCTCTCATTATTCTAATTATCGAAGAATCAAATAGATAATTTATTTAATAAAAAAAGTTTAATTCTTTAATTAAATCCGTCGAAAAGAATGCCCGGCTGAACGGTCGATTGATACAAAAGATAATAGGTCAGAAATGCGTACAGTAAAACATTAAAGTTTAATGTTAGAAAACAAATTTATCTGTATTAAATATGCTCGTGATAAAAGAGCTGTTATCTGAAATACTTACTTTATCCCACAATTGTTCCTGTCGTTTTCATTGTTCATGATTCTCTGTTCATGCTCATTAATTGAAACTTGCTACTGTTTAAACGATAAATAGCCGGATTGTTTCAAAGTAATATAATAATAATTAAAAATTCCATTCTGTTCATTAATTAATGTATATAGGTGTAATATGTACAGAGATTCTTCGCGTTTCATCGGGTTGTTGTAAACATCAATAAACGGACGCTATGTTATAATTTTGAATTGAATACGAGAGAAAGGAAATTTCATTTATGTATTTAGTATTAGGCGAAATCGTAAACAAGGCGAACCAACCTTTCATTGGATTCCTACATAATGCAACTCAATAAAATTCAATAAGCTCATCTCACAATATCACTGTGGGAAGGGGAATTCATCGTTATTGGTCCCGTTGAGCTGCAGATAGGCCCTGGACGTCGTTGGGGTTTTTGCATTATTGAAATATTGAGCGGTTCTGATTATTCACCCCTTTCAGGAATTATTTCAATGACCTCCTTCACTGGATTATTCCGGGTGAAATTGCTGGAAAACATCTTGCGCCTCCTGCAACATCGATTAAATTTTGCCGATGAAATTTCATAACGCGTTGAAAACAGTTGCGTCGCAAATTTGTTAATTGGACGGTGAAAATCAATAAGCAATATTGATGAAATTAAATAAAACAAGCTTCGGGAATTTTTTTAAATATTTTGGATATTTTTGCAATAGCGGTGTGACAAAACAATTATATGTATTCGATCAGTGTAGACTTTATAGAAATTTCTTTCAATTAATTAAGGTTTTAGTTGAGATAAAAAAATCAGTGTCAAGAGCGAGATTCGAACCCACAATCTTCGGCTAGATACGCCGCTGCTCTACCACTTGAGCTATCGTGACCTCGATCCACTCGGACACTAATTTCCCATCTCAACCCCACCTTGAGAATTTTTCCTCCTTTTTCCCATTTTTCAAATGTCGTGTCATTTCATTTGTCGCCGAGAATCAAATAGATTACACGACATTTGAAAAATGGGAAAAAGAAGGAAAAATTCTCAAGGTGAAGCTGAGATGGGAAATTAGAGTCCGAGTGGAGAGCTTTAGGGAAGTGTACTTCATTTAATTTCATTAAATTCACTATTTTTCGTGGTCCGCTTGACCAATTAATCACATTCATTTCATTACGGTTTTAAGTTGAGATAAAAAAGTCAGAGTCACGAGCGGGATTCGAACCCACGACCTTCGGCTTGATATGTTGCTACGCTACCACTTGAGCTGTCGTGACTTCAGTACACTTCACTAAAGCTCTCCGTGGCCATTTCATTTGTCGCCGAGAATCCAATCCGATTACACGACATTTGAAAAATGGCAAAAAGGAGGGAAAATTCAAAAAGTGGGGTTGAGATGGGAAGTTGGTGCCCGAGGTGATCGAAGTCACGATACCTCAAGTGGTAGAGCAGCAGCGTATCTAGCCGAAGATCGTGGGTTCAAATCCCGCTCGTGACACTGACTTTTTTATCTCAACTAAAAACTTTAATTAATTGAAAGATAATTGGTCAAGCGGACCACGAAAACTAGTGAGTTTTGTACAGTGTTAGTTTGTTTGAACTTTTATTCTTTTTATATTGTCTGATGAGTTCTTGTTTTAAGTCTAGTGCGTGCATGTCAATTTAAGTATTTAACTTGCTTAGATAGACGAGGCCAAGGCTTTTTTCTCTAAAGATTAACTGATTGTAATTTGGGAGCGTTTGTCCTCGCTTAGTTTCACTTCACATCGTCCTCCATTCTTCGATAATCACTGTATGCTCACTAACTTCTCATAGTGTACGAGAGAATCGAAGTCACGATAGCTCAAGTGTTCGAGAAGCGGCGTATCTACCCGAAGGTTGTGGGTTCGAATCCCGCTCGTGACACTGACTTTTTTTATCTCAACTTTTTTATCACCTTAATTAATTGAAAGATATTAATTGGTCAAGCGGACTACGAAAACTAGTGAACTTTATAAGAATATTGAAGTGATGAAAGTGAAGAACAATAATAAACTCATAGTCGTTTGATTACTGAACAAAAATAGAAAAGTAGTTGGTCTTTATTTTATTTGTACCAGTAAATCAGTTTCAAAAAATAAACAGTTTGTTGATAGTTTCCACACAAAAATAAACCAACTGTAAGTAAACTGTTCAACCGATATAGGCCTTCTTTTTTTGGGCAAAAATATTTTTACAGTTGCTGCGAATTACGTCAAACGTATTAGATACTGTGTGTTCTACAATAACTTAATATATCAGAATACAAACTATTTTTTTTTTTCATGTTTACATACAATATTTTCAATGAAGTACTCAAAAAACAATGCTCCTTTTGTTTTGTGCAGAATCTGGACCGTTGACTATTGTAAGAAGGGGCGGCAACAGGAAAACGGGGGAAAAACACGAGACGGAGCGCATCCCGATCAACTCGGATGACGACTTGCTGGAACGACTCGACCACGATCCTGATCTCGCCATCACCTACGATTCACCTGATGCTTGTGAAAATGCTGCTTTACGGTGAGTTTAAACCCAAATTGCACATATGTGACGGTAATTTGTCTCTAACAAGTCATCTATTTATAAACCGATTAAAAGCGATACAGGATGGTTATAATTAAAACTAATAAACAAAAAGTGAGTGTAGTTTTGTCGTTTCGGTCTGGGAACTGGGAAACGATTAAATTACAGGATCCTCACCACGCAGACCCCACAAATATTATAAAAAAGTTGCTACTAAATGTTTCTTAAATTATATTGACATTTTAGTGAACAATATTGATTTTTCGTTGAATTTTAATGGGGTTTAATGCTTTTACTGCCTAAAAGTAAGTACCTACATCAGAGAGTAGACCTTGGTGGCCGCAATGGTTATACAATATTCAAAATTGCAATAAAACATCACCACGAGCAATTTAGCTTGATGTTACTATGTTTGTGTTTTAATAATAAGGGTTTTCACCCAACAGCTACACTCCAATAAAAAAAATCTATTTCTTTTCAGACGTCTAGAGGTATTGTTAGGAAGTGTGGAAGAAGTAGACTGAATGACGAGTGGATTTTTGTCGGTGGAAAGTGTGAAGTTCAATTTAAGATATCGGGTTCTTGCCGTCTTGAGCAGATAGTATTTTGAGTTCGGTGTGGATGTATGATGAATTGGCACTAGGTCACTTACTGGGTCCATCAACACAGGAGCCTTTTTGATGTTATACGCTGTTTGGTACTGTGGTTGATGGTCATTTACGGCTTAAAGCAGCAAGAAAACTGGGTATGGAAAGTATTCCTCCAAACATGAAACGTCATCTTCAGTGAGGAACTCAGTTCGGAGGATTCACGACGTTCTTCACTCAAGATGAAACATGTATGTGCAACCATTCTTCGCCGAAACGAGCCAAACAGACCAAAACCGGAACTGAAACGACCAAACAACCAAATTAGGTAGCAAATAAGTTAAGCTTTCCGTTGCTATGACCTATATTTTGATGAAATTGTTTTTCACCGATGCAGCCTATTGAAAACTTTTTTTTTTCGTTCTATACTGTCATAAAAATTTATATTATGAGCAATGTTAATGATAAAGAAATTGAGGTATTTGTTAGAATTGGTGGTGGGTTTACTAAACGCGGCAGATAGACTAAAAAGACAAAACAAAATTATTGGAAACGAGCAAAATACTAAATTGGTAAACTCTATGAAATTGTTTGGCCGTTTCCGATCAAATTTGGACTGGCTTTCTCAAGTGGTTCGGTTTATTGACTTGTCCCACCTTAATTAAAACCCTGACTAGACCTTTAATAAGACGAAATGCCTTCACTTGACACCCAAATTAAAACAGACAGGCCAGGATGATCAAACTTCTTGAGATCTACGGGCGATACGTTGGTTTCTTAATTTCCGATCATCCTGGACTGCCTACACTCGCTGGTTTGATTTGTCAGACCCTTTTCGGCATTTCGCTAGCTTTAGAAGTTGGTTTGTTGTGTTGCCACAACCTAATTACATGCGTGACCAGCCACTGAAGGTGGAAATACGCTGAAACTGTCTAAACTGCAAGGAAAGGAATAAATGGTGTCTGGTAAATGGTGATATAATATACTTATTAATACCAAAAAACACAACGGAAACGACCTAATTACTAAATTAACTTTTAAACCAATTCTGAAAAACATTTAGGTAGCAAAAAAGTGAAGGTTACCGTTCCAAGATCATATGACCTATGCTTTATAGAAATTAAAAACGATGCAGCCTAATAAAAACTTATTATCTATCCTAACATATAAGAAATAATATAAAATTTATTATGAATTACTGGATTGTTCAAGTTGTACTCATTAGTACTAACGTTGTTGTTTTAATATTTCCCTTTCTAGAAATTATTGTCTTGGAGAGGTTATTCCACAAGTGGTGACGAACCTCATGAAATAGTTTCATCCTTTCTGATCTCAGTGAACGGCCTGTCACCAATGGTCGGTCAAACATTTAAGCAAGTTAAGACGACAAAAAAAAACCTACAACGGAATATAGGCAGTCCAGGATGATCGGACACGACCAACATGGGATAACGCGTCCGACAGACCTAAACTGCAAGGATTAGGATGATTATTGATTGGTCACCAATATTTTGTCATAACATGCTTTTATCTCAACGGCGTCTAACAAGACCAAAAAGACAAAATGATCGAAAACGACCAAATTTATGAACGCGATGAAATATGTGTAGAGATTAGTGACCGTTAGTTGATTATTATTCAGATATCGTGAGATGCGGTCTGGTGTGATGTAGGTTTCAGAAAAACATTTTCTTTATCGTACCAACGTTTCGATCTTTATTCAGAACATCTTCAGGGCCTGGGATTTACAAACTATGTTTACATTTAACAAATACATTTAGGATGTGGAAAAGTGAATTTATACAATGCAAAAAATATTTTTTATTCAATCAAAGTATTTCTATATATATAAATTCACTTTTCCACATCTAAATGTATTTGTTAAATGTAAACATAGTTTGTAAATCCCAGGCCCTGAAGATGATCTCAATAAAGATCGAAACGTTGGCACGATAAAGAAAATGTTTTTCTGAAACCTACATCACACCAGACCGCATCTCACGATATCTGAATAATAGCGATGAAATAGTTTAGTCGTTTCCGATTATCTTGGAGTCCCAATTCGGTGGTGCCTTGTTTCACCCTTCTTATAACCCCGACCAGCCGCTGAATATGGCGAAGTGGTATGATCCGGCTTGGCTAAACTACAGATTTATCCTTTCGTTTAGTTTATAATACGCTGAGATGACCTAGTTGGAAGATATTTTATTTCGTAGAGATTATCATATTTGCCTATGTAAGATTTCTTCTTGAGGTTCTGTTTGTTCGTTTCCGCTGTTTTAGTCCATCATTTCGTCCATAGTTTTGGCATTTCGCAATATTCAGTGATTTAAGTACTAGCGACAGGACAACAAACTCACTTAGTTAAAGACTGTTCAAGATGACCCGGAAAATAGGTAAAATTTATACTTTGGTTCTTATCGTCCTACTCCGCCTACCCTTTCTAGTTTGATTTGTCATTCGCATTTCGGCGTTTCAGTGGTCGGTCAGAGTATAAGCTGGGTGAGGCAAGAAAGGAACTGAGGATGGCGAATTGCCGAAACGCTTTTACCGATAATTTAATACGGATCGGCCAAACTACAAAATGTTATATTTATATACTGAAATTTCCGATTGCTTGTATAATTATGGGTTTATAAACACAAAACAAACAATGCTGAAAACTGAAACTCTAATATAACAGAAAAGACCTGTTGATTGTCGAATATTTTTCAAGAAGACATCTTACTGATTTTTTAATTTTTGTATAATCTAAATGTATTTATGATATTTAAATCTCACTAGTTATGTTGATGTGTTTCAGCTTGCGGGGACTGTTGGGACAGATACAAAAAGGTGAAATTTCAGCGGAAACTCTCCAAAAACACATCCTCTTCGCTGCCAAAGTTTTAGAGGCGATTTTTATCGATGAGAACAAGTAAGCTGTGTTGCAAATAATCTTTAAATATTTCAGAAATGTTTAATTAAGGGAATTTATTTAAAAAAAAGATGTTTTCTCTCTTCCCTGAATAACTTATTTTTACTCCATTCTTTCAATAAGTGTCGCACAGTTTCTGCCCTCTTCAGCTTGTCACAAAAATAATTGTTTTTTTTATATTTATTTTACAATACTCTATTATGACTCTTCATTTAATCGTGTTCTCTTTACTCTTCATATTTGTCAATTATTTATAAATGTAATGTTCATCATTTTTGTCCAGGTTTCCCATGCTAACGAACTTTGTTTTATAAAATACCAATTCAATCCGTTTTTTTTCTCTTCTATTCTTTGTTCTTGGATGTGTTCCATTTTTACAGTGATTGTCTAATTTTTTCTTCTTCAGCAGTGGATCGACTGCGCGAGGCTGTGCGAGTCTGTAGGAATAAGGTTTATTCCATCTTGCGAAGATTTTAATCCAGTTAAAAATTCTTTTCAATTAAAAACATTCACTTTCCTCTGTTTATATTTCTCCCTTTCAATTCAGCCAGATGCTCCTCTTTGTTGTTTTGATGAAATATGTAAATTAACAACTATCAAAAATATGTCTGGAGAATAATTATTCATTTATTACAGAGGTTGTCTTATCGTTTAAATAGAGGTTTAAAATTGCTACTTTTTTATGTTTGTTGCGTTTTCAAATTCTAAGCATTTATCAATTCTGATAGTAAATATGTGTATATTACTTCAATATACGAAGTATGCAAATTTTTGATGATGCCTCCTTTAAAGATTAATACCGATTTTGGCTACCTCATATTGCCTTTGTTATTGGAGTATTGAGTAAGGTTTAATTTCGTTTTCTCTCTCCTCCTTGCAAAACTTTCCAAACGTGACCATTTCGGTCACGGAACTCGGTAATGTATCGGTAATAATTCGGATATTGAAATTTTCGAACGTGCTTTTATGTTCAAAAGCGCATTTCAATCAAACTGTGGTAAACGCTAAGTGAAAACCAGTTATTGAGGTTAAATGACCGAGTCAAACGGCAAAAGTTTTGTACTTGAAATTATCAAGCTTCTTGTGTTACTATAAAAGAATGTTAATTCACGGAAATACTATTTTAGCTTCGGCTAACCTTAAAACTGGTTTTCAGTTTGCGCATTTTTTTTTAAATTAAAAGAAAAAGAGAAAAGTTACCGAGGAAAATGGGAAGGTTTCAAGATAAGGAATCAATATGGCGAGAAGGTTCAATGTTTAAAAGTTTATTAAAAAAAAAAAAAAGCGAAAAAAGAAGAAGGCGGAGCTGTGAAAGTGGTGAGATGTGTGTAATGAAAAGGTGGGATTGTGTATAGGGGCCGAGGTGCAAATCAAGGCAACGATGAGCCCGAAGAGGAGAAGAGGTGTTCAAAGGAGGCAGAGGACAAACAGTTGGCGCCCAAACTGCACACCCACCAGCGTCGTCTGAGAGCTCCGGTTTGGGCCTCAAGGTCTAGACAATAGCCTCATACTTCCATCCAACAGCTAAACCTCTTCCTTGGACCTGTCCCGACGTCTGTCAATATCCAACCAGCACAAGTAGTAGCAAGAAGAAAGTCTTTAGGTCACACTTTGTCGTAACCAAGCCTAACTCTATTACGTACTTTCTTTATAGTTTCCTTTATTATTTCCTTTTACAATTATTTATGTTACTTATTTGATTTTGTCTAGATTCGGCTCACTAATCAGTTCATATTTTTATCGATAGTTTTCATACTAATAGCGTTTTGTTGATTAAGGATTTTATAACACCAGCGTTAGGACTGTAGAACGATAGCGTTATAGAATTTACACAAATATTTTTCATACATTAAACTGGGATTCATCGTCCCGCTTTCACGAACGAAAAAGGTGATCATGAAAGCAAAGCACGTCTCCACATTATTGATCCTAAGGATTTCTATAATTGAAATAAAATCTGGTCTCATAGGTCTAGGAAATTGAAACATTAATATTTGATAAATTTAACGTATTTACGATAAATCGCATAATTTTGGATATTTATCTTTTAAAAATTTACAATTATTATTCAGAAATTTTGGTTAGAAGCAGACCATCGAAAACATCATTATAAAATGTTTAAAATGTTTCGTGTAATTATTAGAAATTAGGGGAAACAATAGGAAAATATTTATAGCTTCGCTGTGTAGGTAAAATAATATACAAGTCAATTATATACATGGTTGATGACGTTTGTTACTAGAAACTTGATAAAACAGGAAAATATATATAGTTACATCGTATACAAAAACAAACGAATATGGAACGAAATGTGACATAGTTTATAGGTTATAACAAACTAACCTATCGGATACAGGTTATAACTTCAACCTGACATCGATAGTTTCTAACTTCTTAATGACCTAAC
Organism: Cimex lectularius; assembly: GCF_000648675.2. Lineage (NCBI taxonomy): Eukaryota > Metazoa > Arthropoda > Insecta > Hemiptera > Cimicidae > Cimex > Cimex lectularius. The sequence goes on from NW_019392662.1 coordinate 646,760, forward strand.
CTTTAGGTTATGACATTTTAGGTTACAAATTATGTACTTCAATACCTACGATACTCACGCTATCTATCGTTAGCTGCGTAACAATTTGTCTTAGTGACCGAGAGAAGTAGCAAAATAGGTTCAATTGTGTTAGTAAGAAACAAAATTTATATTCGTTATTCGTACTCCCAAAAAACTCCTGTATTCAATTTTTAGTTAAAATCGCGAATTTTTTTTTTTAATTTTTCGCCTTACAAAGGCCTCCGATTTTTGTTGAAGGTTCTTAAAAATGATGATAATTCTAAAACTACTAGGGCGACTCACAGGAAATTTAATACGGGTTTAGAACTGTACATACTAAACGTAGTCTCCGGATATTAAAAAATAAAATAAAAATAAAAGTTTTCGGAATTTTTGTTGATTGCATACTTATTCATCTCACTTATAATAAAATAAAATCTAACTTTTTGCCATTGGCTGATAGAAAAGAGATTAAGCTTTACAATATTGGTAATAAATTTTAATTTACCTAACAATGTCTACTATTTGTGCTTTAAAATAGATATTTAAGAGCTTGGAAAGGTGTGAAAACGAATCAGAATCGTTAAAAAATGCAATAATAACACAATTTTTTGGCCTACTCTTTACTGGACGAGTCTTTTTTGGTTTTTGCAACTTTTTACATATCTAATCACATTTAATGCTACCCCGTATATTTTTAATTAACCTTCGTAAAAAAAACCCGCTACCGATATGTAATACCTTTGAAATACATGCACAACAAAAACAGAAAAACAAATTTTTAAAAAAATTTATAAAGCACTTAAAATAATTTTTTTCCGGTTCCTAGAGCCCATTGGCAAAAACGCTCAAAATTCTGGCTAATATTTTTGATCTAGTATCACCAAAAAATGTATCTTTAGAATTGGTGATTCCACGTAGCCTCCCTTTGTTAGTTATAAATTCATAATAATCTGACAATTATAGCTTATAATTTCTTAATAACCTAACCGTTTTCGTGTAACGCTGAATTATAAGTTATAACATCCTAACTTATCAGATACAAGTTCCAACTTCATAGTAACCTAACAGTTATAGATTATAACACAATAACTTAAATGTTTTAGGTTAACGCTGAATTTTAGGTTATAACATCCTAGCATATCGGGGGTAGGTTATAACTTCATAGTAACCAAAGTCGATAAAATTAGTGCAGAAGTACGAATATCTAGTCAATTATATATGAACATAAGCAAATATTTAAAAATTATTCAACTGGATTTGCATGGCATTTAAAGTGTTATTTTTAATGTGGTGGGAAGATGCTTCTTTTATTTTATTGCCTTTTTCTGAACCAGGATGAGAGGACGTCTACACTATAAAAATTTACGGACTTGTTTGACTCATAAGTCATTAGAAAGATGAGGAACCAAGAGGTACAAAAGTATAGCGAATTTGTTGTCTTTGTTTGAAGTAGGGTGTAGTTAGTAGGGCCGATAAAAACACTATGCAATCATATAAAAACATACTTAATAGCTATACTCTCAAAAGATAAGGACAGAAATACACATACCACATGAACATTAAAAATCATAAATTATTTTACCTCACATATTATTTTTCCCAAATGCCGACTATAGAAATATTTACTTCTTATCGCTTCATCGGTAACGTTTGTTTCTTCATTACATGATATTCAACAAACTGCAAAAAGGGTGAGGTCATTCACAGTATGTCCAAAAATCACCAATAAAAACGAATATACTAATTAGGCATAAGTACTCTGTTTGATGTAACGATGAATAATAATAATGATTGCTACACCACAAATTAATTACCACTAAAGGTTGATATCAATTAAGCTAGGTTATTTCTTTATTAGCTAAAATAAAGGTCAAATATAACAGAATCAGGGGGCTTTTTTTTTTGTTTTTTGTTCAAACATCGATTAACTCATTGAAACAGTCGGGTTATGGTTTGGCATATGGCAGTTTAATTAAAATGCCATCAGGCAAAAGACTGGTCTTGCGTTTGTTATTTGCTGAATTTATGTACTTAAAAAAATAGAAAAACTGTTGAACCCTTGCTCTAAATGTTTTTGGAGTTATGTGCATTTAGTGGATACTAAAAAAGATCAATTAATTGTAAGTTATTAATTGGTCAAGCGGACCACGAAACTAGTGAATCTGTTTTCTAGTTTAAAGTGTCACTTGACACCCGCTTCAGAAATTTAATTAATTACACGACATTATACACTTGATAAATAAGTACACACTGTGCTTTTTAATTGCATATTTTGTTGTAATGTATTTCTGGGGATTTTATCATTCATAGGGATAAAATATCTGAGGAAATTTGTTTGCATCAGACACCACGCCGTTTTAAATATTGATTATTAATTATTGGGTTGCTCTGAATTCAGATTTCTCAACTCCAGTCAAAATACGAACTTCCGAAACACTTCCATTAAAGAAAAAATAACGTTTGAGTTTGTACCAATGGGTGAATTATTAATCCGATATGTGTGGTGATTAGTGGCCGTTAGTCGATGATTATTCGGAAATCGATGATGTCTGGTGTGACGTAGGTTTCAGAAAAAACATTTTCTTTATCGTGCCAACGCTTCGATCTTTATTGAGATCATCTTCAGGGCCTGAGATTTACATTGTTTAAATTTAACAAATACGTGTAGGTTGTGGAAAAAAGTGAATTTATACAATGCAAAAAATATATATTTTTTTAAAATTATATTCAATCAAAGTATTTACGCAGAAAACAAAACTTTGAGTGAGTAGAAATACTCTGATTGAATATAATTTAAAAAAAAGAAATATTTGTTTGCATTGTATAAATTCACTTTTTTCCACAACCTACACGTATTTGTTAAATTTAAACAATGTAAATCCCAGGCCCTGAAGATGATCTCAATAAAGATCGAAACGTTGGCACGATAAAGAAAATGTTCTTCTGAAACATACATCACATCAGACCATATCTCATGATCTCCGAATAATCATTAATCCGATAGCTTTTTCGTTTCGACCAAGACCTTAGATAAAAAGTATAACTAATTAAAATAATTAATAAGGTCAATTATGACTAGTAAATATTTACATGGATTAATACGATTAATTTTGTTTTGATTGAATAAAAATAACACCATACTTGTTATAAAACATTCATATTGAGTTCAAAATCTACAGTGCAGTTTCTCCAATTCAGTTTTGTTATTTTAAAGGTGTCATGTAAATTATTTAGATAGAAAACTAATTAAATAAAAGTGAACAAGTTTATTATTAATTGACACATAACGATGTTTGAATTATATATATAATGTCCTCTACTCTGAGGGCGAGCACGATTTCTGCTTTCGGAGATGGAATGCGTCTAGTTGTTAAACTATATAATAGAATTACCATGGCAGCCGAGTGGAATGGGCAATTACTAAAGTTCACGTACACGAACAAACATTTCAATTATGGTTAGGACATATCTGACTAGACTATATGAATCATTAATGATTTTATGCTAACAATATATACAAATTGAAAAAACAAAAATGGGATCGTAAAATAGAGAAGAAATATTTGTGACAAACTTTTTATTTTTATCTGGCATTCAGTATTAAAAAGGCATCAATGGAATTTTCATTCATGCACTGTTTGACCAACTGGCATTTTAATTCAGGAGTTACATGGTACTCGATAGATTAACTGAAATCTCATTTGTCTCAATGTCGAGAAATAAGGAGTAATTCAAGACCAACTGGGAATTCGAATGATCCACTGAATTTTTTAATTTCCCGATGGCATCTTGCCACAGGGTTCAAGTGATAATTAATTTTCCCTCTGGTAACGATGGAATTTAAATAGACCTTGTGAATCAGGCCAGCGAAAGAAAAAATCCTTATTCAAAGATCATTTCCCTGTTAGAGGCATAACCCTCTCTTTTTTTCTCCCCCTAAAGAATGAAAATGACAAACGAGATTAAATTTTAATTCGGTTTTCATAATTAAGTAATAAATTATCGCAAGATGAAAAACGTTAGTCACTATGCCTTGACGAAAAAAACAGTAAAGATGCAATTTAAAAACAACTGTATCCTTTTTAACATTTACATTCCCTAGCAAATCTAGCACAATGTCAAACATCCGATAATAAATAAAAGAATTACAATGAAAATCGAACTTACACTATTTATCCATTTTATCGATTGACATCGTCAATAACCGTGCAATTAATGACACAAGTATAGAAACCCTGAAGTACCAAAACACATGCATAGAAACAAAACCTACTAGGACCAAAATCCGTGTTTGATTATCAGCACTAAACTGACCTTATACAAGACTTTACTGCGACCACTTTGGACACGGTGTGGAACTGTGGGGTTCCGCGAATATCCAGCGTATCCAGTCCTTTCAATCAAAAGTCCTCAGAGAAATCGTCAAAGCTCCTTTTTACGTCTCTAACCTCACTATCCACAAAGACCTCAACGTTCCTTTTGTCCACGAACTGATCCATTCCCGATGCCAAATTTTTCATACCAACCTATCGATCCATCGTAACCCTACCGCTAGAGCCCTGTCCACATCTTCCCATCCCGAGAATCCACCACGTCGCCAAAACGACGATGGCCCCGAGACCTCCTTGCCCCTTAATCCATTAAAATGAGTGCCAGCACACATTTGTATTATGTACAAGTATGTATAGGCTACACAAAAAATTCCTACTCCGAAGTATCGAAAGATAAAATACAGGAAGTACAAATCAAAAGTATGGAATCCCTTTAGTAACAAAACATTATTATTGACAATTGTCGGTACAAAATAATCCAGTCCCAGAAGTATCATAACAAAAGTATCGAATGCCAGAATCATCAAATCAAGTATTGACACACCAAGTATCGAAACTAAAGTATTAACAAGCTGAAGTCTCGAAACAAAATCACCCAATCCCAGAAGTATCGAAACTAAAGTAGACAGTCTCAGCAGTATCGAATCCAGAAGTACCGTTATAGAATCCTCGAAGTATCAAAACAAAATTATTCAATCCCAGAAGTATCGAAACTAAAGTAGACAGTCTCAGCAGTATCGAATCCTCGAAGTATCAAAACAAAGTATCGAATCCCTAAATTGTCTAAACGAAATAAGATCTAACCCCAGATATAAAAAAATTATATCTAATCCCAGAATTATCAAATCATAAGTATTGACACCCTCAAGTATCGAAATAAAGTATTGACAAACTGAAGTCTCGAAACAAAATCACCCAATCCCAGAACTATCGAAACTAAAGTAAACAGTATCGGCACTATAGAATCTTCAAAGTATCAAAACAAAAATATTCAACCCCAAACAAAATTAGATGAAGCCCTGGAAGCATCAAATCCGAAATATTGAAACAAAAAACCACTGACATATCCAAACATTTGAAGATCGGAGCCCAGAAATGTCGAAACAAAATTACCGTATCCCAGAAGTATCGTTATAGAATCCTCGAAGCATCAAAACAAAAGTAATCCCTAAATTGTCTAAACGAAGTAAGATCTAATCCCAGAAATATCAAAACAAAAATAACTAATCCCAAAATTATGAAATAATAAGTATTGACACCCCCAAGTATCGAAACTAAAGTATTGACAAACTAAAGATTCGTAACAAAATCATCCAATCGCAGATGTATCGAAACTAAAGTAGAGAGTCTCAGCAGTATATAATTCAGAAATATCGATATAGAATCCTCGAAGCATCAAAACAAAATTACTAAACTCCAGAAGTATCCAAACAAAAAATGAAATCCTATGAAATCCTGAAGTATTCTTATAAAATACCAAAAGTATTGAAATAAATGTATAGAATCCCAGAAATTTCGTTACCCGAACTATTGAAATAAAAGTATGGAATTTGATCAGTTCTTAAGTCACAATTTACATATTTATTTACAGAATTCAGTTGCCTATATAAACTGCATAAGTGAACATTCTGTATATATTACAATTAATTAAGGTTTTTAGTTGCGATCAAAAGGTCAATGGGACGAGCGGGATTCGAACCCACGATCTTCGGCTAGATACGTCGCTGCTCTACCACTTGAGCTATCGTGACCTCGATCCACTCGGACATTAACTTCCCATCTCAACCCCACCTTTTGAATTTTCCCTCCTTTTTGAGAATCCAATCCGATTACACGACATTTGAAAAATGGCAAAAAGGAGGGAAAATTCATAAGGTAGGGTTGAGATGGGAAGTTAGTGTCCGAGTGGATCGAGGTCACGATAGCTCAAGTGGTAGAGCAGCGGCGTATCTAGCCGAAGATCGTGGGTTCGAATCCCGCTCGTCCCATTGACTTTTTTATCTCAACTAAAAACCTTAATTAATTGTAATATATTAATTGGTCAAGTGGACCACGAAATTAGTGAATTTCTGTATATACTTGTTTTTTAAGGTTAGCCTCACCTTCTCAAGGATTTTTTCTACTTTACAATCTGTGCTTATCAACTCTATTACAGTTATTCCATATTCCGTTTTCAACTTTTTATATACTTCAAACCAATACACATTTTTAAGCTTAATTTGATTTACAAAATAATTGGGGTACCGTTTTGATGGTAGACTGAGACAATTACGCAAATAATGTGTAGGTAGTTTTAAGGTATACACAAAAACTGGGAACAACTATAGCTCTAAGTACAAAAAATGATTTTGTGTATGAGTTGGTAAATTAAGCATTTTATCAAATTTTTTTTCAATCACAATGTTTTCAATCAAAAAACAAAAATGTTGTTCAAAATCAAATCAAAATTTTTTTCCTCAAAATGTTTCTGGAAGGACCCCCTTGAAGACATTGTTATACTTACAGAAAGTATATTTAGCGTTTTAATTTTTTTTATTATACTATGTTATAGCTTCAACGAAACACTTGAAAAGGATGCCACCAATAGTGCGTCGAAACTATTTCAAAATAAATAAGGTGCTAATAAACCATTATTCAAAATAAATATTTAATAAAAACCTAGCATAATTCAACGAAACGATTTATTGAAAAGTAGGAACTCCCCAAATAATTTTGGTAACAGACTGTATCTAGTTTTATTAGTACTTGACCCTAGTTTTTGCGAGAAAAATACTTTTTACTGGCCGATGAATAAAGCAATGTCTTGCTCTTTCATTTATTTCGGGGTTGGCATTTTTCTTATCTTTCTTTGTCTCCTATCTTAGTTGAGGGAATCGGTTTTTGTTGAGAAACGGAATCTTGATGGTAGAGGGACAATTCTTCTTTCCCGCCCATTTGCCTTTTCTTTTGGCCCATTTCTACATTTTTTGATTACTTCAGAAATAAAAACGTATTCATCCAATTTTGAGAAAGGATCCCTCTGGCTTCAGAAAAATTATTAACGAATATACGTATTAATCCAGTTTTTTGTACTGAAACATAACCGGAAGTATGAGTAAACATTTCAATAGAAAAGTCTCAATTGAAGAAAATGCTATTAACGAATCGATCGAAGATATCGATAATTTTTCTCCACCTGCAGAATTCCAAAGGGTTATAATTCACATATACTTTACCCCTGGCCTTTGTGTCACGGGGTAACCGCCTCTCGGCTGGTTATTGGATTTTTTAGAATCGTTCTTGCCAAAAATGTGTTAGAGGAGGGGCCGACCTCATCCGAAAGGGCCTTTTAAAGGCTCTCCCACTAATTGAGACGGAATACCATTCCTAGGGGGAAAACGAGCAGGCATGCAGGATGAACTAACTCAATGCAACGAGCCCTTTATTTTACCACCCCATTCAATATTTCGTCTTTAGAATTAATTCACAAATGAACCTCAAATGTCTCCCGGCGTTCATCCGAGTGCTATAATTAAAACTTTGAGCAAGTTTGTCAACACAGTTCAACTGGGTCAAAATCAATCAGATCAACACAAAGTAAAGAAAAAATAATTACTATTCTCGTATTTGATTTTAACTAGCCTTATTTAACAAATAGTATAACACTTTATTACTTTTTATTGATTATAACGCTTTCTCAGTGTATTTACGACTGAAAAAATGAACTTTACTAAACTTACATTTAACCCATTCGAAGTATTTTATTATAGGAAATGAATCTTTATTACAACATAATTACTTGAAGTCACTCAACACTTTCACACAAAACCAATTTGACACCACAAGGAAAGCACCACACTTAATGCCCTGAAGATGACCCGAATAAAGGTCGAAACGTCGGCAAAAAATGAAAAAGGTGTTTTTCTTAACTACTTCATTATTGGCCGCTCCTCACGACTTCAACATATTATGAAACAACAGGTCACTAAAAAAGTGGGCAAGTTTGTCAACACTGGTTGTTCAACTGGATCAAAATCAATCAGATCAACACAAACAAAGAAAAAAATAATTACAATATATTGCATTTAATTTTAACTAGCCTTATTCAAAAAATAATATAACACTTTACTACTTTTTATTGATTATAGCAACGCTTTCTCGTATTTACGACTGAAAAAATGAACTTTACTAAACTTATATTTGAAGTATTTATATCTGAAGTATTTTATTATTGGAAATTAATCTTTACTACAACATAATTTCTTGAAGTTACACAACACTTTCACACAAAACCAATCCGCCACCACAAGGATAGCACCAAACAAGCTGGGAACATACTTACTCGATGCTACTCGACGCCTTGTCATGTTTTGGTAGTGTGTGCACATCTATGCGCCGTCAAGCGCACAGCCACACAGCGTGTATCACAATAATCACTATCACAATCGCAACGCCTCTTTTGTTCTTAATGCACTATTTTGAGCAAAAACTTGTAATAAATTGTCCGTTAAACTTTATGAGCACAACCATGTAATAATGGTTAGTTAAACTTAATTGTTTTAAATAAAGTTATTCCGGTGTTTCGATTAATTTTCTATCTAACCATCATAATTAAATAATTTTAATAAAAACTTACGAATTTTTGATTTACGTTAAAATAAGCATGTCGTAATTAATATAACGACAAAATTACATATACTCAGTTTGAAATGAACTATAAAAAATATAAGTGTCCTGTTCTGATGCTACTTGAAAAAATGGTGTATTTTATGAGCAAAACCATGAAATAAATTGTTAGTTAAATTTTATGAGTAAAACCTTGTAATAAATTGTTATTTAAATTCATTATCTCAAAAAATGTGTTTTGATCAATTTTCTATCAAACCATTAAAATTAATTTTTTTAAATAAAAACTGATGAATTTTTGATCTCGATTAATTTTGGTTTATATTAAAATAAGGATGTTGTAAATAATATGACGGCATTAATACATGTAGTTTGAATAAAAATATGAGTGTCTGGTCCTTTTGTCTTCGACTATACTCCATGCTACCCGACGAAAATCTGGACAGTGGGGATCGCATAGCGTAGAGTAGGGTAGCATAGCATAGCATCGGTCAAATGTGCAAGGGGGTAATACAATATTATGTAAAATCGGACTTTGGATTTGCGTCGGGTAGCATTGGGTGGCGTCGCATGGCCTTGCATCGGGTAAGTGTGTTCCGGGCTTTAATGCCCTGAAGATGACCCGAATAAAGGTCGAAACATCGGCAAAAAAATTAAAAAGATGTTTTTCTACTTCATTCTTGACCTCCCTTCACGACTTTGACAAATTATGAAACAACAGGGCGCTAAGAAACACACACTTTATTACAACGGCATAATTCTACTTCTTGTTAAGCGAATTTGGAGTTTAGAAGATCAAAAATTATTTTGTAGGAGAAATAGAGATAAAACGTACTTTAATTTATAATGAAGCATAATTACATGAACAATCGAATGAAATAAATTTGTCTTTGATATTCTTAGAATCGAGAGAAATTTTCAAATAGTTAATACCGGTAGACTTAAGGAAATAGACTCGTAATTTTTAAACCGAACACACTTATTTTGTAAAAACTGGAGACATAGTATTTAGAGAAGAATTAGATAGAGAAATATGGCAGAAGCTGACGTTTAGATGATGTGGAGATTTGAAATTGCTTTCTCTTAAAATAGCCGGTACCCCTTTGATTCGAATAGCAAATATTAATGGATGTTACTCGCAGTGTTATGACTTCTCAACGAACATTGAGGTGAAGTAATTGCACGTGTAGACTTCTCCTGTAGATCCCATGTGTTTTATGAGATGATCTGTGTTACCAAATTTGTTACTCTACATGTTTGTGACAAAGCATGCCTGTGAATGTTTGCCTTCTCTCGATGTACAGTTTCAATAATTCTTTACCATTGAGAAAGTTAGCATGCATTGGTATATGTGTCCCCTTTTTCACTCTTCCCGTATTTGTGTTCTATAATGTGCGGTCTTTCACGTGTTTGTGCTATCTTACCAGTGAATTGTATTATTTGTACACTGTATTATGTTCACAGTACTATGAAAAAATTTGGAAAATATGTTCAATCTTTTTCTTAGTTGATTCTTTTATTATTTATTTGAGGAAAACGCTGCTCATACCGCTCGCTCTTAAGATGACAGAGGTTTCGATTTTTGTTTTTAACAAATAATTTACTATTTATTCATTGGGAATTATTTTTAATATAAAGTTCATATCTTCCATTCACTTAATTCAATCAGTTTTAAAAATCAAGGTTTTTTATGAGATTAATCTTAAAACATTAAAAAAAAAAAACAATTATGAAATATGGATGAAACATATTAAATTCAGTTTTTTCTTTTTATTTTAATTTATATAGGTTAATTTACCTTAATAAAGTCAGTGTTTTTTTAATGTCATTTTTAGATACTTTGGTCATATTTATTTTAAAATTGTTTCAAGCAAAATAGCCGAACATAAATAATGCAAATTAGTCCAAACTTTGGCCATGGTTTTATCTCATGAATAACCTGATTCTTTAGCACTTGATCTACTAATATTTTCCTTACGTAAATTTGTATCTACTCAGTTTTAGAACTAAAAAAACAAAATTAAATAGTCTTGTTGAATTAAATGTAGCAAGTTGTACACAATATCGAGCAGAGTAGCAAGTCATCTATCATCATTAACAAAATGTTAAAAATTAAAATTTACGTAGAGGTCATTAACAAAAACTCATAAGTAAAACACATTTACAATATTGCCCAAATTCAGCTTTGAAATTTGAATTAAGTTTTTTCTGTTTGTTTATCGCTTCTGACCATAAAATTAAATAGGAAACAATTAATTGTATAACTGAGAAAACTAGAAATTCAGCAGTTTAAATGTATTAAAGGATTTGTATTCAATATTATAATTGGATTGTAATTTGTATTCGGAATGTATTGATATTACTCCAAATAGAAAGCACATCGCACTTAATGAAAATCGATCTTTCTACTCTGCTCATCATTTATAAATAAACCTATCTAAATTTATCTTTGTCCGTTAAATAGTGTCCAAGCAGTACTAGTTTAATCTAAATCCGAATAAAACAAAACAGTAAAATTTGTTCGATGTAAATGTAGGAGGATGATGGATTCGACCGATTTGAACTGTTACTGATATTGCCGTCTGGTATTCAAACAGGAGGCAGGCGGAAGAAGACGACGAGTTGTCAGAAGTACAACCGGACGCAGTGCCTCCAGAAGTGAGAGAATGGTTGGCTTCGACGTTTACACGCCAACTGGGCACGACAAAACGAAAAAGCGACGAAAAGCCCAAATTCAAATCTGTGGCCCATGCGATCAGGGCGGGAATTTTCGTCGACAGGATCTACCGTCGCGTAAACACGGCTGCGATGATGCAGTTTCCACCGGAAGTGGTCAAGGTGCTCAAGGTCTGAACTGACAAATTCCTTTACTTTTAATCGGTTTTTGTTAAAATAGTTTCATCGGAAATTATTCGCTGTAATATTCATTTTTTTAATCAATTTTCCAGACATTAGATGAATGGTCTTTTGACGTTTTTGCCCTTCACGATTCTTCCGGGGGACAGCCGATCAAGTTCTTATCGTACGATTTATTGAATCGTTATGGAATCATGCACAAATTCAAAGTAAGCCTATTATAATTATATACAAATATATAATATTATATTTTCTATCTGATAAGTTTTTGTTTTCAACTTAACTATATTTTGATGTTTTCTTATTTGGATGTAAACTGCTCAAACATGAATACAATTATTACCAATTTTGTAGTATTCCCAATTTTGTGGTTTTTACTGAAGGAAAATTTAATCAGGGCTTTTGAAAAATAACAAAATAAAAGTTTTTAATACCATAATTTTGTTTATTGGACAAAATATTTTTTTGAAACTATCAATACCATGTATAACGTCCTCTGTTGGGTAAAATCTCTGTGCACCCGTTAGCCGTGCTGTTAATAACGTTGTCACTAATTTCATACGGAATTTCACTCCATAAATGTTGTAACGTCACACTGAGTTCTTGCTGGCTGCGGATAGTGATCGAAAAGCCTTCTCTGCAACGCATCCCATATGTGCCCATTGGTATTGAGGTCTGGAAACAATGGGGGAAGGGGCATATGGTAAATTCCCAGGTTTTATAAACATTTATGAACAACTCTGCCTCTCTTAGGTCTGGAATTGTCATCCAGAAATCGAAAATCCCTGCCAATGAGATCCCTGGTTTGAGGATGTTTTCCTCGATAATTTCTTGGACATAACTGACTGCGGTGAGGTTACGTTCCAATTCGTCCTCCAGGGTAAATACTAGCCCAAACCATTACACCGCCTTCACCAAACTGCACTGAAAGGAGTACGAACTGAGGCATTATGCCCTGTTCTCGGTAGACCCTTCAGCGCCTGCTATCACTACGCAGAAAGAAACGCGACTCATCAATAAACATAACATCATTCCAATCTGTGTTCTCTTCTAGGCTCTCGCTATACCTTAGCCGATGGTTAAGGATGTTAGGGGCTACATGGGAACGTGTTCATAAGGGCTTAGTGGTGATGCTCCTGGCAGGAACTTAGAGGAGAGGCTGTTCTTCTATCTGTGACCTCCGCCCAAGCAGTTGCGTGTGCAACCCCGGCCTCATGGGGGACGAAGGATCGGACATCGAAGCGTATAGCGTTGAGGACGCTCAGACTCCGCTGACGGAGTCCCTCGAATGCGTAAGAAGTGGCGGATGGGAGCGGATAGTGGTTGGTGGTGCCTACATGGGCGTCCTTTACCGAAGGCAGTCTCCTCTAGGGGGTGGTTAGCAATTCCAGTTTAAACAAAACCGCGGCCGGACCGGTTCCGAAAGTTCTTACGCTGAAGGAGCCTCAATACTCTGGGAGATAGAATGGTCTTTTCTAGAGGGCGTGGGAGGCCATATTTGGTGCATTTCAGCCACCTGGGGTAACCCTTTACACGCGGCATACGGTTCGATGCTTAATGTGGACCCGATAACTCGGAATGGGCAAGCAGGGTGTGAGGTTAGTCTTGGCCCCTCGGGGCTGGGACAGCTTCTACACTTGCGGCTGTAACACATATTCATTCGTGAGCGGAGGTGCGTCATCTCTCATCTTGAGAATCAAAACATCCGGTAAGGCCATGAGCCAGGTACGGACGCTGAAGATCTTCATTGTCCTTTCAGGACGACCGAGTATTTGGGAACGCATGCATCAAATTCTCCTGTGGGAGCATTCGATGTGAGGCCAACTTCCCACAAGTTACGAATCTTTGTGTTGCCTTGTCAAAACTTCGATCTGGCGGGAATTATGGAAAGGGTTTCGTCTTGCACCAATGACAATATTTCTGTCCTCCCTTGGCGCCGTAATGCGCTGAGATCCACTCCCACTTTTATTAGCACTTCCAGTCTCTCGGGAGACCACGCTCTGAGAAACGATTCTCACAATAATATTGCGTACTTCTGGTTCAAGATGATGTCTTGCCATGATTAAAAAGGATACAACTGGGTTAAAATGAAGAAAGATGAGAAAAGGTGTTTGTTTACAAAATGAATAATCTTCATGTTTGCTATTCTTAAGTAAATCCGTTATTAAAAATGAGGATTAACATTTGTTTCTTTTTTTCTATTTTTTTACTCAACTAACAACAATATATCGCTTAATTTAATGCAAATTAATAGAATAACAATAAATCACAAATAATACCCCTATTCATTTTTGAGCAGTTTTTTTATAAACAGACTAAAAATCTTTTCATAAAAGAACTAATCTTGAACAAATAAGATCTTTTTATGGCGAGTCCATCATGATCTTTTACGTTTTTAGTATTATTTTGTTAAATTATAAGGGAATTTTTTTTGTTGGAGTAATACTTGATAATAAAAATTGTTGTTGTAGGAAAGCGAAATACATACTCGTAAAGTTGGCAAAATTAATAAGTTGTAATAGTTTCTTTCATTTGGTCACATCCCTCATCTACATCCAAAACTTCATCCTTCACATCCTTACTGTTTTCCCAACAATCGAGTTGTACTAAATCCATTAATATATCGAATAAATAATGCAATTGTTGCCTGACAGATTGTTCCAGCCAGTTTGGAAAATTTCCTGTTGAAAATCGAAGAAGGTTATGGGAAATTCAAGAATCCTTACCATAACAACCTTCATGCTGCAGACGTCACACAAACCGTCCATTACATGTTATGCAAAACTGGCCTCATGGTAAGTAATGTTTGTTGCATAAAAAATGGCCTTTCTAGAGGCTAAAAACACTAAATTATTAATTAAAAAAGGTTAATTAAATAAAGTACTTTCCTTCTTTCTCGACACAATTTTGTCAATGTGATACCGAAGAATGTATTCTTGTTTTGAAATGGGTTAAGAGTTCGTCATCGGTTCAATGGGAATATTAAGACTACTAAACCTAGGACGTGTTAGTATTAGAATGTAGTACTACCGACTGGATACTGCAGACTCCGGATAAATGTGTATACTCTGAGAACAGCGGAAACAAGCTGTGCAGTGCAATGGAGTCGGAATTATTTGTTGACTGGAATGAAGTTTGAATTTGTATTTAAAAATAATGGATCTAATAAAATTCCGAGCTTGCTTCTAGAGGACTGAAATCGGTAGTTTCTGATCAACCTAATCTCGCTGTATTGGTCTGTTAGTCGCGTTTCGGCACTGCACCATTAACAGTCGATTTATAGGATTATAACGGGTTAAGAATAATTCCTCGGTTCAATAAGAATGTGAAAGAGCTATAACGTTGTGGGAGCGTGTATTTATAACGTTTTGGGATTAATATGGTTATAAGAAATAAAATAAAATAAAGTAATAAGTCTGTACCCGTTAAAAATAAAAGGTTCTTATATTAATAACAAATTAATGAATCGAATATAACTTATAAATGGTTACAACTAATTTAGTAAGGAAAAGGGAATATTTTCTTATGATAGAAAGTAAGTAAGTGTAAAGTTATTTTTTGGTTTCCTTTTCACTGGACAAGTTGTATTGTATAATGTAACGAACCTTGATGAACGAACACCACTTCACTAGAATTCTTCACTAGCAGTTTTTTTTGTTTTGATAACGTCACACACTTTTATTTTTACTTTATCTTGTTTCTAAAGATGCAAGCGACCGAGTAACTCCAAATCCAGCGTGGCTCTTCCTTATGCCTACCGCCGTCCTCTCCTCTGCCTCCTCAATCGTTGGAACTCTGCCTTATTGATTATTTACGTCGCTTTGGCGGCCTTTATGAAATGGCTTGTCATAGAGCCAAGCGGAAAAGTTCATAAAAAAATCATCGCAGAAACAAAAAGCACAACTATTAATTTGGCACGTGTTAGGACCACTATACACAAGACTGACTATAATAAGACTACAGGACTGGCTGACTGTACACTGCAGACTCTGGAGCTATATGTACATACTCATAGCAGAAACAAAAGTGAGCAGATATTGCAAGCAGAGCTTGCCCTCTGTTATAGATACACCTTGGAGAGGAAAAGCCAAGGCCTGGTTGATACACATGGCAGCCCTTAGAAACCATTGCTGCTGGCAATATCTGCTCAATTTTGTTTCTGCTTCAAGTATGTACATATGGCTCCAGAGTCTGCAGAGTACAGTCAGCCAGTCCTATAGTCTTATTATAGTCAGTCATAAAGCTGTGGGATCTGGAGACAATCTCTAGACTCTAGCCCGCGATGAAGATTGCACAACATTAGTCGTGGTGTTCTAGGTCGTAAAAAGGCCGACTCGTTTAAACCTTAACCCTTTACCGCTTGAGAAAAATAAATGAAACAAAAATCAATAAAGTTTTGAAACATAATTTTAATAGATCCAACGTTTAGACGTTTTTAACTCTAATACGCCAAATGAAAGAAAAAAATCCATTGAAAGATTATAACAGGTGAGTAAAGTGGATGAAGTAGAACTTCAAATCCAAGTTTTCTAAGTTTCTGTGATGGCATTTTTGGGACATGTGGTATTGTAATGAAGGAAGGGCCTTTGTGACTAACGCTGAATCCTGGAAATGTCAGCATAATGGTTTCATAATTAATTGTTTCTTCAGTTCCCGGGGAGATGTCATGAATGACCATCATACTGTCCCCATTACTTTTTGTTGGTCAGCACTAGGTTTTGCCAGACGGTTTGTCGCTAACATTCTACCATGGCCCTGACCTTTTCGAATTGTAATAAAACATCCATTTTTCTTTCGTTATATTGAAAAAATTAAGAAGGGTAGAAATATTTTTCGTCCTTTTCGGCTTTACGGCGTCGGTTATTTGGTGCGGAACATATCGGTCTTTTTTTTACTTTAGTGACTTATGCCTGAAAATTATTGAATCTTGAATCCGTGCATCTGCTTACATTCAATTATCTGCTTTGGGATGGATTCTTTAGTATCCTTCATCATTCAAAATTGGTTTGCGACCGCTAACTGTTTGTCCAGGAAGGTGGTGTTTAAATTTTTAATTTAAATTTTTAACGTTTGAATAAATTGACATTCACGCACAAGACTTAAACGACAAGAACTCATCAGACAATATAAACATAGAATACTTCTAGGATCGAAATCACGCATAAAAGTTCGAACAAACTAACACTGTACAAAACTCACTAGTTTTCGTGGTCCGCTTAACCATTTAATATCTTTCAATTAATTAAAGATTTTAGTTGAGATAAAAAGTCAGTGTCATGAGCGGGATTCGAACCCGCGATCTTCGTCTAGATACGCCGCTGCTCTACTACTTGAGCTATCGTGACCTCGATCCACTCGGACACTAATTTCCCATCTCAACCCCACCTTGAGAATTTTTCCTCCTTTTTCCCATTTTTCAAATGTCCTGTAATCTATTTGATTCTCGGCGACAAAAGAAATGGCCACGGAGAGTTTTAGTGAAGGTATACTTCATTTAAACGTATTAAAGTCACTACTTTTCGTGGTCCGCTTGACCAATTAATATCTTTCAATTAATTAAGGTTAAGTTAGATTACATTGGAAAAATGGGAAAAAGGAGGGAAAATTATGGGGTTAAGATGGAAGATTAAGAGGGTAAAAAAAAAGTGGGGTTGAGATGGGAAATTAGCGTCCGAGTGGATCGAGGTCACGATAGCTCAAGTGGTAGAGCAGCGGCTTATCTAGCCGAAGATCGTGGGTTCAAATCCCGCTCGTGACGCTGACTTTTTTATATCAACTAAAAACTTTAATTAATTGAAAGATATTAATTGGTGTAGCGGACCACGAAAACTAGTTAGAACTAGAGTTTTGTAGTGTTAATTTGTTCGAACTTTTATGGGTGATTTCTTCGATCCTAGAAGTATTCTATGTTTATATTGTCTGATGAGTTCTTGTCGTTTAAGTCTTGTGCGTGCATGTCAATTTAAGTATTTAACTTGCTTAGATAGACGAGGCCAAGGCTTTTTTCTCTAATGATTAACTGATGGTAATTTGGGAGCGTTTGTCCTCGCTTAGTTTCACTTCACATCGTAGTCCATTCTTCGATAATCCCAGTATGCTCCTGGATACTGGAGGTCGTTTCTAATGCCACGGGTAGGATATAAGTTAGGTGATCAAATTGCGGTATCGTCCGCATAGGTTATAAGGGTGATGTTAAAGGCAGGTAGCACTATAAAGAGAGGGGGCCAAGAATGATCCCTTGTGAGACTCCGGCACGGATCATTCTTGTTTCCAAAAACTCCATTGATTTTTAAATCCTATATAAACAAACTGTTCATTTCGGATTAAAATATAAACCCAGCGTTTGTTGTAAAAGTGGCAGTTTATTATGCAACAATCGATTTAATTTCTTTTAAATTCTTAAAACTTCTTAAAAATTCATTCTTTTTTCTTAATTTCTTCTCACGTATATTTTTAATCGATAACTAAAGATAAGGATATACTATTATTAACATCCGGAGTTTGGAGTTTCAATAAAAATTGTGTGTTCACTTTTATTTGCAGTGTATTAGACTTTTTTTACAGCAAGATTCTGCAATCAAAAATTCGATATTCAGGGTTCCATGAATTATTAAATTTGAGGTTGAAACATGAAAATCCAAATTACTTTTAGAGTAGCGGTTGTAACCGAAGAATGACACGATTTTCTTTAATAATAGGTTGTAATTTTAGAACTGGCTCACTGATCTCGAGATATTCGCAACTTTATTTGCCGCTTTGATCCACGACTTCGAGCACACGGGGACGACGAACAATTTCCACGTTATGTCCGGTTCAGAAACCGCTCTACTCTATAATGACAGGGCCGTTTTGGAAAATCACCATATAAGCTCTTCTTTCAGGTAATTTGAAAAGGGGATGAGGTAAATTGCGATACAGTACGCCAAAAAAAATTGCAAATTTTAGGGTCCTAAAGGAAGACGATTGTAATATACTGCAAAATTTGTCGAGAGAGGAATACAGAGAGTTTCGGACTTTAGTCATTGATATGGTCTTGGCTACAGACATGAGCTTTCATTTTCAACAGTTGAAAACGATGAAAAATCTCATCACCCTCGCTGATGCCACGTAAGATATCAAAACCTCCAATTGTTTAGTTCTTAATTCATAAACTCCTTTTGTTAACCAGAATCGAAAAATCGAAAGCGTTATCATTGGTGCTACATTGCTGTGACATATCACATCCCGCAAAACGTTGGGAACTCCATCAAAGATGGACAACACAGCTTTTGGAAGAGTTTTTCAGACAAGGGGACAAAGAGAGAGAGCTGAACCTGCCGTTCAGTCCGCTCTGTGATAGAAACAACATTATGGTCGCCGAATCCCAAATCGGTAAGAACAATTACAAATTTTTAATCAAGTGTGATTCTCTTTGACATTCACTTTATACACACGATGGTTATTTTTGTAATGAAAAACTGTCAAGAGTAAGATTCGAACCTACCGACTTGGACGCATATTAATTGAATCTATTAATGAATATTCGTAATTATCATTAAATTGGAATGTCGTTATAGGCTTTATTGACTTTATTGTCGACCCGAGTATGGCAGTCTGCAGTGATATGTTGGAGGTTATCCTAGCTCCAGAAAAACCAAACCCAAAAAAAGAATTAGGTAAATAAACTTTTCCTTTTTGTTTTCTGATTTAGTAACTGAATTTCGTGATTTTTTTTTTCAGAAACCGAGACTGAACCATTCGTCCTGACTAAGCCGTGGCTTGCGTGTTTAGCAGACAACAAACGACATTGGCGAGACAAAGCCGTTCATGGTAATACCACTCTTCCTCACAATTGCCACATAAAATTAAACCGTAATCGTAATTAATATGACACTTTCAGAAGCAGCACAAAACGAGAAAAAAGAATCGGACCAAAAGTTGGACAGCTAAACGCCCAATCGAATCGAGGTTCTCTGATGTAAAATCAAACGTAGTTACAACTTTAAAAAAAATGAAGAAGCTTTGAAGCTTTGTATCGAAATCATTAGATTGTTCCCCAATATTCTTCACTTATACAAATAATCAAAATATTATTGCATAATAGAAATGTATATGCTAACATATGCACAAAACACGGAAAACACGATTGGCAGCAATCGGAAGTAATATTTCTCTGTAAATTTATATAAATTTTGTTGTCCGCTGTTTGTGGTATATTCTATGTAATTACCTTACCTTTAACACAGTACTAACAGAGAAAAAAACACTAGCAATACCTGAAAGCATATTCCCGACTCGTTTGTATTAACACAAAAAATCCTAAAATTCTGTATATACTATTTTAATGTACATATTGTAGCTACGATTTTTAGTCGGCCAAATATTATGCTGTATATATTGCAAATACTATTTTAAAAAGGTATGCAGGTTAATATTAAATATAAATAGCGAAAATGTTAAACGTTGACCAAATAGATGAGAACAAAGCTTGTCTCTTAAACTCTATGTACTGCTCTGAATTTATAGGGTTTATCGATTTCTTGTTATTGTACATAAAAATGCATAAAACAGGGTATCTTATTATGAGTTATTCATTAGTAAGCATATATATTTTGGCCATAACGGTACAGGGGTAAGGTTCTCAATATGTTGCTTGTTTCAAATCCCTGTTAAATGCATATACATATATATTTATATTTTTATGCTAAAATATCTCATACCATACGGATATAATTTTTGCTGTATTGTTTTCTTATTTATATACAATCAAATTATAAAAAAGTTAATAGAAATATGTTTACATCCAAAATCCTGCATTATTTTATTAGTTGATACTATCTTTTACAATGTTTTGTTAAGGAATGCAAAAGGCAAATATAAATCTTTATAGTAAGACAGACCTATTAGGCCTTTTCGATTCCATGGGACCTACAAGTCGTTTTCATTGATATATTGTAATACTGATTTAAAATTTAGTTATTACAGTTGATGCAATCATAAAAAATATTTAAAAGAGATTCTGGAGTGTTTAAAAATGATGGCGTCAATTGTAGCCAAAGAGTTAGATTAGATTCTGTCAAGTGATCCTATAGTTTTTCATACATCTATCCGAACTGTATACTAAAATAAAGTTTATTGCAAGGTTGTTATTGTTTTATTTTAAAAAAACATAGTGTGGTAAATTATTTATTCTCATCTTTCCAAGTGACCGTTTTTATCGTAAAGAGGAATTAAGGTAAGTAAGTGATCGTCTTGCTTAAAATAAAAAGATCAGGTGACAAAAAGTATTCAAGTAACAACACAGGAAGGTAAGTACTGCGGACGTAAGAAAATGTAAAAATAATGTCCGCGTTGCTGTCTTTTTTTAGCTGAATATCAACAGATAAAATGTTTTTCAAATTTAAGCATAAGAATAAATTCAACGGTAAAAAGTTCGGTAATGGTGTTTCTTAACCACATCATAAAATCAACAACCACATGACAAAGACGGCGAACAAGACGCTCTCACACAAAGACAACAAATAGACCACATTTACGGACATATAATATGAAATGTACAACTAAATCTGTTGAACAAATTCGGAATTAAACGTGCTCTGAAAACAACGAACACAATTTAAAATCTACTTAGACATAACCAAGCCGAACGGCATGTACATGACAAATACATTGGACAGACATGATGCAAAATAAAAGGTACAAAGACATGGTTTCGGGCCAATGGCGAAAAATCAAAATACACAACTCACTTCATAGAAAAAAGACACTCCACAACAAAGACAAGCTTCAAACTACTACAAAACTTACAAAAAAAGAGGAAAAATTGAATCTGCTTAATATTCTGGAAATATAGAACCATAACATAATTAACACTAAAAAAACCCCATAGACACACAAATTCAGTTCACTTACATCGTTTACAGTCCGGAGCTTCCCAAACTGTGGTTCGCGGACCCCTTGGGGTTTTTTCCCTCCTTGTTGCCAATTTTCAAATGTCGTGTAATCAATTTGATTCTCGGCGACAAATGAAATGGCCGCGGAGAGCATTAGTGAAGATATACTTCAGTTTAATTATTAAATCCGTTAGATTTCGAGGTCCGATTGACCAAATAACTTTTTTCAATTAATTAATTTTTATTAAATTCACTAATTTCGTGGTCCGCTTGACCAATTAATATATTATAATTAATTAATTTTTATTAAATTCACTAATTTCGTGGTCCGCTTGACCAATTAATATATTATAATTAATTAAGGTTTTTAGTTGACATAAAAAAGTCAATGGCACGAGCGGGATTCGAACCCACGATCTTCGGCTAAATTCGCCGCTGCTCTGCCACTTGAGCTATCGTGACCTTGATCCACTCGGACATCACCTCGGGCACTAACTTCCCATCTCAACCCCACCTTTTTTACCCTCTTAATTTTCCATCTTAACCCAATAACTTTCCCACCTTTTTCCTATTTTTCAAGGAGGGGTTGAGATGGGAAGTTAGTGTCCGAGTGGATCGAGGTCACGATAGCTCAAGTGGTAGAGCAGCGGCGTATCTAGCCGAAGATCGTGGGCCGAATCCCGCTCGTGCCATTGCCTTTTTTGTCTCAACTAAAAACCTTAATTAATTATAATTAATTTTTATGTAAGGTATTGGTTGAGATGAAAAAGTCAGTTTCACGAGCGAGATTCGAAGTCCGCTCTGGATTTTGTTCTTTTAAAGGGGTCCAATGGTAAAAAGTTGGGTAAGCCCTGGTTTACACCACCTAAAATGCTAACCAATTAAAAGGAATAAGGATCATTAAAAAATCGAGCCGAGGCACCGATAATCGCACACGATTTTAGAAAAGAAACATAATTTTACCGAATCACACAGGCACACTGAAGATGGAGAAATAGCGAAACGCATCTGTTAAACCAACCCAGCAACGATAGGTAGGTCAAATCGGTAACGACCAAATTTCAACAGCATAATAGGAAAGTCGCAATTCCGTGTGAGACAATAAAAGACATGTACTTTTTTTGTTATATAGTCAATTTTTATTGCTGCTGGTATTTGAATTCTATTGACGCCCTCCTCGTCTTCCCATCAATTTACGTATGCCGGAGAACAACTATCAAGAAATGTTCAATGTTTCTTCGAGGTTTTCCAGATGGTTGTATCATCCATACATATATACGGGATCTGAGTTGTGCAGTATGCTTAACTAAATAACGTAAACCGTAAACAAATGATCCTCTTGAGATCTGAAATTGCTTTGCTACAACTTTTAGAGATTTAATGTTTATTGAATTGTTTTATTTATTTATTTTTTATTTTTTATTTTAACGAGGGTTCGCAACAGCAAAGGTTATATCAACCCTCGGAGTGCCGGTGTTTAAAAAAAAAAAAAAAAGCCCATTTAAGTATGTCGGGTTCGAATGCAGGGCCGCTGGATTCGAACCCGGGACCTTTACTTTTCCAGTGATGAGCGCGTGTCAACGCCTAAACCGTTGCGGCCACCCACGCCCGGTTTATTGAAATTGTTTTTTTCCTTTAATAAAGCTGTTAACTTATTACAATTAATTTAACAACTTATTACTTTATTCCTCTCATTTTGCAGTTCCTAAATAATAAACTGTTCCTCAAATTTGTTCTGACGTTCTTAAATGATTTCTACATCAGTTTTATCCTTTAAGATTGTTTCTTCAGCAATGTTTCTGTTCCTCCTTACTGATTTGTTCTTAAAAACCATAGCCTCACATAACAATGTTCTTTACGTCCCTTGTTATATAATATTATTGTAGTGGTTCTTGTAACAAAACTTTCTGTCTGTACAACTTCAATGTTGATCAGTTTCGATTCGTGCCATATTCAATATGTAGTGACCAACTATAATTAGTAAATAAAATTATTTTCACCTGAACGAGTCTCAAAGAGCCATTGTGAATTAAAACAGCACAAGAGCAACCCCTCGGAATTTTCAATACAATCCGTGACACTTTCGAAGATAGTTCAACTTACTTGGAGGTGCAATGAATGACACCCTCTTACAGTCTCCAACGGGACCTTTTCAGAATCAAACCTGTTCTAAACAGACCAAAGCTGGAGTTCTCCAGAGAAGCGTCCTCGGCCCTCTACAATATCTAATATTTCTTGAGATATCTCTCAACGCCGAAATTCACGGATCATACAGCCACCTCTTCCAAAGACACGTTCTCGTTCGAAGATATGAATTTACAAAAGTATCTCAAATAATTAAGGTTTTTAATTGAGATAAAAAAGTCAATGGCACGAGCTGAATTCGACCCACGATCTTCGGCTAGATACGCCGTTGCTCTGCCACTTGAGCTATCGTGACCTCGGTCCACTCGGAAAACTTTTTGAATTTTCCCTCCTTTTTTCAAAATTCAAAAGGTGGGGTTGAGATGGGAAGTTAGTGTCCGAGTGGATCGAGGTCACGATAGCTCAACTGGTAGAGCAACGGCGTATCTAGCCGAAGATCGTGGGTTCGAATCCAGCTCGTGCCATTGACTTTTTTATCTCAATTAAAAACCTTAATTAATTGTAATACATTAATTGGTCAAGCGGACCACGAAATTAGTGAATTTATCTCAAATAAGTTGAGGACTGATGTATAAATGAACATCAAAGGTCAAAAATCGTAAGATTCACTCTTAGAGAAAAATAAAACAAAGTTATAACTTTCATGCAAGAAATTATTCAAATAAGCAGTACAATACTACCGTTCGTTACTTTGGAGCGATCAGTAAACTACCTGAAACGTGTACGATTCAGATTTCAATGCCATTCAAAGAAACAATAGGAAGAAGGACAATGCAAAGTAATTCCAGCCATACACGAAGGCCTAAGGTCAGATTAACTGTTGGGGTCGCGGACCGCAATATAATGGTTTTTTTTCATTTACTTCGCTTCACTTCACAATTAATTTAACAGTCGACAATAAAACGTTGTGAGAGTTACGCCTGTGGAATAGAGATGTTCTGCCTGCAATACACAAAACTACGATCTCATTGCTCTTCCGTAATCCTGCACTACTTAAGGGTTCTCACAACCGCACGGTTCAAGTGAGGATCGAGTACCTCTACAAGCATGATCTCATACTCCTCAGCCTGTAGATCGACTTGAATGGCCACTCAACCGTTACTCCTTGAATGAGCAAGAAGATAGTTTAAACAACAAAAAACGAAAAAAAAGGCAAAATGATAATGCCAATAGTGAACTAAACTTATTCGTAACCATATTGATTCTATTCATTATTTTTATCGCAAATTTAATTTAATGTTATTTATGCCTATCTAGAGAAAGTGGGTTGCGGTCTGGTGTAATGTAGGTTTAGAAAAACATTTTCTTTATCGTGCCTACGTTTCGATCTTTATTGAAATCATCTTCAGAGCCTATCTCCCTGGCACTCACAATAATAATACGTCTACACAGAAAACACACACTTTGAGTGGGTAAAAATACTTTGATTGAGTCTAAAATTTCTATCCTTGTATAAATCCTTTTTTTCACATTTTACGTGTATTTGTATAATTTAAACAATGTTTATAAATCCCAGGCCCTGAAGATGATCTCAATAAAGATCGAAACAATTAATTAAAGTTTTTAGTTGAGATAAATAAATCAATGGCACGAGCGGGATTCGAACCCACGATCTTCGGCTTGATACGCCGCTGCTCTACCACTTGAGCTATCGTGACCTCGATCCACTCGAACACCAACCTCCCATCTCAACCCCACCTTTTGAGTTTTCCCTCCTTTTTGCCATTGACTTTTTTATCTCAACTAAAAACCTTAATTAATTGTAATATATTAATTGGTCAAGCGGACCACGAAATTAGTGAATTTAAAGATCGAAACGTTGGCACGATAAAGAAAATGTTTTTCTAAGCCTACTTCAAACCAGACCACATCTCACGATCTCCGAGTAATAATTAATTAACGATCACTGAAGACCACACGTTATTTACACCTCTTAGGAATTATATTGGCTGATGTTTTTGGATTTTGGATTTATATGATCTCACATCAGTGCATGTACGTAACATAATACAAACATGTGTCGAGTTGAGTCTATTCGCTTGTCGTACTCCACCGGGAATTCCAGCTTTTGCTATTTACAGTAAAGTGTTGAGATACTCAATATTCCGCCATCGACCCTCTTACATCACACATTCACGCTAATAAATAAATTCACTCGCAACACAAACTCGGCATACACAACTATTATTACTATATTCACTAGAACAACCCCGTTTCCTCCAAGAAGCGGAACAGGGGACCCAGAGCACATGTTTTTATCCCTACCATTATATTTTATATTCCTCTTAAAATGTAATTTGTATATGTTGCCTTTTTTAAAATAAAAGTATTTCAATCAATCAATATACTATACAACTTTTAACGATTTCCATTGAATACTTGGAGGTCCTTTTGTGCCATCTGTAATTTGATGGTATTAAATTTTAAAAATAAGTTTGATTTAATCTTAATTAGACTTCATGCGTTTTGGATGAGATTGTTAAGTTTTTTCATCGTTGTTATACATACTTTTTGTTCACATAAATGTATTTCAAAGCATTTTCAAGTCTCATCCTCCTCAGTAACGTATAATAAAATTTAACAATTATTAACAGGAATATCGGGTTCCACTATCTGCCTTCACGGTGCAGGAGGCTGAAATCTTTTCTCTAATTGTAAAGAGAAATTAAAAATTCCCAATCGAAGAAGATGAAAACGGAACATTTTGAAAACGGACGCCTCCTGCACCGCAGGACGTGATCTGGTCACTTACTCACGAGTGCCACTGAGTTTTAACAAGTGAAATGGGAAGCAGAAATTTGAGGATAAACATAAGAATTAATTAAGTTTTTTGGTTGAGATGAAAAAAAGTTAATGGCACGAACGGGATTCGAACCCACGATCTTCGGCTAGATACACCGCTGTTCTACCACTTCTGCTATCGTGACCTTGATCCACTCGGACATCAACTTCCTATCTCAACCCCACCTTATAAGTTTTCCCTCCTTTTTTCCATTTTTCAAATGTCGTGTAATCGGATTGGATTCTCGACGACAAATGAATTGGCCTCGGAGAGCTTTAGTGAAGTGTACTTCATTTAATTCATTAAATTCACTAATTTCGTGGTTCGCTTGACCAATTAATACATTACAATTAATTAAGGTTTTTAGTTGAGATGAAAAAAAGTTAATGGCACGAGCGGGATTCGAACCCACGATATTCGGCTCGATACGCCACTGCTCTACCACTTGAGCTATCGTGACCTCGATCTACTCGGACATCAACATCCTATCTCAACCGAGTGAATTTGAGGATAAACATAAGGTTATGACCATTTTGCTATTGTTAATTTTATAACTTATGTTATCCAGCACAAGTACATATAGCTATGGAAAGCTGGTTGTAATGGAAGAATAACAAATGAGTTTAATAATTATATGCTTTTTTTTATTATTCGACCTCGAATCCAAAAAAACACGTTTAAAGCAAAATCCGCGTGAAAGATCAAAAAAGAAGAAAAACATCCAGACGGCCGCGGTGTCCTCAGCTGTTTGTCGGCCCGTAAACTTGCTACTTTTTATAGATGTACATGTTAGTATTATTATACAGGGTGTATCAAGTTCTATAGTCGACCCATAATTCGGAAACGATTAACTTCAGCAAAAAATGGTCTTATACAAACCCCAAGCTAATTTTGGCTAGGAATCACGTGGTGGTAACAGATTTAACATAACTTTCTCCTCTAGCTACAAAATGACACTAAATTTGTTATTTTAAAAACAATCCCAAACCTTTATTGTACAATTCGGTTATAGAGCTTATTTTATTCCACTTTTACTGAAAGGAAAATTTTTAAAGGATCGACCATTTCTGAGTTATGCCGTCGGAAGACGCTTGAGGGGGTATGTTTTTTGTAACAAGATGGCTCTTCCAGTTTATTTCGAAAACGATTACCTTTAGCGAAAAATGGTCTTATACAAACCCCAAGTTAAGTTTGGATAGAAATTTGAAATTTATTTTTATTTACAAAATATATACAGAATTTACAAATAAATTAAAAGACTGACTTCAGGCTTCCTGCCTATATACCTGATCTGAAGTAAAAAAAGAACTAATTTAAACTTATCTCAATATTAACACAGAGGGAAAAAAATAAAAATTTTAAAAAAACCTTTACGTTATATAGTCAATTTACAGCAAAATGTGCTTCACTCTTTTGTACTTATATTTTTTCCCTAACCATTTTGGATAGGAACCGTATGGTAGTAATCGATTTAATATAAATTTCTCTTCTAGCATTTCTAGAAGTTTCCTTCTAGTTCTTTTAGTTATGCCCGACGGATGCCAACTATATGAGAAAGTTATGTTAAATCTGTTACCACCACGCAATTCCTAGCGAGAATTAACTTGGGGTTTGTGTAAGACCAGTTTTTGCTAATGCTAATGGTTTTTTAAGACCAGTTATTTGGGGAGCCCATTTTGATACAAAAAGCATACTCCCCACGTGTCTTCCGTCGGGCATAGCTCATAAACGGTCGATCAAAATTTCCCTTCCGTAAAAGTGCCATAAAAATAAGCTATTGAAACGAATTGTACAATAAAAATATGAGATTCTCATTTAAAATAACAAAGTTATTATCTATTTAGAAATCGTGAGATGCGGTCTGGTGTGATGTAGGTTTCAGAAAAACATTTTCTTTATCGTGCCAACGTTCCCACACCAATAACAAATAAATCTGACGTAATCTACATGATCAACTGTTCAAACTGTCCGGCAACTTACATCGGTCTTACATCCCAATATCTGGACAAGAGAGTAAAGCAACATATCTATGATTGCAAAAAAACCCAAGCAAAATCCTACAGCACTCGCTACCCACCATTTTGAACACCAACACAATTTCGACTTCAAAAATCCAAAAATATTACATACAGAAAAAAACAAATATAAACGTAATTTCTTAGAAATGGTTTATAACAGGGGTGCTCAAACTTGAACTGCTGGCGATCTACCTCAATATTTTTAGACTACTTACGATCGACTCTGAGAGGCTGCAAGTGTGTGTGATGCAGGGTTGTCGTACATACACGATACACCCTACCTACCTAGGTAGGGTGTACCGTAGCATATATAGATATTAGCTTTCTGCACAATATAGGTACATTATTTTAGTCAAGGTTTGGGTTAGGTTTAGTTAGGCTCTTCTCTACAATATCAATGAAAAAACTCATAGTTATTCAAAATTGCGAGTTTATTGGTTGTTACAAAACAAAAGAGTTACATATGGTGTTAAACTTAACTAAGGAGTGGCTTTGGATGTTGAAGCGTGGCACTGCATGTCCTCAGCATACTTTTCATAAGATGGTACGTAACCACTGAGTGCTAATCGCAAGCATGATGACATATGATCGTCAGTTAGTCGATTGCGATATTTTGACTTAATTATCTTCATTTCAGAAAATGCAGACTCGCACAAGTAAGTTGACCCAAAAAATGCCGTCAGTTGAAGGGCGAATTGCCTTACATTCGGATATTTATCTTCAGATATAAAACACCAGAAATTTGTATCAGATGCTGTAGCTTTGAGATGTATATCTGATATAATCTGCACCAACTCATTTTCAACAGAACATGAGTTCATATTAAACTGACTTGCTATTTCAGTAGCTAATTCCTCAATGTTTTTACATGAAAAAGGATAACTCATAAATGATGCTATATTTTCCAATTTACTGCAATCATAAAAACGCATTTCGAATTGTCCCAAAATATTTGATAATTCAGCCTCATACGTATCATAATTCAACTGAGGAATCCTTGCTTTCAAAGACGGAAAATGTTTCAGATCCTTTCTTTTCAGTTGATCTATCATAAGTTGCAATTTACAGTGTACTGTCTACTAGTCTAGAAACAACGCGGCTTTTCTTTGACAAGTGCCGCGCGTTCCTTTGATAAAGCCACCTTTTGCCGCAAGCAGTGTTATTTTATTACGTAATACATTTTTGTAGTTTAGTTACCTACCCACTTATTAAAAATTTTTTTCTTCTCGAGATCTACTCAAAAAGCACTCGCGATCGACTGGTCGATCGCGATCGACCGTTTGAGCACCCCTGGTTTATAACAACCGAGATAAACACAGCATCAATTACAGAACAGATACATGCAAACTCAGTCGCAGCTACGCCAATATCATTAATCACATTCAATGCAGATAACATACCTATATCATCACATTACATTCTACACATCAAATATTTTTCACATAGTCTAATTTTCCAACAATTCAGCTTTCCTTTTCCTATTTACCCCTTTCTATATAAT
Source organism: Cimex lectularius (assembly GCF_000648675.2). NCBI lineage: Eukaryota > Metazoa > Arthropoda > Insecta > Hemiptera > Cimicidae > Cimex > Cimex lectularius. The sequence continues at coordinate 676,873 of NW_019392662.1, forward strand.
CCTGAAAGGATAATCTGGCCGAACCATCACCAACACATTTTTTTCCCTTCGTCGGCTCCTTTAACCTCAAAGAAGCCGACGCCTTATACAAAAATGTCTTTTCTATACCGACATCCTCCCCCACCCCTTCAAAATCCAACGTATATAAACACAAAATAGCAAAATCACACTGGCACTCTCGACACGACACGCAAGAATGACACAATTACACAGAAGACAAACACTTTGAGTGAGTAGAAATACTTTGATTGAATATATAAAATATATTTTGCATTGTATAAATTCACTTTTCCACATCCAAAATGTAATTGTAATATGTAAACAATGTTTAAATCCCAGGCCCTGAAGATGATCTCAATAAAGATCGAAACGTTGGCACGATAAAGAAAATGTTTTTCTGAAACCTACATCATACCAGACCGTATCTCACGATTTCTAAATAAATATCGATTAACGGTCACTAATCACCACACAAAGTTATTATCATTTCCCTGCTAGAAGAGAAAGTTATGTTAAATCTATTACCCCACGCGATTCCTAGCCAAAATTAACTTGGGGATTGCATAAGACCATTTTTTGCTAAAGTTAATCGTTTCCGAATTAAATGGGTGGAATACAGAAGTTGATACAACGTGTATAGACCAATTAAATTACGAAAAACTCTGATGAAATGTAATGCAAATAAAGTTTGTAAAAAGAAATTAAAATAGACTATATTCTTAATAACTGCAACCCGATTTTACTAGTTTGACGTTAGAAGACTTCATATTTCATAAGAAGTTTGAGGGAGACGTCTGACCGACGGATCCTTCTATCTGGTGGCAGCTGTGCCGACTACGACGGTGATTCTTATAATTGAGAGATGGCGCAACATCTGTGAAAGGCACAGTAACAAACAGTAAACTGTAGTGGGGGACTGGGAATTATGAAAAGAGAGGGGTCTCCCGTCGAAGTTTGTACTCATGACCTATTATCAAACAAAATTATCGGAAAAACACGTGGTCGACGCCCATGAGTAGACGAGATTTATCCATTTATCCTATCGGACGGAGGACGGACCTCGTACGACATCCCTTGAACTCTTCTCGCAGGACGTCCTTTAAACATGTCAGTCGACTCTGAAGGTCTGCGACTCCGCCGCACCAAAAGTGTGACCCGGGCTGAAGAAATTCAAACCCAGGAGGCCAGAGCTCGCCGTGCACAGCCTGACAAACCGTGAGTAATCATCATTCATCATTCATCAATATTCTATGGTCCCTTTCCGTGGCCTTGGGCATCAAGGTCGATTTCATTAAGCCTTTTTTTTATACAAAAAAAGAAAGGATCTTTTAACTATATTTTAAGGATGCAAACTTTTTAATAGGAAATTTATTTGACTCATTTACGAATGACACATCGTATCTTTACAACCGGCGTTTCCTTCTAGCTAATAAATACACTCACATCCCAAAACATAAGTAGATATACTTTTTTGGAAATATTTTTTTACGTTTTTAAATATGCAAATTTAAAATATGCCTCACCAGAAATTTAATTAATATTTACTAATAAATACAGTCGTGAATTATAAAATAAGTTTCAAGTACACAGATGGACCATGTGCACATTTTCACCAGTGTTTGCAGAAGTAATTAATTTAAAAAAATTAATGAAAAATAATTTATTAGACCTATAAATTGTTAAAGTTCTACAAAATAAAAATAGACTACTAATAATAATAGACATTCTTAAATACTAATTATTAAAATTAGTCTTCAAGTGACTTCTTACGATATAACGATAGTACACAAATTATTTTTAAAAAAACTTACTTTGAGATTCGTTTATTTTCATTTATTATTTTTTGTGTGTTGATAAAAAAGTTTGTCATCTTTCTTATCGATCCCTAGATATGATGACCCCGCCTCAGCATCGGTCGACTGGTCATCCCAATAATGATAGTCGAAAAATCCTCGTACAATTTTGTAGATTGAGACAAATTTATCAGCTAGGAATAGCATTAATTCCTGAAACGACGAGCAAGCGTGTCTCGTCTGGCTTAGCTTCATTCGACCGAAGCATCAACAAGGCAATAATATGCGGAAGTACACTACTGAATTTTCTCGGAAGTTTTTTTGGATTATGTTAGCAAAAATATTTGTTGGTTGGAAAAAAATATTTCAGCTAGGCGTGCTATCTAGTTCAGATCTAACGACCCAGTGTGTCTCGTTTTGTCTCGCTTCATTCAAAAGGATCAGCAAGGCGATATTATCCGGTTTACACTGCTGAATTTCCTTGGAAGCTAGATTATATCATTAAAAAATTTTATTGGTTGGAAAAAAATATTGTCATCTAGGAATGCTATCTAGTCCAGATTTTATGATTCGGCAAGTCTCGTCTGGTTTCGCATAACTTCATTTTCATGGGTATTTTTTTGGTTTTATAGTAAGTTTGTTTTGGTTGGAATGAAATTTTATAGATAGAAATACTATAAATTCCATCATGTGATAACCCACCACTGCTCCTCTGGCAGCCTTTTTTTCAACCGAATTGCACAAACTCCACAACACGTTTCTGGACATTATTGTGTACTAGTCACTTAAAATGTTATACCAGGCAACATTTTTTGGATGGAAAAGAGTGTCTGGATTCGCGTTAACTAAATTTCTAAGGGTATATTTCTGGTTTGATAATTTAAAAAACATTTTTTTGAGCTAGAAGTGCTATAAATTCCGGATGTGACAACCCTTCGTGGTTCGTCTGGCAGCTTTTATTCAACAAGTAGCATTAGCATGACGATAGTGCAGAAATTCCGACTAAATTTGAAATTTGAAATTTTGTGGATCTCTAACATAAATTTTGCCAGACAAATTTTTATCTGTTGGAAAAATATTATCGGCTAGGAATGCTCTCGATACCAGATCTGATAACCCAACCTGTCTCGTCTGGCTTTGGTTTTTTTCTACCGAAACATCAGTACGGCGATAATTCACTAGCCCATTAAATTATCCTAGTAATTATTATTTTTATATGAATCGGTACTAGAAAAAAATTGCCAGCTTGGAATAGCATTGTTTAAAGATCTGATAATCCAGCGTTTGTCCGCCTAAGTTTCAGTATAACGAAATTACGTAATTTCTACCTAAAATGGTCGCTAAAGATTCCTGAATTAATTTTTGTCGATTGAAACAAGTTTTGTTTTCAATTTTTTTTCCACGGAAGCTCAGCCAGGCGACAGTGCACAAATTACAGCTGAATCACCTTGGAGATGCTATTGTACATGTTTCGTAGGTTGATTAAACAAAATGTGTCACCTAGGAATGCTTAATTAAAATAGCAACCAAAGTAACAACCGTGCAATAATAGCATTAATCTGATAACTATGGTTATCTCGTTTAGCTTCGCTTTTTTTCAACCAAAACATCAGCGTGATTATATTATCCAAATTTTTACTAGAATTTCTTGGGAATTTTGATGGATTGATATCTAAAATTTTGTTTATTAGACATTATTGTCGGTTAGGAAAAACTCTTGTCTACTAGGATTGCTATCGATTCTGATAACCCTGCAGGCTCGTTTGGCTTCGCTTTTTTTCAACCAAAACATCAGCGTGATTATATTATCCAAATTTTTACTAGAATTTCTTGGGAATTTTGATGGATTGATATCTAAAATTTTGTTTATTAGACATTATTGTCGGTTAGGAAAAACTCTTGTCTACTAGGATTGCTATCGATTCTGATAACCCTGCAGGCTCGTTTGGCTTCGCTTTTTTTCAACCAAAACATCAGCGTGATTATATTATCCAAATTGTTACTAGAATTTCTTGGGAATTTTGATGGATTGATATCTAAAATTTTGTTTATTAGACATTATTGTCGGTTAGGAAAAACTCTTGTCAACTAGGAATGCTATCGATTCTGATAACCCTGCAGGCTCGTTTGGCTTCGCTTTTTTTCAACTAAAACATAGGCGTCCGTATGTGATAGTACTAAAATAGAAACTAAGTTTTTAGGAATATTTACAAAAGTTGTTAAAACTTTTTTGTGCATTGACAAAAATTGTTCAACTAAGAAAGCTATAAATTCCAATTTGCTTGGAGACGTGGTTTGATAGCTAAAATTTTGTCTGCTGTGTATTTATGTTGGTAGGAAAAAAATCGTATTAACTAGGATTGTTGTCCATTTAATTGACCACTTGATGTCTCGTTTGGCGATGCTTTAGCTAAATTTCCATGGATATTTTTGACGTTTGATCATAAAAATTTGGTCGGAATGAATTAATTATTAATTAACGACAAATCGTCGTTCTTCTGGCAGCTTTTTTCAACCATAGCATTAATATGACGATGGTCTAAAAACACCAATTAAATTTCCTTGGACGTTTTTGTGGATTGCTAACACGTGTGCTTTGTGTAATTGTGCCAGTCTTGCGTGTCGTGTTGAGGGGGCACTCTTTGAGCCCTGAAGATGATCTCAGTAAAGATCGAAACGTTGGCACGATAAAGGAAATGTTTTTCTGAAACCTACATCACACCAGACCGCGATTATTCACGATTTCTGAATAATTATCGATTAACGGTCACTAATCACCACACGTTTTATCTATTGGAAAAATATCAGCTAGGAATGCTGTCTAGTACAGATCTCATGACCCAGCGTGTCTCGTCTGGCTTTGCTTTTTTAACCGAAAGATCAGCATAGCGATAGTTCACAACCCAAATAAATGTTCTAAATGATTGTCTTTTATATCAATTGATAATAGAAAATAATTATCACCTAGGAACAGCATAGTTTAAATATCTGATAATCTGGCGTTTGTCGATAGTTTTTGATTTTTTCAACTGTGGGTGTCTCGTTTGGTTTTGTTGTTTTTTTTTCTACCAAAATATCACCGTGACGGTATTACTCAAATTCTTACGAAGTTTTCTTGGTAATTCGGGTGTCTTCATAGCTAAAAATTTTTGCGGGCTAAGAATAAAAATCTTGTCAATTAGGAATGCAATCTATTCTGATAACCCTACGTGGCTCGTTTGGCTTCGCTTTTTTCGCAAAGACAAGAAGTTTTCTTAGTGATTATTTTTTATAGGAATTGATAATAAACAAGGAAATGTTAGCTAGGTGCATCGATTAAGGATATGGTAACCCAGTGTTCGTTGACAGCTTTTGCTTTTTTAAACCGAGCAATTCGCACTAAAATTCCTACTGATTTGAGTGCTTGATATCTAAAATTCGGTCTGTTAAAATTTTTGCAGGGAAAAAATTGACCTCATTCAATTACGAATTTCCGTGGTTTGATCACGGAAATTCTGTGTGATAAAATATGTGAGGATTATAAAAAAGATCTGATGACAATGTATGGTTCGGCAGGCTTCGCTTTTTTTCACCGAATCATCAGGAAGACTACATCGCACAAATTAGAGTTAAATTTGCTTGAAAATCCTTGTTTAACTTTTTTTAAGTTGACCTATGCTATTGATTCTGAACCTCATAACCCTGGGTACCTCGTGTCTCTTCGCTTTTTCAACTAATCGTCAGCATGGACTAAATTTGTTTTGGGGTCTTTTTGTTTTATAAAAGCTAAAATTTTATCTGTAAACACTGTTGTGATTACAGATCTGATGACCCTAGGTGTATGGTTCGGGTTTGCTCTTTTTTAAACCGATTGTCATCATAATTATACACCAATTCTACATAATTTTCATTGAATTGTTGTGTCTTTATGGATAAAATTTTATCTGCTAAACATTTCTGTGTTGGAAAAAATGTGTCAGCACGTAATCTTGTTGATTCCGAGTCTAAAAATGTAGCGTTATTTTTTGCTTTTGTAACCGAAACAGCATTGACATTGACAATTGACAATGCCTCGGAATTTGTTGAGGAAAAGTGATTAAAATTTTATTTGTCGTAAATTGACAGGTACTGACGCCGTTGATTCTGGATCTGATAACCCAGCAGGCACCGACTGGATTAGCTTCTCGACGGTTTAGAATTGCCCTTTTCAACTATTAAATTGATATACCCACTCCATCATAATCAATTGTTTTGTCTTATATTTTTCAACCGATACGTCACATTCCACATTCTACATTTCATCAAATTTGAATCTATGGAGGGCTGAAACAATCTTTTGAATTCTTATGAGCATAAAACTCTTATTTACATTTGAAAACAGTCTTGAACCTTGCTATGTAGTGGGATTACTTATTAAAACCACTATTTTCGCTATTTTTCACTTACATCCCGTTGAAAAGTTTGTTCAATATTTTGTGATGATTTTTTTTCTTTTTTTTCCAATACAGTACTTATCGTAATTAATAATTATAAAGTTTTAACTGATTTTAACATATACAAATCGGCGGTACATCCATTGGATATTCTTGTATTGTTTTTGTGGGTTGAAAAAAAAAGTCATCTTTGAATGCTATCGGAATATGATGACCCAGCGGGCGCCGACCAGTTTCGCTTTTTCCACCGACCATGACCGGTGCCCGTTCCGTCGTAGAACCGCCTTGGGCGACAAACATTATTTTGAACTTTGCTTGAATCAGCTCTAAATTCTCGTCCGACTGAGCCTTGAACTTGTTTAATTGGCCCTCTTTGTTTTGCGTACCGACGCTTAGAGATATTGACACGGGGATCTGGCTTTGAGATGAAAACGGCCTCTGTTTAATTTCCCAGACTTCAAATACATTGTGTCAAACATTGCCATCGAACATTTTCCGAGCTAAATTGATGTGATTTCCTTAAACAAAAAAATATTTTATAGAAATAAATCACATTTGGCGACAGTGGAAATCTGTCTAGTCGTCGTTTGAAAATTACGATTCAGAAAATTACCCCACACTCATAACTTCATGATGATTCAGTCGTGTAAGAGGATTCCACTTCCAGCGTTTCTCGAAGTGCAGATCGAGGTATCGACTAGGCGACTGAACTAAATCAACTTAGCAAAGTAGGTTCAAATATTTTTTATATAATGTATAAACCAAAGATTATTGATATAGCCTCAAAGAAGACAAAAGCATCTTTAGTTGTAGTACTGAGGACGTTGGATAAAATCCAGTGGATTTGTGAATTTTTAAGTGAAACGCCGGACATCGACGAGAGAAAAAAACCACCGGCTCCGGCTGGTCCAGTCAAAAAAATGTATATTTTTCTGTATGCTTGTAAAAAAAAGATGGCAATCTTTATTGGAGGCATCTTTTCGTTTTTTCACTTTTTATATATTATTCTCACTTAATATGACCTTGCAATTTTTTTTTTATAGTAGGTAAAAAAAACAAATCGGCAGATATATAATAGTCTAGATAGTAAAAAGTCTGTCGTGTTGATAGTACCCTTTGAACGCACTTTGAACCCTGATGATGATCTCAATAAAGATCGAAATGTTGGCACGATAAAGAAAATGTTTTTCTGAAACCTACGTCACACCAGACCGCATCTCACGATCTCCGAATAATAAAAGCAGAAAACTTTTTTTAAATAGCATATATTAGCTCGATATTTTTCTCTGTTCCTTGAGCTCTTGGTAAGCTGGATAAGTTTCTAATATTTTACTACCTAGTTTTACCAAAAACAGTTTCAGTGAAATTAGTGTTCCTTCATCTATACCCTCCCATTGTTAATTTATCCTTAGCTAGACTCAGCCTATAATAAGCATCCATTTATTTGCATTCTCTGGCCACTTGAGTAAGTTGTTTGGTAATGCCATGTTTCCCATACATTTGAAGTTAGGTTTGATTACTCAATATTCAACTTTATCTCGTTCAGATTAGGTTCCACAAACTTTTCGAACGAGAATATCAACTCTAGGGCTTGCAGACTTGATTATAATTGTAATACATCATCTGCATAAACTACAATTTTTGATCGTAATTCCACCGAGCCAATACCTGCCCCATCTAATATTCCAGGTCGTTACCGTTGATAAATGCTCATACCAAATTGTTTGGAAACCGGCCAAATCTAGACCGACATCATATTAAATGCAATTATTTTCCCAGTTACCCTAGCCCGACGTAAATCAAAGTCGTACTCAAAAATACATTTTTCTCTTTAATTTATTGATATTTGCAACTGTGGTTTATGAAATTTATAACAAGCAAATCTGCTCGATAATGCTTGTCGAAGTGAAAGCTATGAACAAGGTCGTCCCTTAGGTGCCATACATCCATCATACTCATACTGTGTTAGGTACCAACTTTGAACTGTATTGTTTAACAATTTAGTTAACATAACCACCCATTGAAACCAATATATTTCAACTAATTTTACAGTTTTCCTGCAATGATGTTTTTTATTCGTTCATGTCTTGTATAATGACGTTTGGTTTGCAAATATTAAATAATATTAAAAATAAGGTGTGGTGTTTGGGTTTAGAAAAACATTTTCTTTATCGTGTCAACGTTTCGATCTTTATTGAGATCATCTTCATGGCCTGGGACTTATAAACATTGTTTAAATTTTACAAATACATATAGATGAAAAAAAGGAAATTATACAATGCTAGAAAATTTTAGATTAAAAAATATGAATTTAGACAATGCTAGAAAATTTTAGATTAAAAAATATGAATTTAGACAATGCTAGAAAATTTTAGATTAAAAAAAATGAATTTATACAATGCTAGAAAATTTTAGATTAAAAAAAGGAATTTAGACAATGCTAGAAAATTTTAGATTAAAAAATATGAATTTATACAATGCTAGAAAATTTTAGATTAAAAAAATAATAATATTAAAAATAATATATACTTTGATATAGGGTTGTTTTTTAATTATTGATCACTGATTTATACAGAGTGATAGTCCTACGGCGAAGTTCGCCAGATTTCTTCTACACCTCAAATGCAGCATAAAGGTTTCTATAAAACAAAGAAAGAAAACACATAAAAAAGAGAAATAAACATAGCGAACAACCAAACCAGAAAAGCTGGACAAAAATTTACGCTAAACACAAAGTTGTCTGAAAGTAAAAATAGTATTATTCATTTCTCGTGATAAGCATCTACGAACGAAACCACAAACAAAAAAAGATCGTACTTTGATCTTATTCAAGTGTTTATCTAGTATTTAGGTTTAGCTCTGAATAAAATGACAACCTAAAAAAAAATAATATTCCGAGAGGAAGACAAATGATAAAGGTCCGTTTGAAATGAATTAATTTGAAATAATGTAAACAACAGACGACTTCCTTTTAGCGATAATCTCTTTAGAACTAGTTATAGTCAAAGGTCTTTCGTCGACATCAACAATGCCTCGTCTAATCCACGATAAAAAAAAATTATTATCTCATTTTACCTGGCAAAATAAAAAAAGTATGCCGTATTTGGAACCAAAAGTTGGAAGCCGAGTTATCGACCAGATTTTCAAAGACTACAGAAACCAAACAAAAGCCAGGCTACTGATGTGTGTTGGCCAGGGGAAAAATTAATACGATTAAGACTGACGACAGAAGTTATCGAAGTACCTTCACAATTAAAAAGCACTTTTTGTCTTTTATTTTATAGTTTTTACGTAAAACAAGCCAAATAGAAGTTTAACAGCCATATTTTCAAAATAATGTATGGTTTATTTTTACATTTTAAATTTAATGGCCTATCAAACAGTTTTGAAAAACGGAATAGATGCTTGTTTTTTAAAAAGGATTTTCACTAATAAAACAAAAAATAATTATTGATTTGTTTTCTGTTTGTTGTTAACGGAGGTGATTGTAATCGACGGATAAAATAAACATTTCTTTTCTGTCTGTTAGACAATTTCAATTTATACTGACATGTATGTGTGGTAAATAAGAGAAACAAACAGATCGCACATTAAATTTTTTAAATTTGCGTTTCCTTATTTTTAAAATTGCTTTGCACTTCAACCTCCAGAAAGAATCTACTAGTTGCCAGACAGGCCATTTGCCTATGACATCCTCTGTACCCCAAACCCGAATATTTGCCAGGAGAAATGAGAGGAAAGTTCAAAATAAATTGCAGTTAAATTTACATTTTTAGCTTTCGATTAGCGTCGTATTGTGAGAGAGAAATAGTATTCTAATACCCGAAATGCAAATCATACAAATTGAAAAGGAAAATGAAGAATGAGAACATTACTATATCAATTTAATTTCGTGAAAACTTCAATATTCGGTTCGAAAATCAATTTTTGCACTTTACTATGTTGTAGCCCGATAGAAAATTTATTAAAATCTTGTAACCACTGCTGTTTCATGTCTAGATATAGACTTTTCTCTTTAATTACAATATATATTCAATCGGGCTGTTGCTCTATAAAAAATAATAAACAAATAAATGAATTATAGTTATTTATTTCATACAATTGACAGAAATAATCGAAAAGTTAAAATGTTTAGATAAACTTTGTACTCCTGTCCTCAAGAAACGGAAACAGCGTGATTCTTTTTATTAAAAGATAATGGTTTAAAAAACGTGTATTTTATAATCTGCAAAAGTGCACTACAAAGTTCAAAATAGCTTCTTGATTCAACAAAAACTACAATAGTAGCTGCGCATAACAAAAAAAAAAAAAAAACAATGTAGATAAACCAATATTTTTTAGGTTATACAGAATATATTTTCTATTTCTTAGGTTCTGCAGGATGATGAAGCTTCAATGTGGTCATTTGTAATCATTTTGGTATGCCACATTTATGCTCACAGTTAGGATGAGGATTAAGGTCAGGTTAGGTAGAGGTAGAGATTGGGTTAGGTTAAGCAGGGTTAGGTTAATTTTAAGTTATAGTTAGACTAGGATTAGATTTATATTAGGGCTAGAATTAATGTTTGGTTGGGAGTGGATAGGATTACAATTAGGAACAGTTAGTTTGGTACTAGTCTCTTCTGTTATTTTGTTCATCCATTTTGAGGATGGTGTAATTGTTCCGTTTAACAATCATAAATTCCAACCATTTGCAATAAGATATAAGATCAGTAAAGCTAAATGTAATAACTTCACCCAGATGTATTTCAGTACACAAGAGATACCTAAAACGAAGACATAAAATAGCCTATCAAATAAAAGTGTACCGTCAATCTGATTTCAACACACCTAAAATAATCAGTAATCATTACAGATCACCCCACGACCAATTTGCGTGTATGGTTGTGAAATTTACCAAATTGCATCTCTGTAAATAATAAAGAAACATTGCAAAATTGAATACTTCAAGTTATAGCAAGCTGCATGGTCATTGGATACAAGGAATTTTAGAACTATCACACCACTGACCTCAAGAGAAAATATCCCAATTCAATATCTGAAATAACTTCACTAGTTTCGTGGTCCGCTTGACCAATTAATATCTTACAATTAATTAAGATTGTTAGTTGAGATAAAATAAGTCATGAGTTCGAATCCCGCTCATGACACTGACTCTTTTGTCTCAACCAATACCTTACATAAAGATTTACTAATTGAAAGAGGTTATTTGGTCAATCGGACCACGAAATCTAATGGATTTAATAAGCAAAATGAAGTATATCTTCACTAATGCTTTCCATGGCCATTTCATTTGTCGCCGAGAATCAAATAGATTACATGACATTTGAAAAATGCCAAAAAGGAGGGAAAATTCAAAAGGTGGAGTTGAGATGGGAAGTTAGTGTCCGAGTGGATCGAGGTCACGATAGCTCAAGTGGTAGAGCAGCGGCGTATCTAGCCGAAGATTGTGGGTTCAAATCCCGCACGTGACACTGACTTTTTTATCTCAACTAAAAACCTTAATTATCTGAAGTAACATTTATCCAAATTTATTTCTGAGACATTTTGAAATGCTCCCTCCAACCCAAGGAACCATATGAATGTTGGCACTTCCACAAAGAAACTATAATTTAAAAAATTCAATCCCTTGTTAATATGATTTCTTTTTTGTAGATGTCACAAGCCTCGGGATTCCCTGTTTTCATGGTCTTCTGGATTCACAAATTTCACAGGACTCGTCAACTGGGCCTTCCTGCTTCTTTCGATGGGAGGCCTTAGGCTTCTACTGGAAAATTTAATAAAGTATTTTAGTTTTATTTGTAAATAATTTTCACCAATGCACCATCACTATTTATGATTTAATCTAGATATGGAATTCGAGTGGATCCTGAACAGTGGCTGATTGTTCTCACAGGAAGCGATGAAGGAGGACCTGAACATGCTTCTTTGTATCTTTTAGCCTGTACGTAGGTTTGGTGTCCATTTAATTTGAAATCACATATAACTTTCCGATGGTATAAAATAATAATTTACATATTTTAATTTTTGAGAAGTAATTTTCCTCCAAGTAATTTTTTAAAAATGTAAATTCAGCAAAACATAATAGTTTAATAAATATTTTAACAGTTAAAATAACTGTGTAAGATGGTTTTAAAAGAAAGGAGATAGAAACAAAGGTAATTTTATATTTGCTGGAAGGGGATCTTGCATATTTCTATTTTATATTTCAGTTTTGCTCATAAATGTATATTCAGAAACTTCCCACACAGATTATCATATTCCATTTATACTTAAAACTATTGGCATTTTTACGGCTCAAACTTCAAAGCTAGTAGTCAGACATCACTTCTAAAATTAAAATATTCAAATTTTAAAACTGTTTATTTCCTCATCATGCAAATAAAACCTACAGTAAAACTAGCTGAAATTATCATATAGTTTGTATTTCTGTTTTATACATGTAACAATCTTTTATTTATTATTATTAATTATAGATTCAATTGTGCCAATCATCTTTGCCCTCTTCATTGAGAAAGGTTTGGCTGAGGTAACTATGATTTATTTATTGAATATCCTTTCTTATAATTACAAACAGCTTATAATTTTAAAAATTTAATAAGCACCAAATGATAATAAATATTGACTCACGGCAAATTGGGAGATAAGCACAATAAAAAGTAATAACTGTTATCTCACAGTGACAAATATAGAACAGTAAATGTCCCGTCAGGGTAATAATGAATGACATTTAAATTTTAGAAAACGTATATTGCCATTCATTTTGTATATTTAGAAAAACAGCCTTGGATGTTTTCAATGCAGACTAGGATAATTACTTTTGGCAGAACAATTACCTTGGGTCCGTTCAGCCTTGAAAAATTCACCAGCCAACTGATCACTTTTCAAATTTTATTAGTGTGTTAACCGTTCATATTGTTGTACTGTTTCATGATGTAACAATTGACTGGGTACAAATCTTGTATTTCCATTAAAAAAAATGTATTTCAGTTTAGTGCTGTTTGACAAAGAAAGTTCAGTAATAATTTAAACTTACGGACCTAGATATTGAAAGCCCCAGTAAAAAATAATAATAATAATGTTATTTTTTTGCCCTAATGTCAAACTATTTTTTTTTTTATATGAAGTCCATCACAAAAATTTGAGATAAATTGATTAATTTTGTGGCAATCAACAACACACATAATGAAAAATTCTTTAAAAAAACAAAAAACATTCAATTTGAAGTATAACATATTTTTTATAAATGTGTGTGGATAAAAACATAATTTTTTTTAGGGCATACTCCATGCTAAGGTTGGGATGCCGTCTCACATTGTTAATCTCAGCATCCTAGTGATGTTACCAATGATTATTATTTACATCAAATCAGCAGAGTTTAGTTTAAGTAAGTTTCTATTAAAATAATCTTTTGGGTAGTTAAACACATTATTTATTTGTTGCATAACAGGCACTTATAAATACAGCTATAAGTACTCATTTTATTTATACATGAAAAATTACTGTATCTTACTTTTATTCATACTAAAAGACATTAATTGTTACAGTGGGGGCTTCGACTGTGACATTTTTGTATTCTGTCCTTTTTTTAAAATTATGGTCTTACGTGCAAGTGAATTTATGGTGCAGACATGCAAGGCCTTTGTCAAATTCGAGTCACATTAGAAGGCAAAGCATAACTCTTGCGACGTTAGCTCTAGGTACAGGTATGTGTTAATATTTATATGCAAAAGAAACAATTTTTAAAAGTACAATAGAAAAATAAAAACTTTTATTGTTTACAATTTTCATATATACGACAGGCTAATGTACGTTCTTTTTCAGATGGTGACAAAGTAGGTAATAATAATGTACCAAAAGAAAATGAAAATATTGTTAAGTACCCTGACAATTTGACCCTCAAGGATCTGTTGTATTTCATTTTTGCACCTACGCTCTGTTATGAGCTTAATTTTCCTAAAACAGATCGAATAAGAAAAAGGTACAGTACAATTATTATTATTATTTTTCAATTAATTAAGGTTTTTAATTGAGATAAAAAAGTCAATGGTACGAGCGGGATTTGAACCCACGATCTTCGGCTAGATACGCTGCTGCTCTACCACTTGAGCTATCGTGACCTCGATCCACTCGGACACTAACTTCCCATCTCAACCCCACCTTTTGAATTTTCCCTCCTTTTTGCCATTTTTCAATTGGTCAAGTGGACCAAGAAATTAGTGAAATTATTTTTATTTATTTTTTTGTTAATGAACACAAAACATTTTTGTACTCTTTTTCAACAGATTTCTTTTGAAAAGACTTTTAGAAGTAGTCATACTTCTTCAATTGATTTTATGCCTATTCCAACAGTGGATTATCCCAAGTGTAAAGAATTCGCTTATCCCATTTTCCGTATGTTTAATCTTTCAAGAGTTGAATTTATTATTTTAATCAGTTCACATTTTTCTAATGTTAAATTTTTTATTCTCCAGAATATGGATGTTGTGAAGGCAACTGAAAGACTTCTTAAGTTAGCTGTGGGTTTGATTAAATTAATCTTTTATACCCAATTTACAACATATCATTTTTCCAGATTCCTAATCATTTGGTGTGGCTTACTTTTTTTTATCTTTCGTTCCATTCTTTTCTAAACTTGATGGGCGAATTGCTTCACTTTGCCGACAGAAACTTTTATTGTGACTGGTGGAATTCAAACAACATAGATGTTTTCTGGAGGTCTTGGAATATGCCTGTGCACAGATGGGCTGTGAGGTGAAAGCTGCAAATATACATTCCTTGTAATACTTTTTTTTACCATGATCTGCTTATTTTTAAAGTTTTATTGATTTTATTTAGGCATTTATATGTTCCACTGGTGGAACAAGGTTATAGCAAAACATTGGCAAGCACTGCAGTTTTCTTCATTAGCGCGTTCTTTCATGAATATCTTGTCAGTGTACCACTGAGGACTTTCAAGATATGGGCTTTTACGGGGATGATGGGTCAAGTAAGTATTTTTAATTGAGGTTTTGTTTCGGTAAATATTTGACTGGAATTGTTTGTCGGTTCATAAATGAACAAATTACTGCTTACAATTACTACTACTTCTCTGATGGTTTCAAAGTGCTAGTAGCAGGCTGAGTTTCTAACTCCTGGGATTGGAAAAGCCAACGCCAGAAGGATACACACAGAAACCCTTAACAAAGCGATGGAATCTGATGAAAATCTTAACAGGTCTAGATTCTAGATATTAATGGAGATTGCACAGTAGACCAATATTGATCGTGGTGCATAAGGCCATAAATCAAGGTCATAAATAAAGGCCAAATCCTTTTAACTTAACTACTAGTACAACTACTGAGATTTGTGCTTAGCATTAAATACGATGGTTTAGGGTGTAAAACTTGACTTTTCATCCTGATCAGTGGTTGGATACACAGCATCCTGGCATTTTCACTCAATGTCCAGAGCAATAGAGAAAAACCATTAAAAATTTATTTAAGGGACAATTAATATTTACTAATATTTGAGAACTCTTTACATAAATTGCAATAGCCAACTCAGGAAACATGAATAATTTTTATTTGAATTAGAAAAACCATTTAGCTACAACCCCCAAATCAGTCAGTAATTAGGATTGACTGGAAAAGCTCACATAACTCATTCTGATTTCATTCGCACTTGTCGATTATAAATCATTCTTACAGCAAAACAAAGTCAGCCAAATTTGGGTTGCCGTAGGACAATATGTTCCTTCCATGTTTGCTGTCAACGACAACATCCAATACTTTGCAAAAAGGGTCCAGTGGAGAAGCTTGCCAAGATACCCAACATTAAATTAAGCGATTCACTACAACTGAGAGCTACTGTGGTTTTTTCTTTTTTTTTAAGACAGGACCATTCTCCAAAACCCCAACCACGACTATTCACTGTGTACGTAATTGTCAGCCATTACTCATCAGAAGTGTTTCTGCGACGATTAAGGAGGCGTTGTCCCTTAGCAATCTGTACAAAGTCATTAATACATATTAAAAACAACAGAGGGCTAAGTCTAGCACCCTATGGTACTCTGTACTTGATTGGGATCTTGGAAGATGTGATTCTCATGTCTTGACGTTTGATTCTGCACATATAATACTGCATGTAGTACATGCGCAAGTAGAATTCAGCTTATCAATCAATCAATATAACCTCTGTGAATTGGTGAACTGTTGTGTCTAATAAATTTCAATGTAAATTCACCAATCAGTTTTAAGTTACTGGGTTACAATTTACAGTATGGAATTTATTGAAAATTCTTATATATTTCTTCAAATTATTGTTGAAATTTGTAAGGCTGTGTTATTTTATATTATTTCTTTATTCTTTTAAAGATTCCACTATCGATGTTTTGCCATTGGGTTGAAAAGAATTTTGGCTGCCGGTGGAGTAATATGATAGTTTGGGCGTCCTTGATACTCGGCCAACCGCTGTGCATTATGATGTACTATCACGACTACGTTATTACACATTTTGGAGAATCGCTTATAGATCGCTACGCTGAAGTTTGATGCCAAAGTCTCTTCCTTGGAATCCATCACCGTTTGGCACTTCACCAAATATTTCCATTGTATTTATACAAACTGCAGTCTTAATTAGTACTTTTCTAAAATTTTATTTATATGTATAAAGTTTCAATTTAAAAAAGCCCTTGCAGTATCGAACTTAATATTGTACAATACCAATGTTGTGATATTTAGTTTAATTAAAACATACCGGTAATTTAGTGTACTACTAGTAATTAAATTAATTGCTCACTATAGTTTTGTTATTTATGTATTTAAGTAATACTAATTGTACACCTAATTTGATAATAATTTTTATAGATTTATAGTTTTGAGTGTTAAATATTAAATGTATACATCACAAAAGATTTTCTATATCATCGGTGTAACTGTTTGATTAATTGATTAGTTTTTAAGGTGTTGTACTTATTGATCAGTGTTCATTTTAAATCGTGTTGATTTATCCATGTGCCCATCATTGTAAAAAAAACCTTTGTGCCATATTGAATGTATTATGACCAATGTTTTTTCCTATGATCAAATTAGTCTAAGTCAAACATAAATGATCGAACAAATAATTTAAAATGTATGAAAAATTGCTGATACAAAAAATAAATATGAATTTTGTTATTTATTTTTTCAATTTTTTGTTTTATTTACCATAAGTTATGTCCTATTTTTAAATTTTAATTAAAAGATGGATTGATCCATAAAGGCACGCACACCTTTGGAAATGTAAATAGAGTTGAGCCTTTTTTTTTATGGCAAGTTGTCATCAAAGATTATAAATAATTAATGTTTTTAGTTGAGATAAAAAAGTCAATGTCACAAGCGGGATTCGAGCCCACGACCTTCGGCTAGATACGCTGCTGCTCTACCACTTGAGCTGTCGTGACATCGATCCACTCACACACTTACTTCCCATCTCAACCCCACATTTTGAATTTTCCCTCCTTTTTGCAATTTTTCAATTTTTGAATAAGTTAAAATGAGCTCTCCATGGCCATTTCAATTGTAGCCGAGAATCAAATAGATTACACGATATTTGAAAAATGGCAAAAAGGAGGTAAAATTTGAAAGGTTGGATTGATATGGGAAGATGGTGTCAGAGTGGATGGAAGTCTCGATAGTGGTAGAGTAGCGGCATATCTTGCTGAAGGTCGTGGGTTTGAATCCCGCTCGTGCCATTGACTTTTTTATCTCAACTAAAAACCTTAATTAATTGAAAGATATTAATTTATCAAGCGGACCACAAAAACTAGTGAATTGAAAGATTACAAAATTAATTTCAGCGCAAATGCATTTTGTATAATCTTGGACCTTAAATTATTTTTATACCCGAAATTTTCTATTTATTATTCTAATTAATTGTTTTTGTGGTATATTTATGTTTACAATCACCTGCTTTGTTTCTGAGTCTATCATATGCATTTCAGTCAATGCCCAATATTAAAAGTCACAACCATGGAACTCTAAATGATTGTAAAAGTCTACATAACCATTCTAGATATTGATTACACCTAAAAACGCACCACTGAAGACGGTGGGAAGTTGAAACTCATTGTCAAAGACCAGGACTCGAGACCAGGTCTAAACTTGCTCAAGCATCTACACATATAAGCAAGACTCGAGTTAGCATGGAGAAACATTTCCTGTGACATCATGGCCGTGAGATACATAGCTGCAAGTGGGATTTCTGCTTGCATGGTTTTGAAAATCAAAGCAGAAATCGAAACGGCAAACCAGTAAGAAACGTAAGGAGAGCCACCGTTTTTCTTACTCTTAACTTTATTTGTTCTCCTGATTATTGATTTTTTTCAAAATCACCCACGGACACGTTTTTTAGCGAGTACGTTGATCGCTACTCGTTTCCCGGAACAATTTGGTAAACGGATCAGTAAGGTCCCATAAACACGATGAAGTATGGTAATATTCTACATGAAACAACACTTTTTCGTTGGACTGCATTCTCGGCCGAAAAAATGTACAAAAAATAGATCAAGTGAATTGGTGTTGTATCAGTTAATAGTGGAGTTCGTGTGTGCTAGCTGGACTAGTAGTGCACACTATGCAATGTTGCGCAACCTTACCTTATGTTGGACTCATTAATTTCCGATGGGAGATGTTCCGCGATTTTTGTCTCAGAATGGTCTTGAGACCATCTAAAATCGACATAATCCGCCCATAGACGCTAGACCAGGTCTAGAGACCAAAATTGCGAGACCCGTTCTACCAGTGTGTACTAGCATGGCCGGGTTCACGCCTGAGCGGTAAAATATGTATTGCAGACGCATTAGTTACACGATTTTTAACCTAGGATAAGTGAGGTTCATACCGCAGCGATAAGACATGAGCCAGCTAGACAATTCCATACTCTTTCAATTTGCCATCTTCACCCTTCGCAATATCGTACGACATTGAAGGAACTGACAAGCAGGCCGAGTCTCTTGATAAACGTATCTTACGACGCATGTCACAATCAGACACGTGTGAACTATATTTGACGTTACATCACGTTTTTTTATAGGTCTGACCGTTTCGTATATCGCAAGACAATGATCTTATATCGCTTACGACCTAAAGATGTGTACGGTATAGCTCTGGTATGAACGCTACAAGAGTTCATCAGTGATACAAGCCTGGAGTGAACCCTAAACATGCCTTGACCAAGCAAACCAGCTAGACAGGCAGACCACAATTACCATAAATAACCACTTTCATCCCCTTGCATCCCCCGTAAAGAAATTTCATAATCACCTTCTTTACTATAAATTACAATGGCATTAATTATATATTAATTATTAAATCTTTGTTGTCTAATGTAGTATTAAATTCATATATAGATGTGTAGTCCTGGGGCATATTATACTGCGCCCTTTAAGAGCTATTGATTCCCCCGTGCTGTGCATAAAGCAAGCGTTAAAAACCTAGTTTATGAAGGACTTGATTGGTTAGTAGCTCCCGGTTTCAGTAGTTGAATCTTTTCTATGGTTAAGTTGATATCCCAAAACACTTCCTCCTTCGGACAAGTGTAGCACCACAGTTTGTTAGAGGTGTATTGGTGTCTTCTCTGCTGCTTTGCATAATCTGCACATGCCGGGTTGCCACTTTTTCAACCAAGGTTCTAGGTGGGTAAGGTGAGCCTTTAAGGACCGATGTGAGAGGACGGGGTCTTTATCAGAAGACAGGATAGCAGATCGTCTGCGAATGTGTAGATGCATGTGTCGAATGGGTAGGTAAGCAGTGTACATAGAGTACAGAATGAGACCAACGATACTACCCTGTGGGACTCCAAGCTTATCAGGATAGAAGTCAGAGGTGGATGTTCCCTGGCTGACTTGAAAGAATCGGTGAGTCAGGTAAGAGCAGAGGATAAGGAAGTAGGTGAAGTTTTGAGCTTCTACAGCAAACCCGGATGTTTCTAAATTTGATTTAATATTTCAAATATTGCCATAAATTCATCCCCGCTTGCCAAATCTATCTTTGATACATTTAAAATAAAGGGACAATTTTAATATTTTATAATTAATTAAATAAATCAAATTGTTTTCAAACAACATAAATCTACAAGCACTCTTCGTTTGATTCAAACGCCTTATTGTCAAATAGGCAAAACGCATTACGTAACGGTTTGCAGTATAGTATAACTTTTCTTAGAAAGGGACTTCATTTTGGTAGATTTATTTTTCAATCATTCATCCCTAGATTTTAATTTTTATAGAAATGTACATATTTCTGCTGTTTCCGGATTTATTCACATTTCTAAATTGAAATATTGTGGTTTTATTTTGATAATTTTAAAGTTGGCTATGTAAAAAGGTTAACCCTATTATTAAGTTCACTAATTTCGTGGTCCGCTTGATTAATTAATTAAGGTTTTTAGTTGAGATAAAAAAGTCAATGGCACGAGCGGGATTCGAACACACGACATTTGAAAAATTGCAAAAAGGAGGGAAAATTCAAAAGGTGGGGTTGATATGGGAAGTTAGTGTCCGAGTGGGTCGAGGTCAAGATAGCTCAAGTGGTAGAGCAGCGGCGTATCTAGCCGAAGGTCGTGGGTTCGAATCCCGCTCGTGCCATTGACTTTTTTTATCTCAACTAAAAACCTTAATTAATTGTAACCTATTATTAAGATTTTTTTGTGATTTGTCTATAAAAGTCTATAAAAATAAAACGATTTTCAATCTAGTATGAATCTAAGTTAAAATATTTTACGTTCTCTTATACAATACTCGACTGGCCTTTTTAATTTAGGGAAAACTTTTGCTGTTGGCCATCGATTTTTCCACAATGTTTACCTTGTTGCATAATCAAGAAGGAATTAGGTCAGTATTTTTATAAATATGACATAACCTGTTATTGTAAACGTGACAGGTGAGGTGAATTCAATCACATTTTTTCAGATGCACCCGACTCACCGAAAATCACAGCTTTTTTTAGCGAACGAAGTTTATATTCGAATATTTTTATAGTCCACGGGCTATATTTAGTCAATATTGTTTCACGAGGGTTTCTTCCATTACATAAGATGATGATCAAATTTAGAAAAAGGATTATTTCTGCGTACTTTACGGCAATGAAAGTACCGTAGGAATTAAGTCGTGTTTTCCTGAGCAACAGTTTAAAATTGTATAATTACAGAGAAAAAAGGCAAGTGTTACTTTTGTCAAAAACCGTTTCATCACGTTTTTATTATTTCAATAAAAACCGATAAAAAGTATAAATCATCATCACATATGCATTAGGAATGTGTGGTGATTATTGACCGTTAGTCTGTGATTATTTGAAAATCGTGAGATGCGGTCTGGTGTGAAGTAGGTTTTAGAAAAACATTTTCTTTATCGTGCCAACGTTGCGATCTTCATTGAGATCTTCAGGACTCAAAGTGTTTGTTTTCTGCGTAATGGTGCCATTCTTGCGTGTCGTTTGACTCTCAATGACACAATTACACAGAAAACAAACACTTTGAGCTCTGAAGATGATCTCAATAAAGATCGAAACGTTGGCACGATAAAGAAAATGTTTTTCTAAAACCTACACATCAGAACCGCATCTCACGATTTCCAAATAATCATATGCATTAGGGATGGATATGAATTGAGGCCAAATTTTTGTTACATTGCACATTTAGCTTGCTTGGGTGCACCCTCTATACCCTATCAGGATAATAACTTATTATGTATTGCAATTTTGTTATTTTTAATTTTATGTTTTACACAAAATTGCATATTTTTAATTATTTATTTTTGTCGTTCCACTCCAAGTTAAAGAACACCTTAATTTATAGGCGACTCAATGTTATCAGAGAAAAGCTGAAAAAGTACATTGTACTTTTTACGACTTGTAGTTCGGTCGTTTCCGATCATTTTGATCTGCCTATCCTCGCAGTTTTGAACAAGCAGGCGGTTTCGGCTTCTGGCCATCATCAGTTCTAAGTTTTATTTTCATGCATCAACCAAGACTACTATTGACGTCGAAGAACCTAAACGCAAAAAACGTCAGGGGCGTCAGACGAGTTTTGGTGTTTCGGCATTGCGCAAACTTAAGAACGCGACTAGCGTATGAAAACAGCGACGTTTTGTAAATTTTTGTTCACCGACATTTTGAATGTTAAGCTTTTTACGTGCTGATGCTTTTAGGACTACTTGACTGTCTGGTTTTTTTTTTTTTTTTTTTTTTCCAGTGTAAGCTCTTTTACAATATTCATTACTACAAGAATTTAATCTAGAAAGAGCGAAGTGTACTTCGCTAATCTGCTTAATTGCTCCTGTTACTCATTGATTGTGCACAGTATATCTGATCGGGTTCTTTCACTAATTTTGGAGCCATCTGTACACCATATAATATATTTGATTTTTTCCTTATTTCCTCTTCCCTTTTGTAATCTGTTAGATTTTATAGGATGTTGTAAAGGATGCTTTATACAATCCGTCCTCATTCCTAGAAATGAGTGTTTGATTTTATATGTTATGTTGTTTGTCCGCAATCTCGGTCTAATTTTCTTCTTGTTCGAGTCTGTATGAGCTTTTTCTTGCTTCTTCTTCTATTCTTTCGAATGGAGCTAGGTTTGATGGTGTTTCCAACGTAGCTGATGAGGTTGAAGTCGTTTTCTTTTATGCATGGGTTTTCTATCTTTACACAATCCTTAGTTTTTGGGAACTTTAGCCCACCAGATAGGATATTGTAGATCTTATCACTCTTTACTTTGATAACTATTACATCTATTAGGTTTCGTGGCCTGATTGACCAAATAAATTTTTTTCAATTAATTAAGGCTTTGGTTGAGATAAAAAGTCAATGTAACGAGCGGGATTCGAACCCACGACCTTCGGCTAGATACTGCGCTGCTCAAACCACATGACCTATCGTGACTTCTATCCACTCGGACACCAATTTCCCATCTCAACCCCATCTTTTTTGAATTAAGGTTAAGTCCGAAGATTGGGATACTAACTATTACATCTATTAGGTTTCGTGGCCTGATTGACCAAATAAATTCTCTTCAATTAATTAAGGCTTTGGTTGAGATAAAAAAGTCAGGGTCACGAGCGGGATTCGAACCCATGACCTAAGTATTTACTCGAAGGTCGTGGGTTCGAATCCCGCTCGTGACACTGACTTTTTATCACTACCAAAGACTTAATTATTTGATAACTATATTGAATTTGAAGAAATATGAGTGCAATAAAAAGTTTTCTACAGAATTTAATTTGTACGAAAGGTATGAACTTTAAAATTGCACTTCTGAAAAGTTGATTTTTTACATTGGCCAGTTTGGTCTTGCTAGGTTAAAATTATACCTCCTCTTTACATGGTGATACGTAACGGTTAAGTTTAGTCACCGCGTTGAAAAATTTAACATTTTGCCTTTGTAAAAGCAAGTTTGAAATTGTAATTTTTTAAAAATATTTCACGATATCTGAGATAGATGAACGGGTTTATTTCAAGTTAAACACGTGAAATTAGAATAAATGCTTCGGTGGCAAGAAGTGAACTGTTATTCAATAATAGCTCAAGGGATAAGGCAAGTCTACGACTTTGTTGTTCAGTCAAGTCAGGTGGCGGAAAGGCCAGTGCGAAGCTCGAGGAAGGAGATTACGCAAGGCCTGTTTCTCATCAATTACGTTTTCCTTTTTATTTTTAATTAATTGCACTTTTGTTTGCTCAAAGTGCAGGACAAGTTGGTTTAGCCCGTTTGACCCCCGGATAAAATATTTGGGCACTTTCTCAAGTATGAGAAACAAGAGAACTGGGCGCCGGTAAGTCACAAGAAAGACAAGGCCAGTGGGCGCCCATTAGAAGGCCCGGCTTTATCTACGGCAGGCTATCTGCTCTACATTTATTACAAACAATCAAACCCCTTCGGATCGAGAAACCGGTTGCACAAGAACACGCCCTCGCCCTCAGTTCCGCAACTATGGGTATATCTCTGACCGGGTTACACCAGCACAACTGATGACAAGTTTCACGCCTGCCTGAACCGAAAACATAGGAGCGGCTAAGTTGAACTGAGAAATATTTTGCATACCGGCCAGGTTCGGGGAGGGCACGGCGTACAGCATAGCTCATACAGCAATCAAACCACGTTAGACACGGATGGATAAATTCATCCCCTTTCTTAGCATTAGAGGCTAAATCCGCTTACATCAGATGCCCTCCGAAGCAAGAAAGACCTGTTTTCCAAAGCTAAATTAAAGGTTTTTGATAAGCAATGCAAAACATAAAATTAATTTATGTAGATAATTTTTATATTGTCAACCAATTACAAAAATCAATATTATGAAACTGTAGACAGAAAGTCTGAAAATTACCGAACATTTTCCAATTATTCATGTTTTACGCACTTTTAATTGAACGTTGTACTCTCCCTTTCGGACTTATTTGCACGTACTTACTCCCCGATTATCCTGATTATTGTCGGTCAAAAGAAAAAAATTCTTCAAAAAATATCTGCTGAAACCAACCTTCTACCGGTTTCTCTTTACTAAAGTCATTAGAGCCATTACCAGCTAGATGTTACGTTTATTGATTTTTTTATCTCTTAATTATTATTATTAAATTCACTAATTTCGTGGTCCGCTTGACCAATTAATACATTACAATTAATTAAGGTTTTTNAATGGCCACGGCAAAAAGGAGGGAAAACTCATAAGGTGGGGTTGAGATGGGAAGTTGGTGTCCGAGTGGATCGAGGTCACGATAGCTCAAGAGCCTCAAGTGGTAGAGCAGCGGCGTATCTAGCCGAAGATCGTGGGTTCGAATCCCGCTCGTGCCATTAACTTTTTTTCATCTCAACTAAAAACCTTAATTAATTGTAATTATTATTAAACTTATTGATAGGCATTTCACTGAAGAAATTACATCTGAACCTATTTCCTTAACCTGTGGTGTACTACAAGGTGCTTACCTTGCTTCTCTTTTATTAATTATCTTTCTTCATGACCTTCATGATGTTTAAGCAATTCTTCTATTTTACTTTATATAAAATTCATTGATGGATCTCATCTTGAATAAGACTCAGGCCGTGAAAATCATCCCTTAGGAGTTTTGGCAGTCCGGGGTCAGACTTCGGTCTTATCCTTCCCCCAGCTCGTAGACTTACAATTAGACATACTCTCACTCATTGTTAAATACATTCTATCCGATTTACATAAGATTCATTCAAGTGCTGATTATGGGGTCACACTCCCTCCCCTGCAACGAACAAAAACAAGTGAATAAATCAATAAGTAGGGAAGTGGTACTCAGTATTCCTCCTTCACCCTTTGCACTTATTATATAACTAATCAAATTTTGGGCCGATGAGGTTTTCAATTTTCAACACCAATAAATATATTCAAACTCAAAATACAAAACGAGATAACTATGAAGGACTTTTTTTGTCATTTATTTATTTTGCAACTGCATACAAAATGCATCAAGAAAAAATTATGTTATTTAAAATGATAAACATACACAAAACTATAGATTTTTTCATAGATTTTCTTTCTTCCGTTTTATAGAACACTTAACGTATTTAGCACAGTAAGCGTGAATCTTTCTCACTATTTATAGTGTTTTATTTTTGTGTGTGGGTTTCTTTACGCCATCTTCAGCGGGTGGTTTTGTTATCTCGCCGCACCCTGTTTTTATCCCTAAGGATAAGTGCATATGACAGACAGCTTGGAGTAAGAAGAGAGGATGCACGTGTCTTTGGCAAACGTGAAAATTTTAGTGTTTTGTGAGATTAATTATTTTACAAAATTCAGTATTTCGCGTCTTCACAGCAAGGAAATTTTGTCTCGCCCACCACACTTATACCCTCACCGACCACTGAAGATGGCAAAAATTCAGAAACTCTTTGACAGACAAACCCACGGTAAACAGATTAAGGATAATGACAAAATTGAAGGCATTTCTAGATATATAAAAAATTTATGGGTTAGTTTAATTATTTAGGAATAATGTCTTATTGTGGGAAGTTATTCTTGTGAAACAAATATACAATATAAGAAATCTCTCTCTCTCTCTCTCTCTCTCTCTCTCTCTCTCTCTCTTTTAAATAAAAATATAAAATAACTTTTAATTTTTTTATGTATTTTCAAATGTTTATCTGTTTTTTTATACAAAAATTATACGGGGAACCTCAGGCACAGTTCAAATTCAAAATTTCAAATAAGACCCTATACTTTTGTATGTAAAAAGGCGTTTTCTCGCATTGAAACCATAACTTATAACCTGTTTAGATGGTTAGGGGTGGTTTAAAAAAAATTTACCATGTTTTTGAGAATTAGAAAAATTATACGAGGTACCTCAGGCCCAGTTCAACTTCAACATTTCAAATGCGACTCTATACATCCTAACACATCATTATAAAGAATGTTTTACGCTGAGAACAATGGTGCAAACGGATTAATTTGTCAAAAAATGACAACGTTATAGCAAAAAGAAACCGGCAGCGTAATTTCGACTAAGAGCTGAATATTTTTCTGTATGTTTGCGAACATCCGAATTCCTCTCTCCGAATAGCCGGACTGGATTTAGGTTTTTCACAAAATAAAATTACAATTTAAGCCGTATCGCTCCTCTCATCCTCAAAAGACACCCTGTATATATTGAAAGTCGTACAAAGAAGACGAGATGCAAAGTCCTTTTTCATCGAAAGGACGCTATTGTGATAGCGGGATGTATATTTATTGTATATATGTATATATATAATACAAAAATTCATTAGTTTTGGTTAGTAGGACGTACAGAACTTTTATAAATTGTTAACATTAAAAGTTCTGATTCTGGTCTCGGTATTTGAAAAAGCTCATAACAGGTTTCCCTGTCGTTCGTCTCGTCAAAACAATTCCGAAAATTGGCTCGGTTGATATAAAGCTCTGGATAGAGACAAAAAAAACGGATCGAAACGGAAACAGGATAATTGCGGTTGCCCATCTCTCCAATGGGACAAACGGGGCTGGAGGGTGTTAATGGCGATGGAAATTATAGCTTATCTTTTTAAGAGGCTAAACTAGGCGTGAGATGTGATGTGCGACATGTTTTTTACCCTTCAACCCGGGTTATCAATCACCATCGCTGTCTTATTATCGACAACGCCGATTTATTGATAAATGTCCCGATTAAAAACAATAAGCCGGGCACAATATGCTAATGGAGGGCAGATGCGGCGTGTGTGGCCCATTACCTCTACCAGGTAATGTATACGAAAAAATTTAAACTGGTCTGAAACTCATTAAAATTGTATTGGCTGTGATGGTGTTATTCCATCAATTTCACACTCTACACATTGATTTTTTTTATTTTGTGACGATTTTTGAAATATTTGTATTCTTATTAATCGGATCTGTTATTATGTAATCAAATAAAATGAACCGCCTAATACGAAAAACGTAAATGTTTTCTAATTACAATTTTTCACTTTCAAACAATTGAAAATGTGTTTTTTTTAAATATCTGATTTCACGTTATTATTGCATAACTACAGTTTTTCTAAACCGTATTTCCATGGTTTTCACTTTTCTCATAAAATGGAATGATCTTGACAAATCTGTAATGATTTTTAACTTTTTTTAAATCTATAATTATTGAAATATTTTAAAAGTAGATATTTTGCTTAAAAAGTTCTAGCTCGATTAGTTTTGGAGAAAATGATGGTTTGTACGTTGCCCTGCGTACATTTTAGATTTGCCGTTGTGACAGATCATTAGTTATTATTATCTACTCATTTAACCACCTCACAAAAAGAAAATAAATTCATAACTCATAAAATGCACAGACTCCCATGCGATAAGGAACTCAGGGGAAGAGCTCTGCACACCCATTAATCATAAAAATATTAGTATATGACTGAAAGGGATCGACGTCAGTGGGAAAAACTTCGCCCTGGCATGGGTTTCCGGGGACGTTGGTACAACCTTGAACGAACAAGCAGATAAGACAAGTTTAGATGAGATCACACGACCCTACCCAAGACGTACTTTAAAAACAATAATTGCTAATGCAATAAAAAATGGAGAATATGCTGGGTGAAATAAATACATCTAAGCTGTACGTTGTATTGAGATGAAGTCAGGGAAAACGAGCCTATTCATAGGCCATACCAAGATCACACACAAACACCTTCTAATGGGGGTGAGACCTCGGAGGGGCCTGTTGTATAAGTAAGCATGATAAAGCACATAATGGAAGACGGTTTTTAAACGAATGTTATCTATTATTGAAACGAATGTATTTATTTGCGTTAATTGAATAGCTTGTCTCCAATTACCTCGAGGAATATCGAGTACTTTGGGTAGCGTGAATGGACGGGGTTACTCCCAGTTACCCCGATGAGTGAGTAGTACTCCGTGGTATTTTGAATGAGTGAGAATTTAATCTAGAAAGTGGCTGCAAACAGAATTATGTTTTATGTATCCGGTTTTTTGTGTTTTATTTTATCCACAATTGTCAAGGCCGTGAGGTGTAAAGTGACTGGCAATAGGATTAAAATAGGGAGGGTCGGTTACCGTTGTATCATATAAAATCATAATTGGCTGGAGAAACATGAAAAGAAATAAGATGAATTAAAATGTGATAAGGATAAGAATAGAATTGAAGGCTGTAGTTTAACGGCCCTAAAATATTAATGTAATCTTTGTCAAAATTTCATTAAGAGAGAGAGAGAGAGAGAGAGAGAGAGAGAGAGAGAGAGAGAGAGAGAGAGAGAGAAGAACCATCCATATAAGAAATGATTGTTAGGAAATCGTGATGTGCGG
This sequence comes from Cimex lectularius, assembly GCF_000648675.2. Classification (NCBI taxonomy): domain Eukaryota; kingdom Metazoa; phylum Arthropoda; class Insecta; order Hemiptera; family Cimicidae; genus Cimex; species Cimex lectularius. The sequence continues at coordinate 705,846 of NW_019392662.1, forward strand.
TCTGGTGTGTCGCGGGTTTAGAAAAACATTTTCTTTTTAGTGCCAACGTTTCTATCTTTATTAAGATCATCCTCAGAGTCTGGGATTTATAAACATTGTTCAAATTATACAAATAAATGTAGGCTGTGAAAAAATGAATTTATACAGTGCTAAAAATTTCAAACTCATTTTTTCACATCCTTCATGTATTTGTATATTTTAAACAATGTTTATAAATCCCAGACTCTGAAGATGATCTCAATAAAGGTCGAAACGTTGGCAGGAAAAAGAAAATGTTTTTCTAAACTCACGTCACACCGGACCGCATCTCACGATCTCCAAATAATCATTAAATGTCACTAAACACCACACATATAAGAAATTTGTAAATAATAGTATTTTAATTATTTTCATTGTCTTATTGCTATGGTGTTTTTGTTTAAAAGCTATTCATCAATTTAGACGTTACAAATGATTAGATTAAATTTACTCGTCTGATTTTATTTTAGAACTTAATTCTATATATTTCTGATGAAGACCGCATATATGGTTGAACGCTCGGGAAAGAGGAAATAATGGTCTGATTTTCCAAAAAAGATCCCAAAGAACACTGGACATAATTAATTAGAAAAATGATTTTTCGGAGATAAACATATTACAAAATGAAAATATTTGTCCCGCATATTCTGTTCAAGATTGCATTAATTTTAAGCTGAATGAGGTGCATCTTTCATTTTTAAAGTTTAAAGTACTTCTTACCTTGAAAAAGTTGCGAAAAAATGTGTTTTACAATTTTTTTTGAATATGTCTCTTGACATTGTGTTGATGTAGGAATGATAATTTACCGATCATTTTTGTCTGCGTATCATCGCTGGGTTGTTCTATCTAATGCGTTTTGGCTTCTCGCCATCTTCAGTGTTGTATCTCGTACATACTTTATTAATAATTCACTAGTTTTCGTGTTCCGCTTGACCAATTAATATCTTTCAATTAATTAAAGTTTTTTAGTTGAGATAAAAAAGGCAGTGTCACGAGCGGGATTCGAACCCACGATCTTCGGCTAGATACGCCGCTGCTCTACCAATTGAGCTATCGTGGCTTCAATACGCTCGGGCACTAACTTCCCATCTCAACCCCACCTTTTGAATTTTCCCTCCTTTTTTTTGTCATTTTTCAAATGTCGTGCAATCTATTTGATTCTCGGCGACAATTGTTTCAGACCTAGCCGAAGATCGTGGGTTCGAATCCCGCTCGTGACACTGACTTTTTTATCTCAACTAAAACACCTTAATTAATTGAAATTTATTAATAATATTATAAGATGTTAAATTGTGTGATTTTTCCGTGGTCTGCCAAGTGAGGAACCAGTAAACGGATCGATATCGTTAGGAGAAGGACGTCACTTTCTTGCCTCATCCTGCTTATAACCCAATACTGAAAACGGAGAAATAACGAAACGCGTCTGACAGGCCAACCCAGTAAGGATTTATAGGTTCATGACCCACCAGTCCAAACGGAGAAATCTCTCACTAATAAATAACTTTATTTAAAAAAAAAAGATAATGAACCGCTTTTAGTTCGTATTAGAAAATAATAACGAATATCGAATCATATTTTAGTTAGCAACGGAATTTGTTAACGGACGCGTAATTGCCCACAATCAAATTTAAAATGTATCAGCATGGTGGACAAATAAGGAAATCTAGTGATCACTACTTGACACATCATTTAGAGTAGATCGAAACATCCCTCTTGTTACAAGTGATAGAAAATGGGCATCCGGTACTGCGGGCACTCAAATCACCGCTGATTAAAAAACAAAAACCAAGGATCGTGAAAACCTGTGCCCTTAAACTAAATACCGAGATAAATCTATTTTGTTGAAGACAAATATACATACATTTCTTTTCTATTTAATGGTAGTGATAAACTACCTGTAAGTAAGATTCATATAGTCAAGGAATATTTAATCTTTGAATATAAAGAAATTATTATTATTGCAAGGCAATTGTATTTACCAGCCCGACTGAGTTATTTTTCTAAAAGGTTTTAACCGTTAAGGACATGTCACGCCCAATCTGATTTATATCTATACACCTATTCATTTCCACATTTCACAGATCATAATTTTTTATCTAAAAGTTTTGACATTATAGATATCTTGAGTTTTAATAGCTGTAATTTATAAATTTCTAACACGTTTTTGCGTTAAAAATAGATTTTTCCATGGAACTTAATGTTAATTTGTGGAAGAACTCCAGTAATTTTTTATCTTTATTAAATGCATTTCGGGTTGATTCTAATAACCCTTTCTTTAGCTGACGTTTCGGCTTTCATTTCAATAAAAAATAGTTTATAAATGCCATAAATCATAATTTATATTGTAATATCGCAATTTAAGGTTTTATCATTAAAAAAAATACAAAATTATTTAATTTTATGTGACATTTAAATTTATTTGTACATTTTTGATTATTTTTTCGAGTTAAAATTCTGAGAAATCGTATCTTGTGAGATTTCATCTTAGTGTCTGTGGGTAATCTGCAATTTAGTAGTTTCCTATCATATTGGTTCAACAGATCAATGAAGATGGCGAAAAGCCGAAACAAGTCATTAAATTTTTTTTATGAATTCAGGATTGCTATTGTTCAAGCAATCATTTATTATTTTTTGATACGTTTATATGTCAATACATGTTTATGTACACCCGCTTGGTCTCTGTATCTTTGCTCTTGTTGGAGACGCGTTTCAGCTCCACGTCTGATTTGTTAGTTATTTTTAGACAAAGAAACATCCCATTTAGGAGTTGCCACTACAGGCCTCAAAATGAAAACGTTTAGTACAAAATACTAAAAGTAAACCTAACAACTAATAGAAAAAATTGAGAAGAACAACAGACGAAAAAGGGCGGAAATGACCTGAAACGATCAAACTGAATTTACGTCAGCTCGCATATCCAAAATGGTTTGTTGCCCTGCCTCACCCTGTTTATATCCCAGACTAACCACAGAAGATAATATGTAAAGGTTATCAGCAGGGTTTGTCAAAACAACGGAAACCACCATAGAATTAACAGTGATTTTTCTAAATTCTCCCGACATATACGGTTCACCATTTCAAACTTTTTATAATTATAAGCCAGCAAAGCAAAAAAAGTGTCAGTTAGTAATTTCGTATAAAGTACTTGTATGATCGATGGTAAACATCGACAATTTAAAAAAGTTTTATGTACGTAATGTAGCATTTGGGTCGTGTTCCGTGGTGGGTTTTGTTTCTTGGCCCATCCTGCTTATTACCCTGATAACTCATGACTGGCAAAATAGCGAGGTTAGGTAGACCGGAATGATCGGAAATGATCAAACACGTTCATCACTCTTTAGACCTCAAGAAGAAATCTAACAAAAAAAAAGCAATTATATGCAGACCGAAATGATCTAAAACGATCAAACCGCAGGACATCATCCCGCAGACTTAAGGAAGTTTGTTATCTCACCATACGCTGATTATATTCTAAACCTACAACAGAAGTTTACCTAATATGTAAGAAATACGAGCAGGGTTAAGAAAAACCAACACAGAAATTATTTTAATGATAAAAATTTACAAATTTGTATAATAAATCGATGATATTAATTTATTATAAAACAAGTTCTTCGTTCTCAAGTTTTAACTAACTTCTCCCGACAAATTTGGTTCACAATTTCAATTTTTTAAATAATTATAAGCCTGCACAGCAAAAAACACAAAGTCGCATATAAAGTTATGAATAGGCCATACCTGCATGATCTGTTTTCTGATTTATTAGTACCTTCTTAAGGTATTCTATATCCCTTGGCCTTTTTTGCTTATGAAATGTGTTTAGCCGTGTTCATTTACAGGGTTTGTTTCCAGCCCCATCCTGCTTATAACCCTGATATTATATTATATATATTACAGAAAATAGTAACTCCAGAACTTGCTTTGCCTAGGGATTTGTCTTCTATTATTTCATCACAAGAAAGTGAATAGCCACTTAAAACGTATGGACTGGTCCTAAACCCTAGGACACTGGTCCCGACGAAACAGAACATATTTATTTCGTCTAAAAAGCTTAAGGTACACCTTATCTATCAATATATATTATGAGGGTTCGCCACAGCAGAGGCCACATAAACCCTCAACCCTCAAGGTGCCGGTGTTTTTGAAAAAGAATTGTAAGTATGTCGGGTTCGAATGCAGGGCTGCTGGTTTCGAACCCGGGACCTTTACCTTACAGTGATGTGCGCCATTCCAACGCCTAAACCGTTGAGGCCACCGATGCCCCCTCCTATTATTATTATTTGTTCTTTTGTATAAGTTGTGTAATTGTTCTGTATATTGATATGCCTTCACTTTCGTTCGAGCATGGATTTTTCAGTTCTTTTTTGACTTGCTTCGTCCGGGTTTCCATTTTTCGGTGTATAAATTGATTGAATTCCTTTATATTCATTTAGTGCTCATTCTTATTTATTTTATTGACACTTTTCTTTTGATAATAATTAAATTAATTAAGGTTTTTTTTAAAGTTGAGATAAAAAAAGTCTGTGTCACGAGCGGGATTCGAACCCACGACCTTCGGCTTGATACTCCGCTACTCTACCACTTGAGCGAAGGTCGTGAGTTCGAATCCCGCTCGTGACACTGACTTTTTTATCTCAACTTTAAAAAAAAACACCTTAATTAAATGAATTGTATTAATTGGTCAAGCGGACCACGAAAAATAGTGAATTTGATAATAATGTTCATTCCGGTTTTAGCAGTGTTCTGTGGTATGTTTTGTTACTTCCTTCATCCTGCTTATAACCCTGATCAACCCCTAAAGACGAAGAAATTCATCTGACTGACAAAACAGCGAAGTTAGATAGACGAGAATGATCGAAAACTAAACTATAAGTTCACCCAGCAGATCTCAAGAAGAAAAAAAAATATTATTTTTTTTAACAGGTTCCAGAAAAAAACAAGAAACGAATAATCATTAATAAATGCCTAACTATGCCGAGTATAAAGGATCATGATCATATTTTTGGATCATGATGACATATAGTCGATCTTCACATTTCCAAGAGTCCGATCATAGACGTTGCAACCACAGACCTCAAAATAAAAACATGTAGCTTGTCTACATAATTATTTTAGATACTGATTATGTCTACTATAAATAAACCTGATAACCCACCATTGAAGAAGAAGAAAACCCGTTTGACAGGCCATAAAAGCATTAAAATGAACAAAAGACAACGAATCGTTTCTATAGATGTAATACTGTATATATTATGCAAATAAACAATTTTAAATCTATCCAAATTACCTCTAGGTTGTGACTATTTGGATTATTTCTCCATCATGGGCCATCTAAAAGGCCCGGTGATAAATAAAACGGTGCTTGAGGGCCTGCACTGACTGGTATACCAGGGAGAGGAACGTTCGTACAATTAATTTAAATCGCTTTTTGCCATAAGCTGACCCCGGGACTTGCGCCACCTCCCTAAAGCGAGATGATGAAAGAGGTAAAAATGGGGAAATTAATCCTAATGGGAGCAGCTCGCTCTGGTTGCTCTCTGGTTGAAAAAAAACGCCACCGTGAAAGGCTCCGAGATCATATTGGAAATCGGGGCAGACACTTTTTACTAGCTTCGCTGGAGGGCGGGAAAAGCATTTAAATAATTTGGTAATTAGGGCTAAACGAACGGGATTTCGACGAAAGGGAAAGTCTTTTGGGCCAAATAACGAATCGAAGAGTGATGTCTAACAGGTTAGCCTTTGATCTCGAACCAAAATATTTTATCGGTAACTAAAAGAAATTGTAAAATTTAAAGTTAAAAACCACGAAATAATCAAATAAACATTATTGCTATTTATTTTATTATAATAAAGTCAACCTTTTCAAATATTTACACAACAGTAGAAATCTCAGTGTATATTTAAAAAAATTCAGTACCGCTTTAAAACTGAACAAATGGTTATAAAATGTTATTCAATTTCTTTAAGATTGCGACGTGTGCAATTTGCATTAAATGGCCTATAGTGTAGGTGTAATATTTCACAACGTGAATTAATGATTAATTTGGCGTCCCTGAATGACTTGGAGGCAATTAGATCAATATTGTAGCTGGGTCATTTGAACGGCCTGTCGCAGTTTGAGCAACCACGCCTCGCCCTGTTTATATCCCTGACAAACATAAACAGCAAGATCTATAGATCATAGACTAAGCTCAGAAACAACACAGGCACATTAATAAATATATTAATGTAGCTTAATTATTAGTGTAATATTTTTATTTTCTCAAACTGAACAATACTGGAAATTAATTATTTAATTTAACGAAGCAAGACATGTTCTTGTTAATTTATATTAGCCATAATACAGGATATGGAATACAGACATGTTGAGCTTAAGAACATACATTTCTTCAGTAACTACAAAAGTTTTAAAACTACAACATAAAAAAAACTACAACTTAAAAAAAAAATTATGGAGTAAACCACGTTGGATAATCCTAAAGGCGGATCCACACACTTTAGTTTTGTGAAGATTTTCATACCCATCTTATTGTTATGTTTAAAAAAATTTTTAAAATACTTAGATGGCTCTCCAACAAAAACGTTATTTTCTTCCAAGCATCACCAATGTATATCACAGGAGAAAATCTCTCAACCCCGTCAGTGCTAATAATGTTGTCAGTTTGAGGCAACTTTCTGTGTGAAATTAGCTTCCTAGTCTCCTAAGATGTGGGATAACCATTCTTTTTCAGGATGGATATGATCTTCCCCTCATTATCCGCATGAAAAGAGCTATCACTTAATCTAAATGCCCTGTTTAATTTATTGTACTTAGTACAATATTTGTACTTGAAATATAAAATAAATGTGTACGTGTAAATATAAAATAAATGAAAAAAAGCCCATATGTAAGTATGTCGGGTTCGAATGCAGGGCCGCTGGATTCGAACCCGGGACCTTTACTTTACAGTAATGATCGCCGTGTCAACGCCCAAACCGTTGCGGCCGTGTTCCTCTTAAAAATTCACTCCCCTGGATATTATCCATGTTCTACAGTATTTCACCGGAAAGAAGCTAAATATTTGTTCTTTCCGCACGTCTCAACAAAGTCTAAACATTAAGTCATTACGAATAAAAAATAAGGATGAAATCGATACTAATTCCACTAAAAACTTTGCAGATCGCGGGTTCTTTTTTACAAATAAATGTCCCGGTGCCATTACCTATGATTTATGTGGTTCCTGATCGGTGATGTTTTGAAGTCATTACTATTTTTGTAATTTTTAAAAGAAAATATTTTCACCTACGTTGCTCGATCACAAAATAATTGTGCCGTATTTCAGCAGGGAGTTTGAATTTGGCACCCCGTAAATTGATTTTTTTCGTGTTTTTGTGTAGTAAGTCTTACTTTTGTAATAAGAAACAAAAATTTTTATGTAGTTTTATGAAACCAAAAAAATCGAATCGTTTGCCTCCTAAATCCCTCCGATTTTTTCGGATAATTTTGAAACGACTCAACCTATCTACAGGAAACTTTAAAGGGATTTATATTACAAAATCCAAAAGAACATTCCAATGAAGAAGGAAAAGAATTCAATAATTCGGATTCGTTTTAAGTGCCCTATAAACCCGTAAATACTAGTTTTTCTAGCAACAAAACATAGACATGTAGAACCATAACATAGTAATGTTTTCAAAGAAAGTAAGAAGTCCGGCTGCTGGAATCTGCTAACTACTCCGTCGCAAAAACTATTATGAAGACGTTGAGTCAAAACGATCCAGGACATATTTAGACGGGGAGACAGACACCCCTCAGGTAGCTGCTGGATCGGCCGATCGCCCAGGTGATGCCGTGTTTACAGTCTCCGAGGACATTATGCTCCGGACCCGGAGGCACAATGATGTTGGCCCCTTGGGGCTCAGGTGCAATTTTACACCTGGCTCTCTTTATTTTCGCCATAGACCTACGCAATTGGGTTGAGATTTTATTACAAGAGCCTCCTGAAGCGTCGACGGGTTGGTTTTTATCAATGAGTCCATTTTTTTGTTAACATCAAGAGTCGAATTTTCTCCTAGCGCGTAACCCTGAAAGCCTTCAGCTGAACGGAAATTTTACTTTAGGTACGAGATTTAAATCCCTAGCTCCATCTCTCACATAGATCAAATATTCACTACGATAACCAGTATTCTAATTTTTTTAAGGAAATTTAGGATGCTTTGGTCTTCATCTTCAGCTAGTTCAAAACAAGTCACGAGAAATGTTTGCAGGTTTCGATTCGTCACATAAAATTCGTGGTGTTGTGAAGCACAATCAAAGGGAAATGATTTGCTGAATGGGATACTTATCTTTTAATTGTATTTAATCGTTGCATAACACCTTCCAATAAATATCTCCTTTATGATCCCTAGGATCCTTATCTTGGAGAAAGTGCAATGATTGTGTAACGGTTTTTTATCAAAACGGTCGACTACCCTGGTACCTGGATACTCAAATACGATGCAACTCGATCTAGGCAAGCTTATTTTAGATAATAACTTTTTGTTTAGTAATTAGTGACTAAAAATAAGTAAATGGGAAAGTTTCTGTTTGATAAGAAAAACATAAAGAAAACAACAGTAAAACTAATACTCGGTTGTTCAATATTTTACTTACAGCATTGTCTTTTAATTAAAATAAAATTGGTAATATAAATAAGTATTTAATTACCTTGCATTGTAACTATAAACTATGGCACCGTACGTCCAAACTATCATTGACACCTGCAAACTTTCTAGCAGTGAGAAAACCCCTTCGACACAATTTAACAATCAAGTCATATAAAAAGAATATAACCATTTCAACAACTATAAAATACAATAAACAACGCTGGATGATACAGAAAAGAAGTTTAAATCTTTGCTTTTTCGGTAAAACGATTGAATTCTTATTTTTACATTTGCATTTTTCATTGATTTAATTTAGTTATAATAAGTAGGCAAGAAAATGGAATAAGTAAATATTTACAATAATTTTTTCCTCTTCCTTTGTTTTAATTTTATTTTTTATTTTGAACTCATAAGAACATAAAATCACAAAGATCAGCCTTGGGATTTATTTATCGCTGAATGCTTATTAATTTTGGCCATAGGTCTATGTTCAGAGCACTCCATTCAGTCCATGTGGAACAGGCCAAAATGATAAGCATTAAGCAATAATAAAATCTGGAGGCTGATCTAGCATTTGGCTGTTGTGTAACACTGGATCATCGATTTGTCGAAGAACACTGGAAGTAAATATTAGTCTAAAGTGAAATAGTCTAAATTCATTTGGTTAAGGAATAAAAGTACTGTTTCCCACTTAATTAAAGGGGGTAATTTGTCGATTTTATATAGGGAGCGAATAGGTATGACACACTTCATGAGAATTGGGCCTTTCTGATTTTTGTGGTTTTGACCGAGACACTTAACGAGTAAGTTAGTTGTTAAACCCTCCTTTATGCCAGAAATTAATTTTTTGTCGTTTCCATCTACTGATAAGAAAACAGTAAAATAGAATTAACATTTGTTCAAAATGCAACAGTCGAAAGTCGTTGAATAAAAATGCAGTTTTACAAGCATTCCAGTACGTTGTGTCTGGCAGATGGAGGAAGGGTTTTTTCCCATGTGCCCTACTTAGAAGAAGGGTGTCATTCCTTGATTCTATATAGAGAGCGAGTAGGAACGCCATGTGACTTGAGAAATCTGCCTCTTCAGGGCAGCGAGTCTTTGAGTACCCTGTTTCGATTTTTAGTGTTTTTCTGTACATAGTCCTTTATAGATATCTCCTTTTACGTTTTCTAGTTGAGTGTATTTATTAGCGTGAGTATGTAGTATGAAAGGGCTGATGGAATATTGAGGTCCTCATTGTCCCAAAATTAGATTATTTATATAGAATGTATTTATTAGAGTGAGTGTTCAGTTTATGTAGAGGGTTTAAATACGAAAGAAAGCATTTAAGTATAAGTGAGAGTGTTTAGTTTTAAAAACTGCATGCGTTGGGGGCTGGAAAGACCCAGCTGCCACTGCTCCTGGAGTCTAACTACTGCGGTAGGTCTGACCACGTACTGCCTAAACACAGAAATGAGTTTATCTCGAAAGTTTCAAGTTAAATTATGTACATTTGCATATTCATGAGCTTATGTGTGCGCAGTTGAACTTATATATATCAATCAATCAATCCGTGTTAGTTGCCAAGGTTTTATTGAATTTTGTGATATCTACGTAATATTTTTATTTTTTTAGATGTAAATTATTCTCTAAATGCTGAAAAGTTAAGATTATTAATAACTATTTATAGAAAAATAGTTTCTGAAGAAAATTACACTATGGAAATAGGAACTTTAGAAAAAATGAAATACATCATGCATCATGTTTTAAAATATGATGATTTCGTGATAAGAGTGTAAAATTAGTCAGCCTTGTCCATGATAAAACGAAGTAATAAATCAGAATGGTACGTATTAATAATTATTCTACATTGTAAATAGTAGGCTATACACATATCTATAAATTTAAAACATACAAAATATTATAGTAAAGTTTGTATTGTTGGGTAAAACCAAACAATATTTATTTACCTTGATAATATTTACCTTGAATGTTATGGAACTCCATGCAATGTGCAAGCAGGTAGAGACGAGTATCATTCACTTTTCCTTTAAGAGTCTTGCCACTTGCTTGAAAAGGTTGTTTGCTCTATCGATTTTAGTCTTTGGCAGGTTGGTATTATCAGTTATGCTGTTTATCTCGTTGAAAGCGGCTATCAGCACCCTGTAGGACTCCTTCGGTTTTGGTATTTGGAGGTGCCACAGTCGTCAAAAGCTTAAAGGGGGTCACTTCTCGATTTTATATAGGGGGCGAATAGGAATGACACACGACATGAGAAATGTGCCTTTCTGATTTTTGTGGTTTTGACCGACACTTAACGAGTAAGTTAGTTGTTAGAAGGTCTGAATCTTTCAGAAAAGGATTTTCTGGCCCATCGACACGTAAACAAAAAAAGTATATTTAAAAACTATGAATTTCAAATCACAAAAGCATTCTAGTAAATACAACAACAAAATTGGCTTATATTATTAAGTCAGTGACATACTTGAGAGCTTAACGTTCAACTATCCATTGGGTGTCGTGCACGAAAGGTCAAAATTCTTTATAATTTTTTTTCTTAAATTATTCCCAGGTAATAATTCCACACTCCAAGGGCGAGTCCGGGATTCGAACCCAGAACCGATAGTATGGCAAATGAGCCCGATGCGACGCCCTGGCCACTCGGCTTATGCAGTCTCCACTTACTAAGTTATTATTTTATATAATTTTTAAATATTTACTGAAACTGTTTAACAAAAATCTGAGTATTGTATAATATTTTTAGATAATGTAAATTTAGTATTTAAATCCCTGGTGAATATTATTGTTGATATAAATATAATTCTTTATTTAAGGATAATTAATGTGTTCTAATTTAATGATTTAATCTATAGAATATATTTACAAGTATCTCATAATATTTTCAGATGATATAATTTTTAAGCTGGAATTTTACTTACAGAATTTTTTTTTATTTTTATATTCCTTTGAAAGATTTGAAATTTGCTGTGTTTTGACTTGAACTGCGATTCTGTTATCTTTTGTTAAATCTTATTGTGTGCGTTTAAGAAAAATAATTGAATAATTTTACGCCACACGCAGATGTCAACGGGACGTATTCGCGTGTGTTTTCTCGCAACGAATTTGAATATATCTTTATAGATGTTTTTTCTTACGGCCCGGCGAGACGAAAACGATTGAAAAAAATACTCGGCACCTTGCAACAGAGGAGTAGATGGCCAAAAACAAGAAGGGGGTGTAGCTGGAGAAAGTTTGCGGAAGCAAGTCGATCGGCGCACCCACGAACCCAGTCAAGGACTGAAGGCGCCTCCCACCTACGTCGCGCCGAAGAGTTCTTGACCCCTTTGAATACCATTCTTCCATCTATCTTGTTTCTGAACGATCCAAATATTAAACAAGTCGCCCCGGAGAGATATTGGAACGGCCAAATCTTCAACGTCTACCGTCAGCCGATGAAGAACCGCTGAAGACCGCTTCGTCCCACGAATTTGACAAGTAGTGAAAAATTTGTAATCTTCGCCTTGTCCTGCTGAATATCAAATATTCCTGAAATCGTCTGATGCTTGCTTAATCACAAAAGTTTAAAATCAACCTGTCGTACACTACCATTTAGAGCAAATCCCTCCGTTTGGTTTAGGCGGAAACGAATGACATCTATGGAAGAATTTTTGAAAATTTTGCTAGTTGGTAGAAATTCGCATTTTGCTTAAGAAAGTAAACAAAAGCACCGCCGGTCGTTGATATGAACTATATTTGACCAGTCGATTTCGACCTTAATACCGAAAAACGTGGTCGTCCTAAGAAGAAGTTGGACGGCAAAAATTTAAACGATTTGGTTGCTCTAACTACTCGGAAACATATTGTTAAACCCAAAAGATGCTGTTCGCTCCCTTTTTCAAAAGACCTGATACTCTTTTTACATCTTTGGTTTCCTGCGCTGATATCTGAAAATTGGTTAGAGACAATAATCAGCGATATAATGATAATAAGATATAATAATAAGATAATAATAATAAGACATATTAATAATAATAAGAGATAATAATCATCATCAATGGCCAAAACATATGTACAACCAAACTTGATGATTATAGTTTTTACAGGCTGAGTTAACTAATTTTTTGACAACCCATGAAATAAAGCTAGCACTTGCTGCCTGAAAGTTTATACTTTTAAAGCAAATTTACGGAAAACAATTCTTCTTGTTTTCTAACTACGATTACTCCCAATTTTGAGGTTGACTGTCCAAAAACTAAGAGAGCAGGAAAAGGCGTTCAGCCAACTCCAGAAATATTCACCGGACTTCGCCCCAACTGGCTTTCACGTTAGCTCAGAATTAATATCCGCCTTTGGAGGATAGAAATTCTTGTTATACGATAAGAAGAGTGTAGTTTATTTTGTTAAATTAAAAGATTTTTGGCTACTAATTTGAATTAACACTCATTAACATTCCATATATTACAACGCAATCAAATTAGCTGTTATTTTTTTAATTTATAGATAGATATTTTGTTTACAATAAAGTACGATTAAAACAAAGAAAATAAAGTATTACAAACATGGATAAAATCCGTTTGCCGGAGATTGTTGCAAAAAATATAGAAAAGATTTCATGTTTTAACTTTAAGAAAATAACACTCAATTTTAAAACAAGAAAAAAAATGAAAATTTCCAACGTGATGCCCAATTTGATTCGATCCAAGCCAGTTTGTATTCAGGAATGTAATGCTTGTAACTTACATTCCTTTTTGAATCATTTCGGAATCATCTCTTCGGAACATTTGGTTGCACTGTACTTAAAACGTGTGGTGATTATTAACCGTTAATCGATAACTATTCAGAAATCGTGAGATGCGGTCTGGTGTGATGTAGGTTTCAGAAAAACATTTTCTTTATCGTGCCAACGAAACATTGTTTACATTTAACAAATACATTTAGGATGTGAAAAAGTGAATTTATACAATGCAAAATATATTTTTTTTTATATTCAATCAAAGTATTTCTACTCACTCAAAGTGTTTGTCTTCTATGTAATTGTGCCATTCTTGCGTGTCGTGTTGAGAGTGCCAGTGAGATCGGACGAAAGAAGTTATCGGACGAGAGAAATGTGTTTAATAACTTCAAAATAGCTTTCAAAAATTATAAAACAATTCAAACACTTTTTTCAAAATTAAAGATCCCACACCAATAACAAATAAATCTGACGTAATCTACAAGATCAACTGTTTAAACTGTCCGGCAACTTACATCGGTCTTAAATCCCAATATCTGGACAAGAGAGTAAAGCAACATATCTATGATTGCAAAAAACTCAAGCAAAATCCTACAGCACTCGCTATCCACCACTTTGAACACCAACACAATTTTGACTTCGAAAATCCAAAAATATTACATACAGAACAAAACAAACATAAACGTAATTTCTTAGAAATGGTTTATATCAACAGAGATAAACACAGCATCAATTACAGAACAGATACATGTAAACTCAGTCGCAGCAACGCCAATATCATTAATCAAATTCAATGTAGATAACATTCATATATCATCACATTACATTCCACACATCAAATATTTTTCACATAGTCTAATTGTCCAACAATTTAGCTTTCCTTTTCCTATTTATCCCCTTTCTATATAATCCTGAAAGGATAATCTGGCCGAAACATTACCAACACGACACGCAAGAATGGTACACACAGAAGACAAACACTTTGAGCCCTGAAGATGATCTCAATAAAGGTCGAAACGTTGACACGATAAAAAAATGTTTTTCTGAAACCTACATCACACCAGACCTCATCTCACGATTTCTGAATAATTATCGATTAACGGTCACTAATCACCACACATTGCCAACACATTTTTTCCCTTCGTGGGCTCTTTTCACCTAAAAGAAGCCGACGCCTTATACAAAAATGTCTTTTCTATACCGACTTCCTTCCCCACCCTTTCGAAATCCAATATATATAAACATAAAACAGCAATATCTCACTGGCACTCTCAAAGTCTCAACACGACACGCAAGAATGGCACAATTACATAGAAGACAAACACTTTGAGTGAGTAGAAATACTTTGATTGAATATAAAAAAATATATTTTGCATTGTTTAAATTCACTTTTTCACATCCTAAATGTATTTGTTAAATGTAAACAATGTTTGTAAATCCCAGGCCCTGAAGATGATCTCAATAAAGATCGAAACGTTGGCACGATAAAGAAAATGTTTTTCTGAAACCTACATCACACCAGACCGCATCTCACGATTTCTGAATAATTATGTACTTAAAACTTTGAATCGTACGTTAGTTTATAGTTGCATAAGTCTCTATTACATAAATTTGTTTCTTCGTTTACCAGACTAATTACATATGTTACACATTGTATGATATGAATAAAAAAATAGAGAGGGTGTGTAGAAGAACAACAAATTAAAGTAATATCCCTTAGCTAAATAATAAAGACAAGGTAACAGAGACTTTTTGAGAAAAAGCACGTTTGTAAGTATGTCGGGTTCGAATGCAGGGCCGCTGGAATCGAACCCGTGACCTGTACCTTTCAGGGATAATCGCCGTGCTAACGTCTAAACCGTCTGGACCACCGACGCCACCTCAGTAAAATGTTTAATTACATAACTTGTCTGTAAAAATTTCTCACTGTTTAAAAATTATAATTATTTTAAAAACATATGTTTTACAAAATTTTTGTTGAAATCAAACCGCTTTCCAACTATTTTGGTCGAATTATTTTGTAAATCTATCATGTAATCTTAAAGTAATTAATAAGTCCATTAACTTGTTCGAACATATACGAGCTTTTAGTTACTAATTTATACGGCAATAACATGACTCATTTGTAAGGTTTAATTAATTGTAAAACAGTTTAGTTTTACATTTTCTGTTAACACAGGTCGTAGACAGTCAAGGCACATTCACAAGTCATAAAATTAATGCCAGGCCGGCTTGGTCTACAATTTTAAATGTCAACCGGCGAGTCAAGAAGCACTTTTACACCCTGAAAACAGGCTAGCGCCGCTCTGGCAATTAAATTGTATTAAATATTAGCCAACATTCTACAAATAAAGTTAAAACGCTTAATTGTTAATTTTTTTTTCTATTACAAATAAACAAATCGGGCCAGTTTCTCGCCTGTCCTATAACACAGGATTATGAGGCGTATTAAGCCGACAACTCTACTTGAAATTATTGCCAACATCTTCGGCTTAAGTATTTTTGAACTTGTTTCTTGGAATTAGTGGATATGTGAAAAATTCCTGATGGTATACTAAATTAATTTACTACAAGGAGTGGGAAACTTAAGAACCTTCGGGCTAGGATTTGTGAAAGCCGAAAGACGTCAATACTTAACTTTCCTCTTTAAAACTGTTGAAAACTAAATTAAACCTAAAAGTTTTAAACAAATTTACACTTTCTAAAATGATGATTGTATTACACCAGTTTTATATTGATATGAAATGATCACAGCAAATAAACTGCCAGTGAATTTGACATCGATGATAAATTAAAAAAAAGAAAGCTATTTTTCTTTAAATAAATCAATACTTGTTAAATAAAGACCAATAGAATAAAACGGCCAAAGAAGAAGTTTGTAAGACAGCACAAGTGAAAACAGATACGTTACTGCGGAAGACAAGATCTTTGGTTAGATTAGTCCAAGACTTGGTTTAGTTTGTCAACTCGGCTCAAAAACTGGAAAAATGAAACTGGAAGAACTTGGAAGATGATAAATGAAATGTGGCTAACAGAATATGGCGGAATTAAGGAGGAAGAAAATTAATGCGAAAGATAACGTCTATCACAAATAGTTAGCCTTTCTGTGATTTGATGTTTGTTGATCGACCTGCAGATGTGGAGTTTCAATCTTCATGGAGGTCATTAGACATGCCTTGATTAACATTACTTCAGGGTGTTCTTTAAAAAACCGTGCAACCTTTTTCTCCATTTCTGATTCACTTCTGTTTTTTAATTGAGACAAAGCATTCCGGACAATGATCACAGCATCAGCACTAATGCTGCTAATGTGTCTAATGGCCTTTCTGTGATGAATAAAAAATAATCCATAGAGCCTACTGCAAGTAAAATAGAAAAGAAAAAAGAAAATTTCTCCCGACAAGATTGAGTTCATGACTTTTTTGGTGTTAGAAGTCTATAGTTGATATAATAGTGAGATCAATACACGTAAAATTCATTTTAATGGTGGCTAGAAAAATGTCGAAAAATATTGATAGATTTATACATTGTGAAACGGAATAGAACAGGGGAAAAGGAGAATAACAGGCGAAAGACGGATGGACAAGGCACCTGTGGACGCGTGTATGCCAAAGAAACCTGGAAGGAACGAACGTTTTTCCAGGTGTTACGGGTAAAAGACCTAAGAAAGCTTGAAAAACAGAAGTTTTTCACACAATGGTGGATTTCAAACAATGAAGTTGACAAAAGCATAATAATTTTAACACAAAGTTGAATTATCATCGTAAAGCAAAAAAAGCTTCTACGATACACTTTGGTACGTGACAAAACGAAGTCGGACTAATTTAAAAAATACCATTAGGTGCAGAAAAGCTTGAAGAAGTTTTACAACGGCCATATTTATAAATCTTTTGGTTCCGTCTGCTCTTCAACGACTTAATTACAGCTACCAAGTTTTGGATGTTCACACACTTCTTTACATTTTGAAACTGATCATCTTCAAGCAAATTCTTTTGCACTTTAACAAAATGATAAATTTACGATATTAATAATAAAGTATTAATATAGTCATAATTATAAATTATTCATATTTTCTCCAGAATAACCGATATGTATGAATAACAAATAGGATAAGCTCAATAGACGAACTAAAATTTCATTCAAGGCAAGGTATTTAATTAAATTATTTTATATTATTATTTAGTCAATCGGACCACGAAATATAACGAATTTAATAAGTAAAACGAAGTATATCTTCACTAAGATTATGCCATTTCATTTGTCGCCGAGAATCGAATCCTGATAACACGACATTTGAAAAATGGCAAAAAAAGGAGGGAAAATTCGAAAGGTTCGAAGGTTAAGATGGGGAGTTGGTGCCCGAGTGGATCGAAGTAACGATAGGTCAAGTGGTTAGAGCGACGTATTGGGCCGAAGGTCGTGGGTTCGAATCTCGCTCTTGACACTAGCTTTTTCATTTCAACCAATACCTTACATAAAAAGATTAATTAATTGAAAGAAGTTATTTAGTCAATCGGACCACGAAATATAAACAATTATTATTTTTGCCAAATTGCTTTGGTTGTAGTGACATCGCCAAAATAATAATTTGTAATAACTATTTTTTATGATTACCCTGATAAAAAAAAACGGCCACCTTCTGTTAGACAAAACTTTAATCCTCTTTTCATTTATTGATACAACTGGCCTTATTATTCAACAAGAATGTTTAATTTTCATCATTGAAGACATTTTTTTACAATATTTTTAACATCTATGTATACTAATTTGGAATTTTAACAGATTATGAAGATCTCTTCCTAACCCAGATATAATAATCGTAGAGCAGGGATCATCTTCACCCGAATTAGGTTTATTATGTTATTAATTATTATTAGTTTACTAAGATGTGTCCGAGGTTGTCCCTTAATTTTGGGCAAAGCCCGTGTATGTTATTCGGCATGTAGAAAAAAGGTGCTCTGATGTGTCCTACTGATTGAAACGTGCCAGTCCTTGGCTCTGTACAGACGAGACTGCCACACGATACGAGAATTCCGCTTGACTTTGTGTCCCTAGCGTCAGTTGGGAGTGAATGTATTTATTAAGGTGAATGTGTAGTGTAGGAGGGCCGTCGGCGGAATATTGAATGCTCCATCCTCTCTTAATTAGGATAGTTACATAATAGGTGGAAAGGGTAATAGAGGAAAGCCGAGTTCTCCACCACCCTAACTGAGTGAATTGTAGGTAAATAGGAAAGAATGTATTTAAGATCGAGAGAGAGAGAGAGAGAGAAAAAGAGTGAGAGTGAGAGAAAGAGAACGTGAATAGGTTTTGTTTCAGAAACTGATGTGTTGGTTGAAATGACCTAGCTGTTGGTAGCACCCGGAGCCCAACCTCGGTGGCTTGACTTAGAAGAATGAAGTCTGACCCGGGACTGCGATCGCCCGGAGTGGGTGATTATTCGATGCGTGCCATTAATTTATTGCAAATACAAAACCTGGAATTGCCGGCAGACTGCTAGAAGTGAAAGGCTCAACTCTGTACACACACGTGTGTAGAATTGAGCTTACACAGATCAACAGCAGTGGGTAATTTATATGATTTTTCTTTAAAAATGTGTGATTGTTTTACTTTAATCATTCATTCAAATACCGTAATAATTAATTAAAATCAATTCAAAATTAATCAATTTGCACTGTAGAATTAGTTAGATAGGTTGCCAACTACCGATTTTTCAGACAGTGCCCCGACGTTTTTCCTGTGACTATATTACCATCGGGGTGGCCATAAAAAGCAATTATTACATCAACTTCATCATTGACTTAAATAGCAAAATAAAATCTATAAAAGATGTAATCTTCCAAAACCTTGGAAAATGGACCATAATGTCCATGTTGGTAATAGTACCTAAACAGTACGGGGACAATGAAAACATAAGTAATACTGTGTTAAAATTAAATGATAAAATAAAGGATTAAAAGATTAAATCAACAAATAATTATCAGAGGAAAATAATTAATAAATTATTACTATCAACAATAACGTCACTGCTTTGACGTTACTTCCTTATTGTTTAGTCTATTTAAAAATTATCTTATTCACACAAATTCTTTTTTAATTGAACTACATTATGTTAATTAATATATGTCCGATCGAAGTGACGATAGCTCAAGTGGTAGAGCAGCAGCGTATTTAGCCGAAGGTCGTGGGTTCGAATCCCGCTGACACTGACTTTTTTATCTCAACCAATACCTTATATAAAGATTAATTAATTGAAAGAGGTTACTCGGTCAATCGGACCACGAAATCTAACGGATTTAATAAGCAAAATGAAGTATATCTTCACTAATGCTCTCCGTGGCCATTTCATTTGTCGCCGAGAACCGAATAGATTACACGACATTTGAAAAACGGCAAAAAGGAGGGAAAATTCGACAGGTTGGGTTGAGATGGGAAATTAGTGTCCGAGTGGAGGGAATTCACGATAGCTCAAATGGTTAGAACTTAGAGCAGCGGCGTATTTAGCCGAAGGTTGTGGGTTCGAATCCGGTTCGTGACACTGACATTTTATCTCATCCCATACCTTACATTGAAAGAGGTTATTTGGCCAATCGGAACACGAAATCTAATGGATATTAGTTAATGTTTATCACACCACTGATGGTGATATAAATAAGAAAACGTGGAGTTGTAAGCAGTAAAACGTTTAGCTTCGGATATATCAACTCCTCCCCGTTTCCATTTTTGTTGACTGACTGGCCGACTATTTTCCATTCAAGAATGTTTTTTCGTTTTTGTTTTTAATTATTTATATCATAAGAAAACCTTTACTTTATAATATTGCTTCAGTAACTGATATAGTTGAATGGCAAGAGTATTTTTACATGGTACCTTCCAGTGAACCTGGAGGTGGTAACAATTTATTAATTATATATTTTCCCTTTTAAATTATTCATTGATTCGTTTAATCATTGAATCTTATTCTGTATCATTTCATGTTAATACAGTATTAATTATATCTTCATTGTTCACGTATAGGTTAGATACTATTACCAAGTATTGGTCCTTCAAAGGCATCCTCCTACACTTTTCAAGTCATCAATTCAAGATGAATTATTTTGTGATTTAATTAAACGATAAATTAATTAATAAAAGTTTGTGGTGTAATCAACAAAAGTACTGAAATAAAATGCTTAGCTTCCGTTAGGCCACTTTTCTACCTATTGTTGTAATTGGTCGATTATTTTGTATTCATTTAGAAATCGTGAGATGCGGTCTGGTGTGATGTAGGTTTCTGAAAAACATTTTCTTTATCGTGCCAACGTTTCGATCTTTATTGAGATCATCTTCAGGGCTTAGGATTTACAAACATTGTTTACATATAACAAGTACATTTTGGATGTGGAAAATTGAATTTATACAATGCAAAATATATTTTTTTATATATTCAATCAAAGTATTTCTACTCACTCAAAATGTTTGTCTTCTGTGTAATTCTGCCATTCTTGCGTGTCGTGTCTTGGAGTGAGTAGAAATAGTTTGATTGAATATATAAAAAATTATATTTTGCATTGTATAAATTCACTTTTCCACACCAAAATGTAATTGTTATATGTAAACAATATTTGTAAATCCTAGGCCCTGAAGATGATCTCAATAAAGATCGAAACGTTGGCACGATAAAGAAAATGTTTTTCTGAAAACTACATCACACCAGACCGCATCTCACGATTTCTAAGTAAATATCGATTAACGGTCACTAATCACCACACATTTTGTATTCATTTTTTGAAGACAATAAACAACAGAGAACACTGTCGGTTAAAGAAACAAAACAATTTGACAATAAGTAGTCAGGAATAAGAAGCCTTGAAATATTAGCAAACGAATGATCAGTAATCTCTGATAGGCTCGACCTCGGGCAGGGCTCAATTTCAAAATTAAGTCGAATGCGCCCGTCCATCCCAAAGTAATAAATCGGTTCAATCATACTTTGCTCGACCGTGGCGTATGACTAAGAAGATCGTTACACGAAGTAATGATGCTTTGATCCTTTTGGGGCGCGGGGCAATTCGACTGTGACATAGTCCATTGTCTTACCCGCACCCTTGGTAATCGAATGAATTTTTCTTAATTATAAAGATCGGCCGGGACAATCGGAAAACAATTTAATAACACGAAACCCTTCTGAATAAGCCTATTAAAAGTTCTTATTAAGGAGTTTCATGTATGGTAGTTAAAAATATTTCCGATAGAGAAAAGGGCATGGCAAAAAGAGGGGGGACACCTGCTCGGAATGTGTATAACGTATATCCCTCCAACCTGCACAAAAGGACTTGCCAATGAAGGGATTCCTTTGTACAGGAGTTGACAAAAGCCAAAAGCATGCCGCGTGCCAGCCGCCACCTGGCCTGTCAGGGAAATTGGCGTTGGAAATTTTCAGTTGGGCCGGCGTCTTGAGTACGAAAAACATGTAGCTTTTCGTCAAATTTATTCTACTTATCTGTCTACCCGGACTTCATTCACGTCCTGTATAACATGCCCATGTTAATCCTTTTAACAACAGGCCTAAAACAAATGCATTATAGCATGTACCATAGAAATTTAAATACCTGGAAAAAAATCCCACGGTTATTCTTTTAAATTATCAATTTAGTAAAATTAAAAATGATCTATTTTGAACATCATCCCTGTGATGTGCACACTAAAATTCAAACGCTCTTTCGAACTTGATCTGGGTAAGTAAACCTAGACCAGAATTTCAAACACAACATTGGGAACATCAAAAGTAATTGTACATTATAATAAAACTGTAAATACAAAAAATAACTGTATATTTTTTTGTCGAATGTGTTAATCTTGGACCATATTCAATGTTTTGGTTTAATACTCGTTTCGGATTTCACTATTTTCAACGGTGTGTTTTGTCGTCTTGCCTCACCCTGCTTACTTCCTAGATTTCGTCAGTAATGAATCTGAAATATGCTATTATTTTTAACTAACTACTTTTAACTTTCCACAAGATTGCTGTGTTCTTTATGGTACTTCCTTTGTCATTCTAACATTTCTTTCATTCTTATTTCATCTTCTGTATTTTCATCATGATAACTCCATGACATATCACACTTCCATTATAAGCAACTGTAATGGATAAACCAAAACCCAATCTTACAAGGGTTTATGAAAATTGTACACGTGCACATCTGTCAACAGACCTAGATCCCCTATATTTTCAAAAATATTAACTATTTAAAATAAACGTTGTTGATTATTATTAATTCTAAAATAGCGCACTTGCGTACATAACATTCTCGGCTTTATTGCACTTATTAGTATAATGAATACCACTTTTACATTTTATTATGAGATGCCTCATTTTATTATGAGATCTTCAATGGTATATTTTGTTGTCTTGCCTCACCCAGTCTATAACAGATCTTGAATTCTTTAAGAATAATCTCAATTATTTCATTCTAGTGTCAGGTACTAAGTGAAATTTACTTAAAAACAAACAAGATTTTTGGTTATGTTTAACTTTATATGTGAGCTGTATGCTACAATGTTAAATAATTTCTTCTTACTTATTTTAATGGAATTAAGCTATAAACGGTTAACTGAATGTTTAAATGGAAAAACCCTTAACTGTTGCAAATTCTGCAATGTATATTGTAAACGATTCAGTATTTATTTATTGTTAACACATAATTAGCTTTTCCAAAATTATATAGACTTTTACCAAACCAAATTATAATATTTCCAAGCAGAATACAACATTTTCTAAATTGAATCAAGCTTTTTCATTTCCGAATTATACTTTTTCAATTTCAAATTCAACATTTTTAGTTGGAATTATAAATAGTTAAACAAAAATTTTTAGAATTCTATGCCATCTTGTACCAATTTAAGTTAGATTAAAATTAACAGAAAAAAAGATGAAATTTTTCACAAAAGTTTCGGTTAACATTTCGCTTGGATAAATATCAATTTCATTTGTAAAAGGTTAAGGTTGACTTGGGCTTGGTTTATTTTATTAATACTTAAAATTATAGAATTATACTTTTAGGCGGCTTTGCATCACTTAATTGACGAGGCCTCCTTTTACTTACCTAAGATAAATAGAAAGGAAAATGCTATTTGGTGTTAGTTTTTTATCATTATAAATTAAGTTTAGAAATAACTGTGTTAGTATTTATATTTTTTGTTTTATACTTTTGCATGTTAGCTTTTCATTTATATTGAGAATTATCGTGTAGAAACATACACACAAACCTTGAGACATCTAGTTTGATCACGAATACTCTCTGTAAATTTTATGTGCGAAAATACATCTATAAAAGTTCAAAAATCAATTTTGACAATTTTCGTTTATTTGACCAATCACTACAAATTGAAGGAACTTTCCATTTTCCATTTTATTTCCATTTATTTAGAACATTAACACACATCTTTATAAACTTGCAATTTTGTTCGTATCTATCGAGTGAATTGTGTTATTTTGCCAGTTTTTTATAATCTTAATTTAATTTATTAAGGCAGTAAGAAAAATGGGAGTGTACTCTTTCATAAAATAATGATCCTTATAAATACGCGGAAACATATTTTAATTTAATAATATAAGGGTCAACCTGGGAGGTAAATTTAATAATATCAAATGATATTCGATTATGTTTTTATACATGTAAAGAAGAAAATTTACATAGGAACCGATAAAACTTTCAAAATCTTTGTGAGGTCTTCAGATCATGTTGCTAATTTAATCAATCAAGCATCCACTAACATAAAATAAATTGAAATTATGGCTATTTGTCAATAGTTGTCTTATAAATAAATTTTTTTTATACATGGTGGAAAATTGATTATGAATATCTTCTGGATCACGGTATGTTTTTGATGCAAAAGCAAATTCAGTTGTTTCTTCCGAACCCTCTACTTTGCCATAGTTTTGGCCTTAGGTCGAAACCAATTGAATTTTCTATTTCATCAAGCGCATGCCGTGATCTAGATTATTCTTGAGTAAAAAATTGGTCGATGCGTTTAACACTTAAAATAGAAAATCCATTATTTAAAATGTGTATAATTTATAGGATCATTAGTCATTGTCACGATGGCGAGTGGTACAGTTCAGTTGTCGTTATTTCAGTTGGGCGCAATTCGCTAAAACAAGTCTCAACCCTGATTAGTAAATACGGTGGCGGGTATTTAAATAGACGTTGAGCAGCTGTGTCGCGTGCTGAGCAGGTGTTGGGCACACTTACCCTCCCTGATCTCCCCATAAGGCACAGCCAGCAAAAAAAGGTCTACCTGCCCTTTTAGCCAAGTGCTCAGCCTCAGCCCTCCCCCCCTCAACAGACATCAACCGAAACCAAATCCCTTTTCGGTAAATCTCATTAATTTCTATGGTGTAAAGTTTAACAGAAAAAGATTTGGTTAGATAATTGTAATTTTTGTGTTTTGAGAAGTTGTGGAGGAGGGTTTCTTAAGGTACATCGAGAAAAATCCACAATAGTTATTTCGTATAGAAAGGGGAAGGTAATATGTTCACCATGTAGAGAATTATCATGTTAAACCTTATTTTATTTAAAAACTCTTTCACAATGCGACGTAGGCATATCAATCATGGTTTTCGACATATTAGCCCGGCCCAAAACTGTGGCAACGTTCACTCTACTACAAATAAAGAGACCAGAATTCCAGCCTTTCTTTCGACACGTCAAAACGCCACGGCCAGGAGGAAAACTGACACCAATCGTCCAAGTGTGGCACGACGTCAGTTCCTAACGATACGCCGACACAATGCCGAATTGATATATCATAAAGCCTACGCATGCAAAAAAATCAAATCGGGCTGATCTATTTGCCAACAAAGTCAGAACAGGTCACTAGCTGATTTTTTAATTTTAAGATTTGACGTTTGAACGATGCTATTGACTCTACGAAACTTTCTCTTACTCACTCTCCCTCTTTGTTAAGAAAAAACATGGATATCATTTGTTGTGTGTATAGTGACCGTTAGTTAATGATTATTTGGAATTCCTGAGGTGCGGTATGGTTCACAGGAATGACACATCTACACAAAAAAAAAAAANAAAAAAAAAAACATTTTGGGCTCTGAAGATGATCTCACTAAAGATCGAAACGTAGACACAAATGTTTTTCTAAAACCTACCAGACCGCATCTCACCATCTCCAAATAATAAATGATATCATTTTTTCATTGAGATGGTGCATTTCTTTCCAATCGAAAATTATGTTTTTTCTATTTTGTTCTTGGTGTAGATACAATGATGACCTGAAATGAGTTTAATCGTTTCCGATCATTCTTGTCTGCCTACTTTTACTCTACTTCGTATATATCAGTTACTTTTAACTTTGAGCACTATGTGAAGATCGATGGTTATCGTTCATACTATAATTCTAAATAAAAATTATACCTGTACGTATTGTATATATATATATATATTGTTCACTTTAATTAAGAATAATTAAGTTGGTTCTGGCCATTAATGGCTTTGCACCAGCTGGTCATTCGGCAGATTTTCTCAGTGTTGTCCAGTGTTCGATAGAATAGGTTTGTTTGAGCTTTATAAATATTATATTGTTTGGTGTATCAAAAATTTGCCAATATGTTTTTGGTGTTGTTACCATAAAACATAATAGGTCAAAACTATCCGTAATAATACTTATTTTCCGAATAGTTTGATCTGCCAGGCACAGGTCCTTTTCGATCGTTCTTGTTGACAAGAGTTTGGTCTAGAATAACACGTCAAGATTATTTGGATTAAAAAACTTCGATTTGATTATTTTTTACTTAATTTTATTCAAATCCTATCATAATGGATTATTCCAGGTGTACATTGCTATGTTGTTTTATCAAGTCATCAGAATGTTTACTCCCCAATGGAATTCGGTTGACAATGCAATCTGTCAATAATGTTTTTAATAATACATTTTATTCATTGTTCAAGTGTTTGCGAGAGGGGTGCGTTACTTCCGCTGGACAAGCGCACTTCCTCAAGGAAGTAGGCGTTCTAAGTCCTTTTCTAATAATACCACTGGTGCAGATGCTACCTAGAATCACGGCGGCACAATCCCCCGTGGCAGATGGTTCCAGTAGAACTCGCTCCCCCAATCTCTACTTTTACTCCACCTACCTATTAATTTTTTTTTCCCGTTCACCTCTATAATGCATCCGAGCCCGTTACTGGGCGGTTTTGGCGCGCGCCTGTGATTTACCTTGTATAAATCCCTTATTACGGTGCGAGCTTTCTACAGACTGCTACTTAGACCGACCGCAATCCTTTTCTACCTACGTTAAACGAACCGGAGAAATGAGACGTTATTCCAGACTTTTTTTTAAACAGAAGTTCAAATAAAAATAACTTGTATGCAAATTAGATATTGAAAAGGTCATTAAGTATTTCATTTAGTGATAAGTAATTTAGTAGTTTCCGACCATGGAATGTTGGACGTCTGACATGACGGTCCTCGATGTGAGATTCATCCATTAGCAGTCTTCAGTAGAAGGTTTCTTTTTTCCTCCTGCTTATTTCCCTGACCAACCACTGAAGCTGACGCAGTGCCGAAACACGTCTGGCATGCCAAAATATCAACGACCAAGATAATAGGGTACAACTATCGTACAGTTTCATCATCAAGCAGATCGCGATAATAAATCTCACGGAAGTCAACGTGTTGTTATAACATAAAGAACTTGTGTAACTACCTTTGTACAGAAAATGTCTTAATAATTTACTGTGTTAGAAGGTGAAAACATCCAACGGTAATTTTTTTCTTAAATTGTAAACAGATTCACCATCCCGCAAAAATCGTGAAAAAATCAATTTTGCAGAATGCAAATCACAATTGATAGGTTTTTTTTAAATCTCCCCTGACCTTTCTTACATGATCTATCACTGATTCTGCTGTAGTGGTGAAGTGCGTCTGGACCCACCAAGTGCCAAAAGATGGTCGTCAAATTTCCATGGGTTTCCGATACAACCACAAACTTTAAAATCAAAAATCTATACTTTTCTTGATACTGATCATTTGTAAGATAAATGAACCTAACTATCCACTGATGATTATGAGGATTTAACAGAATTCGTTTCCGGTGTACCAGTTATTTTGTAGTTTGTACATTTCTAACCATCGTGATCTACTAGTCCTCGCTGCTACAGTGCCTTCAGGTTTTGTTCTCTTGCCTCGCCCTGTTTATCTCCCTGATCAACCACTGAAGATGGTGACAGCCAAAGCGCGACAGATACTCCAAAGTTGCGAGGATATGAGGACCAGGATGATCGGAAACAACCATGTCCATCAGTAATTAATGCTCCTGGACCCACCAAGTGGCAAAAGATGATCGTCAAATTTCCATGGGTTTCCGATAACAACTACAAACTTTAAAATCAAAATTCTATACTTTTCTTGATACTGATCATTTGTAAGATAAATGAACCTAACTATCCACTGATGATTATGAGGATTTAACAGAATTACGTTTCCGGCGTACCAGTTATTTTGTAATTTGTTAATTTCTAACCATCGTAATCTACTAGTCCTCGCTGCTACAGTGCCTTCAGGTTTTGTTCTCTTGCCTCGCCCTGCTTATCACCCTGATCAACCACTGAAGATTGTAGCATGCCAAAGCGCGACCGATACTTCAAAGTGGCGAGGATATGAGGACCAGGATGATCGGAAACAACCATATCCATCAATATTTAACGCAACTGAAATTAAAATAAGGGGAGAAAACAGGATTGCTAAATTATATGTTAATAAAATCCTTGTTGCAAATAATTTTGTAAAATTGAATTCTTTTACTGCTTTGATCACCTCTTTGATTCTTCAGTTGTTACAAAATAAGTTCTAGCAAAAGTGCAATGAACAAGCAGATCTAAGAATCATGGACAGATCCAAAATTATTTATCCAGCATCAATTGCCAAGGGTGTAAAAGATAATAATATCCTAGACTTCTACACTACCAGTAGTCTAAGACTTCTACTGAAAACTATTTTTCCGATCAGTGAAAAAAGTCTGGTGTATCCAGAATAGGACGCTAAGCTCATGAATAAACAAAAGAATAACAAATCAACATAAAGTTGTTGTGATAATTACCTATTTTCATTATTAAAAACATTGCTTTTGGCAACAAAAATTATGTACCAGTGAAAAAAGGCAGAGCAGGCGTAAGTGCCTACACGACAGTCTGCAGACAAGACAGACTACAAAACTTAACACCACATCAACAGCAATAATAATCGTTTAAATTACATTCATGTCATTTAACGTTTATTTTTCTCTGTCTTGCTCCTAGCGAAACGTTAGGTTGTCAATATAACAAACGAGAAAAGAAAAGGAGAATCAGAGAGAAGTATCACGTTCCCGTTGGGAGAAATTGATTGATTCGTCCATCCAATATATATCTGTTGGATGATCATTAATATTCATGGCATGTTATTTGCCCCCTTCTAATTATCTAACTCTAATAGTGGTCCTCTCTATTTTTTTCTTTAGTTCACTTGTCTCGTCGTTAAACGTATTTTCATTAATCATCTCTCATCACTTGTCATATTACATGCTGGCATTATAACTAAATCAAGATAACAAGCTCTAAATTACTGTCCCACATTTGACTGTTCAAAAATTTAAGAACAATTTCTATTATGGGCTTATAAACGGTAGTCAATCTAAAAATGTTCAGATAACATTAACACAGGAAAGAGAACAATTCTTTTTCTTTTTGAGACATAATCAGGTCCTTTTATCGTCTTCAGAGAGAGAGCGAGAGAGAGAGAGAGAGAGAAAGAGAGAGAGAGAGAGAGAGAAAGAGAGAGAGAGAGAGAGAGAGAGAGAGAGAGTGAGTGAGTGAGTGAGGAAGAGAAAGAAAAAAAAATATATATATAAATATAGAGTGAAAAAGAAAGCGAGAGAGAGTGAGGGAGAGTGGAATGAAAGAGTGAGTTAGCTGGGAGAGAAAAAATAAGGAAGAGGGAGAGAGAAAAATAGATATAAGAAATTTGTAGAGTGATAAAGAGAGGGAGAGAGTCAGAAAAGGGAAAGTGTGAGAGAGTGAGCGAGGAAAATAAAGAGATTTTGATATAAAGAAAAATATAGAATGAGAAAGATCGCAAGCAAGCGAGAGAGAGAGAGAGAGAGAGTGAAAGTGAGGAAAAAAGAGTGATAAAAAAAGGGAGAATAAACCTGCAATTCTTTTTAGTTTTGAAAACATACCAAAGTTTATTCATTCAAAAAATTCTTTATAACAAGTATAATAAGAGAGTGGCACTTACCAACTATAAGAGAGAGAGAGAGAGAGAGAGAGAGAGAGAGAGAGAGAGAGAGAGAGAGAGAGGAAGAGAGATAGAGCGAGAGAGATTTCCTATATTGTATATTTGTTTTACAAGAATAACTTTCCCACAATAAGACTTTATTCCTAAACAATTAAACTAACCCATAAATTTTTTATATATCTAGAAATGCCTCCAATTTTGTCAGTATCCTTAATCTGTCTACCCTGGGTTTGTCTGTCAAAGCGTTTTGCCATCTTCAGTGGTCGGTGAGGGTGTAAATGTGGTGAGCAAGACAAAATTTCTTTGCTGTGAAGACGCGAAATACTGAATTTTGTAATATAATTAATCTCACAAACACTAAAATTTTCACGTTTGCCAAAGACACGTGCATCCTCTCTTCTTACTCCAAGCTGTCTGTTATATGCACTTATCCTTAGGGATAAAAGCAGGGTGCGGCGAGATAACAAAACCACCCGCTGAAGATGTCGAAAAGTCACACACACAAAAAAAACCACTATAAATAATGAGAAAGATTCACGCATACTGTGCTAAATACGTTAAGCGTTCTATAAAACGGAAAAAAGAAAATCGATGAAAAAAAAAGAAAAAGGTTGCTAAGCTGTGTAAAGTCCAATTTCATCGAACCATTTGCAACGCGGTACTTGAAACAGATAATCTTAAAATTCTGCCTTTTTACTTATCTACGGCTGTTCAGGGAAATAAAAGAAAATCAGCAAAACTTATATGAAAACAGGTTTTTTATGTGTATCCATGGTATTTCGAAATTAAAAAATAACCCTGCTTTTGGTATGTCAGGCGCGTTTCAACGATTCACCATCTTTAATGCG
This sequence comes from Cimex lectularius, assembly GCF_000648675.2. Lineage (NCBI taxonomy): Eukaryota > Metazoa > Arthropoda > Insecta > Hemiptera > Cimicidae > Cimex > Cimex lectularius. Next base: position 736,317 of record NW_019392662.1, read on the forward strand.
TGGTCGAGGATATAAGCAGGGTGAGTCAAAACCGCACAATCACCACTAAAGATGGCAAATTGCCCCACCTCGTTGACTTCAATGGAAATTCTTGCTATACAGGTGATTGAGGAGGATTCATACTATACTAATCGTGTCAAGTATGCCATAGAAATATAAGATCAAAGAAAAAATGAAAAGAGAATTCAAAGCTGAATAAAATTTCAATAAACGTCTTAAAAAAGGCACTTTTATTTAACCAGATATCTTGAAACCTTTTACTTATATTTTTAGCATTAAAAAAGTATATAAAAATCTAGAAAAAATATCATACAATTTATTGGAACAACTACGAATACTTTCTTCGAACTCGTTAACACATTTTGCATATGATAATCACGAAGGTGGTTCATGTTAATCTGTGTAATTCTACGTTAAAAGATAAAGCTGCCATATGCTATGTCACATGTATGAAAACATTAGCACATTTAACAAATGAAAAGGCTGAAATTTTGTTCATGTATATTGGTTCGGTCTTTAACATAATTCAAGTTTATTACATTTTGAATATCGTTGGATTTTTAACTAACACATTATCGATCTGTAACTAAACAAACCACATTTTGGGGAGAAAGGAGGTATTTTTAGGGTTGGGGTTCTATATTAAGCTGGTCAATTAGCATTTGTAGCTTTTATGTAATGACTTATTTACTACTAACTTAATTATTTTAAAATCTTTTGATTAATTATTGAACGTTATAACAGTAATGAATAACAACATTTATCGGTTTATTTAAATTGTGCTAAGGAAATGCAAACATAATTGTTTTATAAAACTGTACTTTTATTGATATTTGTAAAGAATTTTTTTTAAATTGGCAACATAAAGGTGCCATTTTTGGGCTAAATGAAAATATCTGGTAGTTTTTAAAACGCAATAGAGCACGTAAAAATCAGGCAGGTCAATCAGACATTGAAATCCGAGTCGTCGATGATAAAGGGAAAAAAACAGGCAGCCTTTTATTGGACGGTAATACCTCCGATCCAGGTGCCGAATCGTTAACAAGGTGCTAAAGCGTTGAAAATTACAACCCGCTCCAGGGTAAAGGGAGAAAAAACAATGCAAGAAGAGTAAAAAGTGTAAAGAGTTTGCGGTAAATACAGGGGTGGTTCGGTGAAATATGACCTGCGCCGACGTCTGAGGTGCTAATGTTCTCACCTGCATCGGCCATCACCTCTCAGAAAAACAATAAGAGAACAACACCGCATCGTTAAAGACGTAAACCTATCTTGCAGGGCCATCGTGCTAACTGGTCAAAGGGAAGCAAAAAAAAAAAAATCAAACGAGCTGCATATTTACTTGTAATAAAGCTTTCAACAGAGAGAATCATGTTGTAGAACATTAAAGAAAGAGTTTTCAAGAAAGTTTCATCTCAACTAAAAACCTTAATTAATTGTAATGTATTAATTGGTCAAGCGGACCACGAAATTAGTGAATTTAATGAATTAAAATGAAGTACACTTCACTAAAGCTCTCCGTGGCCATTTTATTTGTCGTCGAGAATCAAATCCGATTACACGACATTTGAAAAATGGCAAAAAGGAGGGAAAATAAAAAAAAGGTGGGGTTGAGATGGGAAGTTAGTGTCCGAGTGGATAGAGGTCACGTTAGCTCAAGTGGTAGAGCAGCGGCGTATTTAGCCGAAGATCGTGGGTTCGAATCCCGCTCATGCCATTAACTTTTTTCATCTCAACTAAAAACCTTAATTAATTGTAATGTATTAATTGGTCAAGCGGACCACGAAATTAGTGAAATTAAAGAAAGAAAGAAACTATTTCTTTACATTTCGCCGACTTCAGGGGATGGTCAGGATTATAAGCTAGGTGTGTCAAAACAGAAGTTTTCTTTCACTCAAGAGAAGAGATAGGAAAACTTTGATAAGAAATTATCAATCTACAATATTTTGTTACTTAAGAAAAGTAATTCCTGTCATAAAAGAGAACTTATTGCCCAAATGATCGTTTGGTGTCGTGGACCGCTATACAATCCCTTTTTATTTTGTATAATAATATAACTAAACTATATAGTTTACTAGTTAACGGTGCTCTATTCATTCCACCCCTCTTGCTGTGACAAGCATAAAAAACACGTACACATGTCTTTGTACATTTTGTTCGGATATTTCACGCATTGATTGCTTAGCAGTTTACTTATAGAATCCGTCATTTTCAATGATTTGTTTCATTTTCTGTCTGTGGATAGTTCAGCGGTATATTTTTACTAGCTTTTACCCGCTACTTGGTCCACGCGGAGTGCTAGTATGGCTTTTTAATATAATGTGTCTTTTCTCAAATTGTTCTCTTCTTCAGTTTACTTCTGCCTATACTTGGTAAAAAATTGTCTATACGATCCCCTAAGGGATGGAATTTGAAAACAAAAAACTTTCTTAACGGCTATCCATGTCATTATAGAAGTGCAGTGTCGCAATTTGCAATTGCTGTTTGGTCTGTGCGTGTCTGAGTCAGTCACGGAACTGTTTAATATATATAGATATGTGTGGTGATTAATGACCGTTAATCGATAATTATTTAGTAATCGTGAGATGCGGTCTGGTGTGATGTAGGTTTCAGAAAAACATTTTCTTTATCGTGCCAACGTTTCGATCTTTATTGAGATCATCTTACACAGAAGACAAACACNATAAAGATCGAAACGTTGGCACGATAAAGAAAATGTTTTTCTGAAACCTACATCACACCAGACCGCATCTCACGATTTCTAAATAAATATACAGATATACAGACCTACGATTGAATTTGTGCAAAATGCCAAAACTCGTATGACCGACCAAACCAGCAGGGATAGGTAATGACAATATGATACAATGATCAAATAGGTAATGTAAACAAAAAGTATAATGACGAATTAATAAGGAATTGTAGAAAATGTACATGTTTGGCTTTTTGATCATCCCGGTCCGCCTTTCCTCGCTAGTTGTCGTCTAACATATCAGATATCAGGCTTCGCATTTTCAGCTGAGGGTTTTGTTGTAATGTGTAATTTTCTAGAAGGAGCTCGTCTATTCCATATTCTATTCCATTTACGTGTTTGGGGTTTTGCGACATCCTGGTACGCTTATCTTCGCTTGTTTTGCTCTTTGTGAAAAGATTTTGCTCTTTAGTCCGCTTTTACTCGCTTGTTTTGCTCTATAATATCAAAAAGGTTCTGCATTTTGCTACTAGCAGTTGCGGGTTTTGTTATAATGTATAAATTGCTGGAAGGCAGTGATCTATTAAGTCCATTTAATTGACTTGTTTAGACGAATTAACAAGGAATCGTAGAAAATGTACATGGTTGGATTTTTGATCATCCCGGTCCGCCTTTCCTCGCTATTTGTCGTCTAACAGACGAGATATCAGGCTTTGCATTTTCAGCTGAGGGTTTTGTTATAATGTGAAATTTCCTAGAAGGGGGTCGTCTATTCCATATTCTATTTCATTTACGTATTTGGGATTTTGCGACTTCCTGTCCGCTTATACTCGCTTGTTTTGCTCTTTGTGAAAAAATTGTGCTCTTTAGTCTGCTCATACTCGCTTGTTCTGCTCTTTTATCAAAAAGATTTTGCTTTTTGCTACTAGCAGTTGAGGGTTTTGTTATAATGTGTAAATTGCAGGAAGGCAGTGATCTATTAAGTCCATTTAATTGACTTGTTTAAACGAATTAACAAGGAATCGTAGAAAATGTACATGTTTGGCTTTTCGATCATCCCGGTCCGACTTTCCTCGCTAGTTGTCGTCTAACAGACCAGATATCAGGCTTCGCATTTTCAGCTGAAGGTTTTGTTATAATGTGTAATTTCCTAGAAGGAGGTCGTCTATTCCATATTCTATTTCATTTACGTGTTTGGGGATTTGCGACTTCCTGGTCCGCTTATCCTCGCTTGTTTTGGTCTTTGTGAAAAAATTGTGCTCTTTTATCTCGCTTGTTCTGCTCTTTTATCAAAAAGATTTTGCTTTTTGCTACTAGCAGTTGAGGGTTTTGTTATAATGTAGAAATTGCTGGAAGGTAGTGATCTTCCGATAATACTGGTCCTCGTATTCGTGATTGTTTTAGTCTGCCAGACGAATTTCAGGTTTTTTTTCTATTTTCAAAGGAGGATTTTGTTATAAAGTGCAAATAGACGGAAGGCAGTCGTCTATTCCATGTTTCATTTAGTTCATTTAATTAGTAGTCTTTGGCTTTTTCTATCATTCTATTTTGCCAACCCTCGCATACCATGCTTTTGTTCTAATGCATAAATTTCTAGAAGGAGATCGCCTATTCCATGTTCTATTTTATTGACGTGTTTGGGTTTTTGCGATAATCTTGGTCCGCTTACTCTCGTTTGTTTTGGTCTTCGAGAAAAGATTTAACTTTTTCGTACTACCAGTTGAGGGTCTTATAAGGTAAAATTACTGGAAAGTAGTTACCAATTAAGGTCCATTTAATCGACGCTTCCGATCATCCTGGTCTGCCTATCCTCGCGTGTTTTTTGACTGTCAGACGTTTCAGATTTTTTCATTTTTCAGTTGAGGTTACCTTTAAATTGGTTTAATTGATATTTGGTACTTTGGTACTCTATCTTCTTTTGTCTGTCATACGATTTGCAGCTTTTTGCGATTTTTGTCACAAGATAAATTGCTGGAAGGCAGTAATGGAATATGTTTCATTTAATTGACTTGTATTTTGGTCTTTTTCCTCCTGGCCCTCTGATTCTCGCAGTTTTTGGACTGAAAACGAGTTTAAGCTTTTTGTAATTTTTATTTGAGGGTTTATTGATTTATTGATTGGTTTTGAGGGTTTATTAATAAATTCCATGTCCAATTTAATTCACGTGTTCAGTCTTTTCATCCTGGTCCGCCGATTCTTACTGGTTTGGTCTGTCAGTCTTTCATCTTTGTCATTTTCAACCGTCGCGTTCGTTCTAATCATAGAGATGATCTGCAGTATTCTGTTCAATGTTGTATTTACATAATAATTATTTTTACGCTATATTTAATAGATTATAATTACGAATTAACAAGGAAACATGCCATGCGTTTCGTCTTTTGCCATCACCCTAGTCCGCCTAGCCTCGCTTGTTTTGCTACTAGGGGGTTTCAAGTTTTTGCCGTTTTCAATTGAGGGATTTTTCGTAAGGTTTAAATTGTTTTAATTGACGTATTTTGGCAATATCCTGGTCCGCCTATTATCATTTCTTTTGGTACATCAAACAGGTCTAGCTCTCCGCTATTTTCAGTTAAATTTTGTTCTAAATATTTCAGGAAGCAGTAATGCCTACTATGTTTCATTTGCTTAGTAATTATTGCACTATTGCTATTGTTTATATAATTACTAATATAATAATAAGATAATGGTAAGATTTCGGCACAATTACTTGACTATATATGTTCAGGTGTACATTAAACTTAATGTTGTATTTATTTAGAAATCGTGAGATGCGGTCTGGTGTGATGTAGGTTTCAGAAAAACTTTTTCTTTATCGTGCTAACGTTTCGATCTTTATTGAGATCATCTTCAGGGCTCAAAGTGTTTGTCTTCTGTGTAATTGTGCCATTCTTGCGTGTCGTGTTGAGAGTGCCCTGAACACTCGACGCGACACGCAAGAATGGCACAATTACACAGAAGACAAACACTTTGAGCTCTGAAGATGATCCAATAAAGATCGAAACGTTGGCACTATAAAGAAAATGTTTTTCTGAAACCTACATCACCCCAGACCGCATCTCACGATTTCTGAATAATTATCGATTAACGGTCACTAATCACCACACATTTATGTTGTATATTATATGGATGTGCATACATATAATTTCTTTTTCGTAAAGGGCTCTCTCCAGTAGAAAAAATAAAAATATAACTTCGAAAGCCATTCTCCCTGAATCTCGACTATCGTACATAGGGCAACGGACAAGCGAAAATAAGCGGACCAAGTACGTCAGATACGAAGTTCAATTCCATTGTATTCAATAGTACAAGAAATCACTAAATTAATTTTCTTCAAAAACGAGATTTAATCTTTAAAATTTTTGAATATTAATAAAATCTTGTAGTTTTTCTTTAATTCAGTTTTACCTTTTACAAAAATATGCACTATGTACCTAAAACAAGTGAGGTTTATAGATTCCCAGTTAAAAGTAAAAGTTTATGTATTTGTATTGTATAGAATAGCAAGTTCAACTGTTTACTTTAATACTATTCGTAAACCCCCGCCTGCTCCAACTTCTCAGCTGGCCACTTTAACAGGGTCACAATTTTTTAAAATTGATTCTGTGTATCTTTTTGTACAATACTTTTCCGATTCAGAGGGCGTTTAGAAGACCGTTACAAGTTAACCCCTCCCCCTATCAACGATCCAAGAAGATTCTGGCTGGGCTGTTGTATCGGACAATGTAAGCCCTACTACAATGTAAATTGCAGCTGCCTTGGCACGCGACATCTGCCAACTAACACCTGAGTCGGGCGCTCTATGCCCTCCTACAACGCCGCAGGCTCAAATAATTGGTTTCTGCTGTCACGAAAGTATGAAATGTTATAATGTCTGTTCAGAAAGTAGAAAGTGAATCCCTTTCTAACACTAATCTTAACAAATGACTATTTACATTACATTCTCATATAGAAAAACTGTCACTGCTTCCATCAATGAAAACCTCAGACTTTTGTCTTTTGAATACCTCAGACGTTTAAATTTTTCACTTGTTTTTCGTTCTTTTCTTTTTCTTTTAATTATAATTTGTAGTACATTACAACTTTCTTCAAGTAGGTAACAAGTAACAATGAGCAAGATAATAAATACAAAATTAAAAACAAGAGTGGAGAAAATACCCATTGGTATTACTCCAATGTTACTCAAATATTGTCCGTTTAATTGATTAACAGTTTTAACTGTGTCATTAATAGTTTCACTATCATCACCATCACTTGCTTTGGAGATCTCGCGTCTATTTCCTCTTCAGTCGGCGGGGAGGGTTTGAGGGGATGCGAGGTTTCTGATGTTCGGATTTACGGTAGTTTGGATGTTTTTTTGAAATTTACAGTAACAGGAACGGATGTGATCTTGAACGAAAGGGATATGAAAGTCCGTATGTGTAGTTTGGTTCGATACATAAAATGGAGCATCTAGAATTTTTCGTAGTATTAAGGACTGGGAAGTTTGAATACGGTGGATGTTGGAATATTTGGCTGAACCCCACACTTTCAGTCCGTAAGTCCATACTGGCTTAACTATGGTGTTGTAAAGCAACTTTTTATTTTTGAGTAGTAAATTAGTACGTTTGTCAATAAGTCGTGCAAGAGCTCTATATCGTGTTATAATCTCCTGGCGTTTCGGTCGTGTGTGAGGATTCCAAGTCAGGCGTTTGTCGATGTACAGTCCGAGATACCGCACCTTTGTGCTTTTCGAAATGAAATTGTTTAAAAGCTTTGGAATGACAGAGTTTTATGTCAAGATCTGTAGATTGTATTGTAAGATCTGTTTTTGAAGTACACCACTGAAGATGCCGAGATGTATCTGACAGACAAAACAATATACATTAGCCAAATAGGGTCCCCTGTTCTGCATTTTAGGGGAATTGGAAATTTTTTATTCTATATAGCCGTAAAAATATTTTTGTGTTTCTGTGTTTTATATGAGTGAGTGTATTTATTAGAGTGAATGGAGAGAGGCTGATGGTGAAATAGCATCCCCATCGTCCCTCGAGATATATACTTGACTTGAGTCGATGGCGGAATATTTCTAAAAGTACCCCATTGACCGCAATTAGATTAGTTTGTAGTAGTACAATATATAGTGTATAGTATAGTATATAGTGTAGTATATAGCATAGTGCATAGTATAGTATATAGTGTAGTAGTATATAGTATAGAATATTGCATAGTGTATAGCATAGTGTATAGTATAGTGGATAGTATAGTGGATAGTATAGTGTAAATATAGTGTATAGTATAGTATAGTGTATAGTATAGCGTATACTATAGTGCATAGTATAGTGTATAGTATAGTGTATAGTATAATGTATAGTATAGTGTATAGTATAATGTATAGTACAGTGGATAGTATAGTGTAAATATAGTGTATAGCAAAGTGTATAGCATAGTGTATAGCAAAGTGTATAGCATAGTGTATAGTATAGTGTATAGTATAGTGTATAGCACAGTGTATAGTATAGTGTATAGTATAGTATAGTATGGTATAGTGTATAGTATAGCGTATAGTATAGTGCATAGTATAGTGTATAGTATAGTGTATAGCATAGTGTATAGCATAGTGTATAGCATAGTGTATAGCATAGTGTATAGCAGAGTGTATGGCATAGTGTATAGCATAGTGTATAGTATAGTGGATAGTATAGTGTATAATATAGTGTATAGTATAGTGTATAGTATAGTGTATAGTATGGTGCATAGTATAGTGTATAGTATAGTGTATAGTATAGCGTATAGTATAGTGTATAGTCTAGTATATAGTACAGTATATAGTATATACTAGTGTATAGTAGTGTATGCAGATCGATGGAGGAATATTGAATACTTCATCTACCAAACAGAATGAATGCAATGAATATAGGTGTGAATGTATTTATTTGTGTGAACGGGTATTGAATGTGTGTTGTAACATTTTTCACGCGTTTGGGACTGAAATGAATAAGCTGTCGCATTCCCCCCCCCCCAAAAAAAAGTGAAAAATACCGAACACTTAAAGTTTCCATTGGGATCAATCACAATATCAACATATAATTAAATGAATGAGGTTCAATCTAGATTTTGCTGTCGTTTATTCATAGACCACCATAAATTATCTTAGTCAATGGTTTCATCGATTAAAAAGTAAGTCTTTTCGGGGGGTTATTAGGACGAAGTTTGGTTTTTTTGTAAGTTTAAATTTTTGTTCCTCGGGGAAGAATTAGTTGATATCTGGGTACTTTATATTTTGTCGTGTCTAATATTTCCAGGTCCGCCGATTCTCGCTTTTTAGATCTATAAGGCGCGTAATTTTTCTCATCTAAAATATTGGCTACACGTGTTCTGTATTCTTATCACGTGTGATCTTTCTTGTTGACATCTGCGGAGTGATGAACCCGTGGTTTGAGTTTGCGATCGTTCTGGTCAGCCTATTCACGCTTTTTATGGCGTCAACTAAAATGATGGCTAAACATGTTATGTATTCTTGTAACATTTGATGCTTCAGTGTTCTTACAAGTTATAACGAACATGTGAGTTTTCCCATTGACGTCTACGGAGAGAACCGATTATTAATCGAAAACTACGAATAACCTTTCTGAAAACCTTTCATATCCATTCATGCTTTAAGCGTATAAAAATCTCGAAAGATCCGTTATTGAAGGATAAAAGATTAACCGGGAGTTTGGTATGTCAGAAATAGCCAGGGTATTTGTTGGCCTTCTTCATTTGTTGGCCAGGGTATGAGCAAAATGAGGCAAAACATCAGAACAGCGAGGTTTGCAGGAAAAAAACAAGGTCCACCACAGGTGATATGTCTACAACCGGAACTTAATGAATTCAAGTCTATATCTTGCAGGCTAACAGTATAGAGCAAAGCTTATACGTTTAGTATGATTTGAAAATAATGGAACCAAAGAGATAACAACCAATGGTACATGCGAAAAACCACAAAAAGAAGAATTATGTGAAAGAATACAGGTCCATCAAGAAGGGGTTTTAATAATTCATATCTGAGTAACTCTATCCTCATATCTTCATCCGTACGATGAATTACAAGAATGAAACTGCCTACCAATCAAGATCGCAAAGTGACAATACAGCCTAGGCATGGTGAAAGATAGAAAAAATTATGTTATTACAACTGTAGTCTGCCAATGATGTTTAGGCACTTGAGCCCTAAAATTCTTGACAAGAAACGATAATTGTGTTCAAACTGCCAGATGATCATAGTCTCCAAGACAAAAAAACCAAAAGAACAAGCGTTTTTCTGAGTTTCCCCCTTCAGTCTGGCCATTTTGACAAAACTATGATTTCTGCGCTGTTAAATAAAATAAAATAAATAATAACAATACAGGATTCAATTTCTCAAGTCCGCCCTCTTTGTCTCCGAACGGCCCACGCCGATTGTCACCAAGTCCTCGTAAGTTAACCTCCGATATGCATAATCCGTTGGACGCGCCTTCTACTACGCATAATTCAGAGGTCGGAATAATACATTTTAACGTGAGTCGGCTTGTAGCAGGGAGTACTCACATATTGGACGTAACTGACAGAGATCAATTTTTCTTTGGAAGGATTTCAATCAATCCACATCACCCTCGTACGACAACAGTACCAGCAAAGGTGGATTTATGGCTGTGGTTACAACTGTAGAGCATGAGGTTTTTCTTGAAGAAATCTTCAGAAAAAAATCTTCCTGTAGGTTCCGAATGTTTAAATACAAGAAATTTTTAGTTTAAAAACATTCTTCAAAAGACGCTTCAATTATTAATTAACATTACCAATCAATTAATTAATTGGAAGTTCTGAATCAAAATAAAAATAGACCAAAACATTTCGGAACTTGTTTGCAGACGAGTAGACGAACATAACTATTAACTGATACATGATCAGCCATAAAAATCGATGTAGGCGATAACATCCATATTATTACACCTTATTATTTTTATCTTGTTTTCCAAGTGTTAACATGTTATAGTTTCAGAATCTTGGTTGAACTCCGAGCAGAGCTATCGTGACTAAATCAGTAAAATATGACGTTTCAATTATGGAGTGTGCCCAGCGTGTACAGGAAGGCAGCTGACAAAATTTTACCCTCGTGGCGGCTGGTCAAATGGCCCTCGTTAACTGGCCGCCACGTCCACTCACAGTTCAACCTCACATGGGTCTGTGCGTTTTTAAAAATTGGACACAGATGATGGAGATTTGATGCTTGGAAGATAATTCAATGGAAAACGTTGTCGTTAACTAACAAATCACAATTTGCCCAAAGGAACCTTTGCAGATTGACGGATTAATTTTGATGCAAAAATGTATAAATTCAACACATAAACTATTACTTTGGTCGTCTGCCTATCCCCGCGGATATTGGTCCGTCAGACCGGTTGAACCTTTAACCATCTTCTGTAATTGGTCAAGTTTATAATCAGGGAGTGATAAGACAACAAAACCGACTAAAGTGTGTTTAACTTGCTTTTTATATTCTCAATACTAAGGAATTTGAAGATTTTTAATTATCACCTTGTAATGAATGAATCTCCCATAAATAAATTATCTAAACTACTATTTGAATTTAGATATTTCTATATATAATTAAAAATGCTTAATTTTTACTTGTATGATTTTAGTTTGTTTAATATTGTGAAACATAAGTTTCAAGTAATATTTGTTTAAAGCCTGAAGAAATAGATATTAGAAAAAGTGGTAAAGAGATATAGAAGAGTAGGAAAAGATAGATAGAGCGGAATAAACAGAGCGAAGGGAGAGAGAGAGAGAGAGAGAGAGAGAGAGAGAGAGAGAGAGAGAGAAAGAGAGAAAGAGAGAGAGAGAGAGAGAGAGAGAGAGAGAGAGAGAGAACGTATGAGAGTGAGTGAGGAAGAGAAAGAAAAAATATATAAATATAGAGTGAAAAAGAAAGCGAGAGAGAGTGAGGGAGAGTGGAATGAAAGAGTGAGTTAGCTGGGAGAGAAAAAAAAAGGAAGAGGGAGAGAGAAAAATAGATATAAGAAATTTGTAGAGTGATAAAGAGAGGGAGAGAGAAAAATAGATATAAGAAATTTGTAGAGTGATAAAGAGAGGGAGAGAGTCAGAAAAGGGAAAGTGTGATAGAGTGAGCGAGGAAAAGAAAGAGATTTTGATATAAAGAAAAATATGGAATGAGAAAGATCGCAAGCTAGCGAGAGAGAGAGGGAGAGTGAAAGTGAGAAAAAGAGAGTGATAAAGAAAAAGGGAGAATAAACATGCAATTCTTTTTAGTTTTGAAAACATACCAAAGTTTTTTATTCAAAAAATTCTTTATAACAAATATAATGAGAGAGTGGCACTTACCAACTATCTCGGTGGTGATTCTGGAGCCATTTACATTTAAGGAACTTATCAATTCTAGCAGTTGTAAAATTTTTTACGAAGAAGTATTTTTCTAAAATGAAATATTAATAGAAATAATAAATATGGGGTGAGTATGTCAATTCTCTTTTTGTAAAGGATTCTCTTGAGTTTATTATTTTATTAATTTAAATTTATTTATCTCCGTTAATTTTCCCACGTAGAGAATCTAACTGGACTTGCAAAAGTTCAATGTGCTTCGTACAATTTCACTTGTCGTACTAATTTTGTACAAAAGGGATTTTCCGCTATTTTTCCTATTCCATATTCAGTATTATTTTGGGGGATTAAAGATGTATAATATAAATATATTAATCGTTTCATTTTATTATAAAATTGATTAATATTAAATATTCTTAATCAATATATGTAGTTTTGTTGCAAATTTAATTAATAAGTCATAATATAGCATTAACATTGCAGAAGGGTTGTTTCATTAATTTTATTTTCTCCTTTCACATTTTGTATTAGTGTAAATAATTGATATTATTTGAATAGATTATTATATTCATATTTATGTTCCTTAATGCAAAGACTGTGCCTAATTTTTCCATGCAGTTACATAATTATTCGGAATATTCAAGAAGATATACCCTTAACGATCAAAACTCAATTATTGGCTATTTTTATCCATAAAAGATAACCATAATTTAAACCGACGGTTGCAATATAGCATAAGGGAATTTATAAATCACAGCGAACTGGGAAGGAGAATGAGGGTCCAACCCTTTCGGAACTGGGCCGGACGTCGATGGCGTCCGCGACCGAGTAATTCGTCAAGCTTAAACGAATCCGCAGTCTGTCATGTTTTGACAACCGGGTTCGAATCAGACGGAAGCGAGTCAATTCAGGAAAATTTCCCTCATGAAGAACGACTGAGGCGTGACATATGGCGCCAAAGGAGTGTTCCTGAATTCGGCGTAGGCGAAGCAGGCGCCGAAGAACTGTGATACTGTGTGATCAAGGTGATGCCGACGGATTCGCTTCTCTGCAATTATTTTTCACAAATTGCATGATTTTATAACTTCATGACGATCGGCGATAAATTTAAGGAAGACTGCAATGACCTTTTTGCACCAATATTTTGGGGTTTTGTTGCTCACGGTTCAATCTCTTTCAAACCGTACAAAATATAATTCCCCCTACAGTTTTTTTTTAATCAAGGAGATCAAATTTAATTAAATCTGTCAAAGATAAATAGCTTACTTCCGATGATATTTCATTTCGAATTTCGCCCCTTTCTAAACTACAGTCGTAAATCCTTAAGTTTCCACTTACCCACATTCGTTTGTTACTTTTGTTATGTTGATGCCACTTCGAATTAGTTGGTTTTTGAACAGTTTCCAAATATTTTATTAGATAACTTTAAAGTTTAAAAGGATCCTAGTTTTATTCAATTTTTAGCACTTTAAAACATCCGAAGTGCCAGCAAATCAATTAAACCAAATTCATAATTTTTTTTCAAAACAAATATTGCGTTAATATTACAGATAAAGCACAAGTTCAAATAAGTCAAAAGTTGTTGCAGGATATAGTGCCAAATAAAAATAAGATAAGTTTTTGAACAAATTGGAAAGAAAGCATGTATCTTCGTGTAAAACCATTTGTTCAATTTTATTTGTCGAGATTATAAAACATTAAATTTTCCTTAATCTTAAATTATTTAAGATTATAATATTAAGCGCATTGAAAATTTCTTTGTTGATTGGAAAACCAATTTCGACTACTTGGAATAGGAAAATGTCAAAAGTTTGTCGGTCAAAAATCTCATAAAGATTCTCGCGTTCGGTCAAAATTAGGCAGCATGACTTCCACATGAGTACAGTCAAATTAATTGTAATCTTATCTTCGTGTCAAACCATTTGTTTAATTATATTTGTCAAGATTATAAAAAAATATTTTTATTTTTTTAATTTTAATTATTTAAGATTATACTATTTAAGAAATAAAATTTGGAGTACTTGGAATAGGAAAATGTCAAAAGTTTTCCATATAACATTAAAAATCTCATAAAGATTCTCGTGTTCGGTCAAAATTAGGCAGTATGACTTCCTCACGAACACAGTCAAAATAATTTGCTGGATCGCTTACTACTCTTCACACGGCACTCTAAGTTCATCGATTAATCACAGGTGATGAAAAATGGATCACGTACAACAATGTAGCTAGCATAAAAGCTTTGAACGCACCGGGCCAAACCCCCCCCCCCCCAGTACCCAAAACAGATTCACGTGAAACGCCTGGCTATCTAGTGGGACATGTGCGGTCCCCTTGCGTTTGAGGCATTTACCCACCAGGTTCAACAGTCAATGGTGATTTTGAACAACTGACCTGTTTGGACCGGTAACAAAAAAAACTCCCTGCTTTGGCCAACAGGAAAGTAATTCCTGTTCCTTCCAAAAGGATATCTTCCATGATGGCGAGACCTCATGGGGATTTGAGGACCGAAAAAAAAATTAAATCCACACTCGCACGTGTAATTAATATTAGTGTTGTTAGATTATTTACAGTAATTTAAATTTTGTAATATAAATAATTGGTGACGTGGTAGATTTCCAGGTAGGGTTAATGAGAAAACTTTTGAAGGTTTGGGTTTGAAGCAAAGGGTATTGAGGAAGGTTTTCTAACGAGTTGTCACAAGTTAAACGAATGAAATATGGATGGTGTGGATGGTTATATCGTAAACTTAAAGTGGAGCATTAAGAATATTTTTTAATGATTTTGGATTGTAAAGACGAGTTTGTTGAGCCCCACGAGTTTGTAACGGCGCTTAATGCCTTGTCGATATTGGCAAATGTGAGGATTCCACGTCAGCCTTTTATCATGTACAGTCCCAGTATCGTTCTATGTCAGTAATAGATATCAGTAATTCAGTCTTAATGAAGGGCGAAGTGACTTTCCTAGGGCGAAAATACATACTGAATACATTTTCGTTCATATCCTACCGGTCTTTTAATTGGTTCGCTTTGAAGTATGAACTTACAACGGATGGGTTGGATTCATAAATGTAGTTCTATTGGATTTTTCCTGATCATTCTAGTCTGCATATCGTATATTTTTTTGATAACTATTCTACTCATCCAGCCAAAAATACTAATTTTTTACTAGGAGGTAATATATGAATTATATTTATAGACACTATTTCGATTAGTTTTTTCCTGATCATTCTGGTCCGCCTATGGTATATTTTTTTGATAACTATTCCAATCATCAAGCAAAAAATGCTAATTTTTTACTAGGAGGTAATATAATGAATTATATTATAGACACTATTTCGATTGTTATTTTCCTGATCATTCTGGTCCTATGGTTTTTTTTATAACTATTCCACTCATCAAGCAAAATATTCTAATTTTTTACTAGGGGTAATATATGAATTACATTTATAGACACTATTTAGATTGGTTTTTTCCTGATGATTCTGGTCCGCCTATGGTATATTTTTTTGATAACTATTCCACTCATCAAGCAAAAAATGCTAATTTTTTACTAAGAGGTAATATATGAATTATATTATAGACACTATTTCGATTGTTTTTTCCTGATCATTCTAGTCGCCTATGGTATATTTTTTTGATAACTATTCTACTCATCAAGCCAAAAATGCTAATTTTTTACTAGGAGGTAATATATGAATTATATTAATAGACAGTATTTCGATTGGTTTTTCCTGATCATTCTGGTCCGCCTATGGTATATTCTTTTGACAACTTTTCTACTCATCAAGCAAAAATTACTATTTTTTACTAGGAGATAATATATGAATTATATTTATAGACATTATTTTTGATAGTTAAAAAAATAATGAATGGTAAAAATCTATGCGAATGTGAAAAATGAAATTACTTCTTTTGAGACAATATTTGATCATGCTTTCAAGTATGTATTTTCAATCATTAAAGTTGCTTACATTTGGTCTTTTATATGCTTCTTTTTTCACAATTCTTTTGTAAAGTATTCTAACATTCTTTCTTAAGTTACTACTAGTTCATATCAAATTTAGGACAGGTACTAGGAAGTAAAGGGGCAATGTTATGAACTTATGATAACATAATTAAAACATGATTTTTATATAACTTTTCGAAAATACATTAAAAATTGGTAAAAGAAATGAATATATAAGTACTAATATAATTGTTTTTGATATTTTTTTAACCTTCTTATGTTTAAGTAACATAATTAATTCTATTTAGGTATGAAATAAACTAATTTTGACTCCTAGTCATCAACCTGTACCAAAAATATTAAATTTACTCCAACCTTAGAATACGACTTTTTTGCAGAAGTAATTTTCCTTATATCTATGTACTTTTGGAAAAGTCTAGATGTTTAATTTTTTTAATCTAATGAATATTTTCTCTTTTTCATGATCTTCAATTTATGTATACGTTTGGAGCACACTATACGTATGTATTTCCAAATTATGTCTTGGCTATTTCGTTCGAGAACGCCATCCTCAGTCGGTTTAATTTTCCATGTAAATGCAATCTTCACCAGCGGGCCGGCATTTTTCCATTGCTGGTTTAGGCCATAAAATAGCATATCCATAATAGGACTTATCTTCTCATCACACTTCTATTAAAAGTTCTTATTCTCATATCAGGTAGATTCATGGCGTGTTTTTAGAAAAAGCTAGCTTCTATTCGTAACGTAGGTTTAAATTATTTTCTAGGGTTTTATTCCACTGTTTGCCATATCAAAAAACGATTAAATTTAAATTGACGTAGTCTTGTCAAAGAAGGCAAGTACGTTTATTCGGATGGAATCACGACCTTTTTGTACGGAGCAGTCACCAGTTCGTGTCTGAGCAGTGAAATTAATCAGGGTTTCGATATGTCAGGTTCAATCTGGTTTGCTAACAATATAGAGTGCCCCTGGGACTTGTCGGAAAAATATGTTCCTATAAAAGGGATGTAGTGCTCGTGAGTTTAATGAAATGAAAGGACAAGCTAGACCACTGGCGAAAAGCTCCGGCCCAATTGTTATACAAAGTTTAAATGGGTACGTGGTACAAAATAGAAGACAATGGTAAAGGGTGTTCTGCGCGTGTCGGCGATTACTTTCCCAGAGTTCCTATTGGCAGCAATATGTCTTCTGTCGATATGAGGGTGGATGACAATAAGAGGCGCGTGCCCAGTCGCTATGGGAACGATTCCGAGATTAGAACCTTTCTCCACCCCCGTGGGAATGCTGCACCCCACCCTCATTTGCGCTCATACGCATTGGATTAAATTTTTCCCAGGGCACTTAAAGGACCAGCATTCGATACTGACATGGTCTAAATGGCTGGTGTTTCTCCCCTCGCCACCTCGCTTTTTTCCCAAACAATGGGATATTGGGTGGATTTTCACTGGAGAACTTTTATTGTCCAATGTATTTCTAGCCTGTTCGACGTGTTAAGATTTAAATTCATACCTTTTATAATTTTGAAAATAATAAATTATTTTGTTTCTCACTCTGGAATCCGTCAAACTAAAATCGTTTTTTTTTCACACCATTTATTATGTTGTTTATTATTTAAGTCGGTGCTATTTTCGGGTTTCTTTGCTGCTGTTGAGCAAAACCTATTAGAATTTGGGAACTGAAAAATCTTTATTGTAACTGGGGTGTTAAACTTAATGAGTTCTTTAGAAAAATTGACTCTATTGCTTAATTTGATTAATTATTTGCTTGAAGGCCAAGTTTAATTTTTTTTTCATTTTTGGTGAAACTAAAATTTTCAGTTGAAGGTTACCAGTCCACTGAGGGAAGTCGTAAAAAACAACAATGAGCGTGGTTTTATGTGAGGCTTCACACTTAATGGTTCCTAAATTTTATTAACCGTTTGTCCATTGTTTGCCACAACAGTTCACCATATATCAGGCCACCTTCCTTGTAATATTTCAAATTCTTGATGTTTGTTTGAAAAGGAAGAAAATCTGGGTAAAGTTGGGTCAAAGAAGTTAAAAAAACGGATCTAGGAAGCAAGAAGTTTTTGGAACCAAAATCAAGTACTCGTTCAAGCCTAGTACACTGGTTACCTTAAAAGGAAACATATCATGAATTGCAGAGTAGACTAAGTGTCAGATAAAACCAAAACTCAATCAATAGTTAGGTCAAATAGACTAAATTTAATTAATTGAGTTAAGAACCGAACAGTGGATACCAAAGTATTTAATTTTTTTCCGGAGAATATTCCAGGGGTGACGATGGAAAATTCCCATTACCATGGGGTGTTCGAGCAGAGATTTTAAAGCGAAACACTCAGCTACCGCGGTCCAGATTTTTAGAAAGTTAGATTATAAATTAATGTGAAACTATTTAATCATTGTTTGTAAGAAATTTTCATATCCGTTACAGGTTATTCCGTTTGAAAAAAAAAAAATTGTTGAAACCGGATGACTACAATTTCATCACTCCGCAAATCTCACGACTAAGATGGCTATAAAAATACGTAAGATGTGTTTTTAAAGTTCAGAGTACTGGAAATTATTTCTGTATTATTTTTCTTTCTGGCCACTTTTTTTTTATACTTGTTAGAAAGTGAAAACATCACAATTTTCTTTTCAAATCGCTTAATTACCGTTTCGAAAGGGCTACGTACCTGATTTCCTCGTTTGATCTTCCACTACCCTAAGGGCAAGGACGGTTTTTTTCTCAATAAACTAGTACTTTACTTATCGACAACACCTCGCGTTAATATTAGTCATTGTTAAAGAGAATATCTCAACACCCCCACTTGGGTCGTCGAACCTCCACATCTGCCTAAATGCCACCCTGCCCATGAAGGCCATCAGGAACAGAAGACATGAAGTCATTTATAAAATTTTATTATTAATCAAAGTTTTCCTTTCTTTGTGATGGTTATTAATGGAAAAAGAAAAGAAATAGGAGTTAATTTGTAATTGTATATGTTGTACCTATTGTTCATATGTTTGTTGACATATACATGTTGTATATTAAGTAATAGCTGATAAAAAACTAGTAACTAACAAATAATTTCTTGAGTTGATGAACTTGTAGCTTCCGAACATTTTGGTCGACTATCCTCGCTGTTTTTGTTCTGTTGGACGGGTTTTACAATTCAACATTTTCAGTCGTACTTTTGTGCACTATTGGGACAAGCGTGCCCATACAAACTAACCACTAGAGATAGTGAAATGCTAAAAGGCGCCTGACAGACCAAAACAGCGATGATAGGAAGACCAAACGAAAACTAAACTTAAATGACAAAAACTAAGGTGGATGCTACAATTCGAACCCAGAACAAGTAATTTGACAAATTTTTTATATTCATAATTAAATATATGCACTATTAACCAAACACAAAAAGTGGCTTGCAAAAGCCCACCTAGCCAAAAGAGCGATGAAAGGCAGGATCGAAAACGGTCAAATTGCATAATCTATTTTCCTATAAATTAATTTACCCTCTAACAACTGACATTTTCTATATTTAGTTGTTACTTTTGTACTAAGACTGCGACTAAATATAGAGTCGAAGGGTTCGTCGGTCAGGAGGAGGTTACGTGAGGAATCTTCTTTTATAACTTTTCTTTGAGCCCCGCTTCCTAGTTCGTGCCTCTTCAAAAAACGTTATGGATTTCTCTCATTATTCTAATTCATCCGCCGCCGTTCATAGGGTTATCCCGGTGTACTTAAAGCCCATCATAAACGACCTGTCTTCTTTCATTGAATTCTTCTCTTTTTTTAAATTTTTTTTTAGTGTGTAGCGTTAGGGTGTTATATCCTGGGGTACCATTATTTTCACCTTCGGACCATGATATTTGGTATTTTCCCAGACGTAGATTTCATATTATAAAGAATTATCCGTACAGAACTATTGAAATGAAACTGGCAATTTGAAACAAACAGTCTAACATTTATGTCCATAAGTCATATTAAATTTCTTTTACTGCCCACAGTTATTAGATTTATTGAGGGCTATCTTCTGGGTTATAGCCTAGTCAATGGTCGATATGTTTTCGTATTTCACCATTGGTGGCTTGGTTAAGCGGTAATTCAGGGACATAAGCAGGGTGAGGCAAGGCTAGATACTTCTTACTACTAAGGATGGCGAAATGCTGGAACGTCTTTAAAAAACAAAATAGCAAGAATAGGTAGGCCATAATGTTCGAAAACGACAATGTTTGCAGGCCCACCAATATCACCTGTTATTTTTTTTTATTTTTGACTACCCACAGTTATCAGATTTCTTGAGGGGCTATCTTCTGGGTATAGCATAGTCAATGGTCGAAATGTACTTCTTGCTACTAAGGATGGCGAAATGTTGGAACATTTTAAAAGACAAAATAGCAAAGATAGGTGGCCATAATGATCGAAAATGACAATGTTTGCAGGCCCATCGACATCACCTGCTATTAATTTTTTTTTATACTACCCACAGTTATCAGATTTCTTGCGGGCTATCTTCTGGGTTATATCCTAGTCAATGGTCGATATGTTTTCGAATTTCACCATTGGTGACTAATAATGAAATGTTGGAACATCTTTAAACGACGAAATAGCAAAGATAGGTGGCCATAATGATCGAAAATGAGAAGGTTTGCAGACCCATCGACATCACCTGCTATTAATTTTTTTATTACTTATCTTCTTATTTTTATTTCCTATTAATTATTTAGTTATCAGACTTCTTGAGGGCTATCTTCTGGGTTGTAGCCTAGTCAATGGTCGATATGTTTTCGTATTTCACCATTGGTGGCTTGGTTAAGTGGTAATTCAGGGTCATAAGCAGGGTGAGGCAAGACTAGATACTTCTTACTATTAAAGATGGCGAAATAGTGGAACATCTTTAAAAGACGAAATAGCAAGGATAGGTTGTCCATAATGATCGAAATCGACAATGTTTGCAGGCCCAGCAACATCATCTGCACACCTCATAAAAAATTTCACATGATTCGACACATGATATAATAAGAATACTTAATGTGTGTACTCAAATTTGAAAGGGGAGGAAGTTATTTAATATTTTCTGTTTTTTACCAACGAGTACCAATAAGTACAAGATCAGGATGCGGTCATCAAAAGAAGCAGATTTTGAAACTTACTCCAAACTTTCAACCTTCATTGAGGACTTCATCTTATTGGTGATATCCTGACGGTCGATTCATCCTTCTTTCGATACCTACAAGTTAAACACATAATCTACAACTATGGTATGATGTAGATTTCGATTCAGATGGCCATACTTTTGCTTGGTAAAGATTAGTGATATGACTGAAAAACAGCAGTTTCTTTCAGATTATTGTTCATTAACATTTAGGCTTAATAATTGAGTAAGGTATTAAATTAACAAATGAGATAATATAGACTTTAACTAATTTATAACTTAACAAAACAAGCATAGATTTTTATCGTTTGTCTCTTCAAATGTACATTTTTGAAAACTTCTCAATAGTTTCCGGAAGCAATCGGATGAAAAATAAATGTCTTCGTACTAGGGTTATACCGAAATAAAGTGCCCAACGTGATAAATAACCGGCCATTGTTTCCGTGATGAACATTCGATTGTGGAAATAAGTGAAGGGGAGAAGATGTAATTTATGAGGAGGTTCACCTGGCACAAGTGATGAATCAGAGCATTGCTCACATCATTAATCACTCTCTCCACCTTCAGATACATATTATATTACGTAATAAACCATCAACTCTCTGTAATAAGTGTACTAGTACTAAATCAAAATTTGAAAACTTTATGTACAAATGTATTGAAGTGTGACTCTAACATGCTTATATTGTTTTCCGATTAAATATGCAATGTTAGTTGTAGTGACTTTTTTCACTTTTTGTAAATGATCATTATGTTCGATGATTTGTTGTTTACATCGTTCCGGATTTCGGGCGTTAAACGCTCATCATCAGTTTGAAGGAGTTACATACACACCACTTGACATGAATTGTAAGAGTGAACCCGCCAATCTATGTAAGTTAATAATAATTTGTTTCGAGTTTTGGAAGTGTCAAGTTGGTTTTTTGGATCTCCTTCTCGAGGTAAAAGGTTTTAAAGCCTTCTCCAACGCCACGTTCCAATCAGCAGCTCGTTTTAAGTGCCGCTCAATTTTGAACTGGCGAAAAACGCGGATTATAACGCAACTAAATATCCTATTAAATACTGTAAGAAAAATATTTTTGAACTAAGGATTAATTTGTACTTGAATATTATTTAAGTAGAAGCCCAAAAAAGGGGTAAATCGGGGGTATATCAAAATCTCGTATATTATTTATGCATTTATTTCATGTTTTATTTTATTTTCAAATTTCTCAGACCAATCTAGTTCCTTCCCTTTTTTAAACCTGTGTAACACTGTTCTATATAATTTTAAAATGAAATTCTGTTTTGTTTCATTTACATGGTCCTTAAATCTAGAAAATTTGATTGATATAGGCAAGTTTTCTTTAACTCTCGTTTTAATTTTTCTGCAGCTGTTTTTTGCCTACATACTTAATATCGCAATCATTAAATTTAAGTTGGTAAACCCCGCTTTTTAACAAGTTGTCAACCTTGTCTTTATGTTTTGAGAGAATGCTTCTACTACTCTAAAACCTTCTCGTTTAAGAATTTTACCTCTTTTTTATAGCTCACCAAGGAGCAACGAATAAATAATGATTCTTTTTTGGTAGGGTGACCGAGTCTGATGGTTGCTTCTTTTAAAGTTATTTTTTAATATTTTTTTCACTAGCCACCTTTCAATAATTATTTTTAGCTAAGATTTTAATTATGTGTTATTCTTTTTTATAGTTAGAAGGTGTTAATGGGATTTTCAGCGTACAGACTATGAGCCAAATGAATCCAGCAGCCTTTCGGGTAGATAGAATAAAATCTACTGGTATCATACTGCCCGCAGTTGTGAGTTTTCTGTGCCTCAATTAGGTTATTAATTATGGACTATTTTATGTCTAAAAAGTTTAAACTAGTATTTTTATTTATTGCCAATATAAAATTTATAATGGTGTGCAAAGGACTAATTAATGGGACGAATTCTTTTATATCCTCTATTGTTTCTAACCATTGTACATAAAATATCGTCTACATAACGTTTAAAAAAGGACGGATTTTATTAATTTGTTATTCGATTTGAAAACAAATTTATCCATGAATACTTCGGCAAAATGGGGGGGGGGTAATGGAAACCCATTGTTAACCCTTTCATTTCATAAAGTTTAGTGTTAAATTTACAATAATTACACAGTAGGCATATATTTTATAGGCCTATTATATCATTTTTACAAATTAGTTAATAGTTTTAGTTTCTATGTACGCTCTTGTTTTGTAAGTTTAGTATATTCTTTAACAGGAATTAATTATTCAGAAATCGTGATATGCGGTCTGGTGTGATGTAGGTTTCAGAAAAACATTTCCTTTATCGGGCCAACGTTTCGATCTTTATTGAGATCATCTTCAGGGCCTGGGATTTACAAATAAATTTAAAAAATGCTTAAATTTAACAAATACATATAGGATGAGGAAAAAAGTGAATTTATACAATGCAAAAAAATATTTTTTTATATTCAATCAAAGTATTTCTATTCACTCAGTGTTTGTTTTCTGCGTAATTGTTAACATAAGTTTTTAATTTATTTAATTTAATTTAGCAAGAATGAATGGGGTTAGGCTTAATTTCATGCATTGAGAATTGAACCAGATTGATTTTTCAATTTTCGAGCATGAAAGTCTTAATTTGTAATAAAGTTTTAAAAGTTCCTCTTTGTGGCTGATTTGAAATAAGTGGAGGTAGTGTTTTTAATAGCGTTATAATCCATTAATTGCTTTGACTGGCAAATTAATAAAACTGATGAAGGTCGGGGTGAGTATGTCGTGTGACTTTTTTCTTCTTAGCCCAATATCCATATAACTCTATAAAAGATAAAACACATTCGGCATTTCTTTTTTTAATCTTACTCAGAAATCAAAATTAGGTATAATAAATTTGTGAGATTTCTTCTTGAGGTATGTATCTTGAGGAGTGACGGACCTGTAGATTACTTCGTAAGGGATCCGATTTCGTCATCCCCAGTAGTTCATAAGGGATACTGTCAGGGTGAGGGTATACAACAAAACCCACCCTTGACGATGGCGAAATGGAAAAGATTAATGAAATGTCTTAAAATGCAATAGGGGAATTCACGAAACAAGAGTTGTAAAGTCGAGAAATTTTATTTTTAATATCACATTTGACTCGAGCACTGGCTTAATCGGTGTTCAAGTGTGTTATTTCGTTGACTCTTACAAAGCTTTTACTGACCACAAAAGAAAAAGGAAGAAACAAGTTGGTCTGAAAGATGACCTGTCGGGCTCGTTTCACTTTTTCAAATATGGGTTAGTCACGGATATAAGTAGGTTTAGACAAGGTGAATTACCAAGCACGCCAAAACAAGTCTGACGGACAAAAATAATGAATATAGATAAACAAGAACGATAGTTAACTGTAGATGTATTACTGGGGGTGTAATATACTACGCCCTTTAAGAGCTATGGTATCTCCCCGTTCTGTCCCTACAGCACACCGGTGAGTCCTATTTCATCAAGGAATTTGATTAGTAGACCCGGTTTCAGTGGTTGAATTTCTTCTACAGTCACATTGTACATCCCAACATACTTCCTCCTGCGGGCAAGTGTAGCACCAAAGTTTGTGAATAGGTGTGTTGGTGTCTCCTCTGCCTCTTTGCAGAATCTGCATGTGCCGTCTTGGATTATACCAATCTTCTTTAAATGTCCATTTAGTTTGCAGTGCCCTGTTAAGAATCTTGTTAGGATTCCTTTGATACATTCTGTCACTTCTTTCCTTCCGAAATTTGTCAGGAGATTCTTGGATTGTTTATCCAATGAATGAATTCCATGATTCCCTCATTTTCTTTTTATCCTTCTGTCTGAGGTACTCATTGATAGTGCGGATTGCCTATGCCACAGAAGGGTTCTGGTCTTATCGACGGTGTAGCAGCCCCTTTTCTTGCAAGGATGTCCGCTTTTTCGTTGCCTGCTGATCCTATATGTCCTGGGACCCAGCAGATGCTGACTTGAACTAATGATATTTGAGCTTAGTGCCTTTGATGGCTGACATGATGTTATGTTCTTGTTTTTGTACCCTTTAGCCAAGTTGAATTGAGTACATCTCTCGATTGCGTGGATCTCAGCTTGGAAGATACTGGTGTATTTTCCCATGAGTATTTGGTTCCAGGCCAGAATACTCCTACCTCTGTACCTTCTTGTGTTCTAGATCCATCGGTGTACCAAAAGATGCTGTCATTCTTAAAGGAGGTTTTCTTCTCGTTCGCATTCTTTTTGGTACCTAGGTTTATTTGGAAGTTTTGATTAAATTCAAACATCCTGTTCATGTCGTCCCTTGGAGCCGACAAATGACAGTTCACCTGCTCCAATCCACTGTCAATTAGGTATCGTTGAGCATTGACATCAGCGGACCTTATTTTTTTATTTTTTTTATTTTACGAAGGTTCGCAACAGCAGAGGTTATGTCAACCCTCGGGGTGCCGGTGTTTTTGAAAAAAAAGCTCATTTGTAAGTATGTCGGGTTCGAATGCAGGGCTGCTGGATTCGAACCCGGGACCTTTACCTTACAGTGATGAGCGCCGTGTCAACGCAAACCGTTGCGGCCACCGACGCCCGTAGCGGACCTTATTATTATCAGGTTTCACATTTGAAATGTAAAAATCTCCTAAAACAACATGCTTTTCTGAACTTTCGAATGTTAATTGCATTTAAGTGCTTAATATGTTTTTTCAGAACCTCGGCTATACTGTTCGTTTGTTTCAGCGATGATTATAAAATCATGTTGAGTTTTAACAAATTTAATCAGCTCGAAAACTATCGGCATTTTCTGTGAAAAGTTTAGTTGTCTTCTCTCACCCTGCTTATATCTCTAGGAAAAAAAAATAGGTGGCCCTGGAAGATTTTGATTTTAAGTATGATATCACCTCATACCATCATACATTTATACCTGACATTTTTGTTTTTGACATTTCAACTTTGAACAGCTTGAAACCCGTGCAATATGTGGTATTAAAGAAAATTATATTAACTTCAAATTTATGTAAACAGGATAAAAAATATTATTTTTTTTATTCTTGATGTAATATTTATATAGGTTGAATAGCTCTATCATAACTGTTACTTTTATGTCCTAAATATTAATTAGCATTAGTCTAAATTAAATTAGTATAAAATTAAGCTCATTCCCGTATCATTTTGTAAGGATGAAAAGGGTAGGTGAGTGTTAAAAATCATACTGTGATTTTTTTGAGCTGTCGTTGAAATCATCGCAGGCTACGTACAAAATTACATAATAAAATACATTGACGTTAAATAATATAATTCCTCTAATCCATTCCTTCATGGTGATAATCTCCATTAAAACCGTCTCCGTTCGATTAGTTCTACGGTGTAAGAAGAAAAGAAACCATAAAAGGATGCCTTTCACCTCAGGTTGTATTAAACCGTCCAATTTAATGAGAGTGAGCCGGGAGATCAAGTATGGATCTAATCTTTTACTCCCTTCCATTACCAATTCGTGACAACCCTTCAACGGTGAAATATCATTCGAATGATATTTTTCTATAGATCATCCGGCGATTTAGGACGATGATAATCGTGACTGGCAGAGCTGTTAATATTTTAACAACTGCCATGTGCGGCTCGGGCCATTAACCAAGTGAAATGGTACTTTTGGTTTTTTACTCAAGGATTTATACCTATTTAAATCATGATCCTGACGTCGGGTTGTTTGGATTTTATTTGGGTTTCTTCGGGCAAATTATTTTTACAAGTTGCTGTCGTGATCTGTCCGTATTAAATAATTGCGTGTTCGAATTTGACACCAATCAACACAATGCGCCTTTCATACACCTACGTAGAAATAGCACATGTTTTATCCTTCATCCATCTTATATTTTTATATTTACATTCTTAATTTAGTCTAGTTGATTCAGATCATTTTGGTCTGCCTTTCCTTGCTGTTTTGGTCTTTCACGCATTTCGACTTAATATTTTATTTCAATTAATTATTCTTTTTATCTAAGGTCTTGGTTAAAATGAAAAAGTTAGTGTCACGAGCGGGATTCGAACCCACGACCCTCGGCTTAATATACCGCTCCTCTAAACACTTGAGCGATTGTGACTTCGAAGACTTATATAAAAAGAATAATTAACTGAAACAATTAATAATAATTTGGCCTCTCAACACGACATGCAAGAATGGCACAATTACACAGAAGAAATTTGAGCCCTGAAGATGATCTCAATAAAGATCGAACGTTGCCACGATAAAGAAAATGTTTTTCTGAAACCTACATCACACCAGACCACATCTCACGATTTCTGAATAATTATGAAACAATTAATATGAATAATTATGATCGCTAACACAAAAGGATCAATATAATATTTTATTATAATCTGCGATTTAAAATTACAGCAAATATTCCTCCCGTTGCACTTCACTTCATTATTTGATAACCGGTTTCATATACGAGAAAAAAATGAAATGGTAAATATTGTAAGAAAATACGAAAGAACGGAAAATGAAAATATTTTATGAAAAATACACAAGAAAAGGAATAAAATATTTTCCCGTCCTTTTATGATGAAAAATAAAATTAAAAGTACCAACGAGTTTTGCCAGGAGATTCACTTAAGAAGGAAAGCTTTCTAAGTTGTGATTTTCTAGAAACCCGAAATAGGAGGTGTCATTCGTTGGCTCCTTATAGAAAGCATGTAGCACCACACGTTATGAGAACTGTGCTTGAGCTTGGCAGCCAGTATTTCGAACACTTGTTCCTACTTTTGGAAGGAACAGGACTACTTTATTGTAAATAATACTGATGTACAATAAACATATCTCGTTTTGTGTTCTATTTTGTATATATCGCACACCCATAAGAAAAGTGACACAACTCAACAAAACAAAATTTTTCAGGAGAAATGGATCGTTTTTTACTAATGTATTATGTTCACGTCATTACGATCTTTGGCAATAAAAACTGTCATCCATCAATATTGTGTTTTGTTTTTCCGATACTTAAGCGTAAACAATAACTTTAAAAATCCAGCTGTACTACCCCTAAAAAACAATCCTGCATTGAGTTGTGAAAGTTTTCCTGAATTAATTTAAGTTAATTTATTTGCTCTAACTGTAATGGAGGTCATTGAATGAGTATAAATATATTAATTTCTTTGTGATAGTAGCAAACCTAACAAACAAGCATAAATGTCCATGTAGAACATTTTACTAAAATTAGTTTTGACTCAAGTGAATTTTACTCCTGGAGTCAGGGCTAATTAGTTATTTAAAATACAAATTAATTATTAAAATAAAGGTTTTATTGATTATTAAAAATAATGTAATTCAAACATAAAAATTATTAAAACTATGAAATAATGTAAGATTTAAAAAAAATATTGTTAAAAAATTAAAATGTAACTCGGGTACAGCACAAAATCCTTCACTAAAAAAATGACGTAACGAGAAATATGCCACTTTTCCCGATGAATACTCACATGCTTTAAAACTCGACAGAGAACTAAGATATGCCACTTTTCGTGAATGGTGTCAGTAATTTCGTGAAACGTGACATACATTGCTGCTAGGAGTTCACCTACAGTTGTGTCATTTTTGTTGTAGCATGGAAAACTAAACAATCCGGTTTTTAGAATTTTTCGACTTGTGTCACTATTCTTGCGGGTGTGCGTTGTGAGATTGAATGTATTTATTAGTGTGAGTGTGTAGTGTGTGAGGATCAATGGAGGGATTGTACCACCCTAGATGTGGATGTATATTCGGGGTGAGAGATTTACTGCGCACTTGAGACGGCTTGTACCTTCGGTTCTGTGCCCGTAGCGAGCCAGTCAGTTCTTGAAGAATCAGAATAGCTTTCATCAAATTACATCTTGTAATCATAAATTGCAGATTGTAATAAAATATTGGGAAAAAAAGAAGAGCTTGAAATCTTTCTATTGTATAAGTACTGTTTATAGAACGAATAACAGGAAAAGAACAATTGCTTCATTTAAAAAAATTCTAGTTTTATGTTGCCCAAACTTTTCTCAATATATATCGACCCAAATCTGTATTAAAAAATGGCAAAATAAAATTTTAATTATTATTTTTCATTGAAATAGCAATAAGTTATGACAAATTTAAAATTTTATTTACAATTATTTAAACAATTTTTACAGTTAAAAGTTTTTATGCTATGTTCCCTTAATTAAATCCTAAATTGTAAAGGCGAACATTGAACTATCTCGATTATGATGCCGTTTGTGCTATAAAAGCCCTCGGCCGGGAATTTAAGTGCGATTGATACGGATTCTTTTATCCGGATTCCCTTTCAGCAACAGCGTATTATTCAAAAAAGCTATTGTACAATAGTAATTACTGAATCGCACTAGTCCCGCCGCTCACAAAAGACTCACTTGTGCCCCTCTTGTTCTTAAGACTTCCCCAACTTCTTTTGTTAAAGTTCTTAAATCGGGGAGGTCTTTTATCGTCCACCTGGCGAAAACCATTAAGGCAAGTGTAGAATAAAATCTTTTTTTTAGACAAATACTGACTATTTCTGGATTCATTTGTCTTTTTATATAGCGCAATTGTTTCTTTTATTATATTTTATATCGGGTCACTTTTCATATTGTCATAAAGAAACCTTTCGTAATAGGATCTTCTATCCAATTGACCAGCCCTTCTAACAGTTACTTAGGATTAGGGTTGTGTTCAGAAAAAATTCCTAATTTTTGCACAAACGCCGAGCTTTCGGCGAGATATTTCGTCTTTTTCAGGGTCTACAGAGAACATTTTTGCATTAATATTCATACATATATATAGGTGTATCACAGATGCTTCAAAAACCTTACAGGTACTTAGTCAAAATGTTAAATTATTAAACAGGTTTGTCAAATAATACCAAGAAATCCAATCAATTCACATTAGATTTTAAATAATGGGAACAAAATATAAACAATTATTTATGTATTTATTTATATAAAAAACATGCTAATATATGCTAATAATTTAACATTCTTCAAACTACTAGTTTTTAAAAATATAAATAGGAAACTTGACTATAAGAAATATAAATAATAAAACACATAGTAATTTTTATATAAATCAATACATAAATAATTGTTTATATTTTGTTTTCATTTTTTAAAATCAAATGTGAATTGACCGAATTTTTTGTTATTATTTGTCAAGCCTGTTTAATAATTAAACATTCTTCAAAATATACTAGTTTTTAACAATATAAATAGGAAGTTTGACTAAAAGAAATATAAATAATAAAACACATAGCATTTTTTATATAAATCAATACATAAATAATTGTTTATATTTTGTTCCCATTTTTTTAAATCTAATGTGATTTGGCCGAATTTCTTGTTATTATTTGACAAGCCTGTTTAATAATTAAACATTCTTCAAAATATACTAGTTTTTAAAAATATAATTAGGAAACTTGACTGTAAGAAATATAAATAATAAAACACATAGCATTTTTTATATAAATCAATACATAAATAATTTTTTATATTTTGTTCTCGTTTTTTAAAATCTAATGTGAATTGATCGAATTTTTTGTTATTATTTGACAAGCCTGTTTAATAATTAAACGTTCTTCAAAACATACTAGTTTTTAACAACATAAATAGGAAACTTGACTATAAGAAATATAAATAATAAAACACAGCATTTTTTATATAAATAAATACATAAATAATTGTTTATATTTTGTTCTCGTTATTTAAAATCTAATGCGAATTGACCGGATTTCTTGTTATCATTTGTCAAACCTGGTTAATAATTTAACATGTTGACTAAGTACTTCTAAGTTTTTTATGCATCTGTGATATACCTATGTATATGTATGAATATTAATGGAAGAATGTCGTCTGTAGACCCGGAAGAAGAGGAAATATATCGTCGAAAGCTCGGAGTTGGTGCAAAAATTAGGATTTTTTTTTAACCACAATCCTAATCCGAAGAAACTAAACTTTTATACTTAATATGTGATAAAATTTTAATTAATGGTTTCGAATTGGTATAAAAGCGGTTACAAAAAAATATTGTGAGCACCTGATGCGCATTTCGTTTCATAACAATTTCTCCTTTTGATTTCTATGTTGACACATATAGATTGGTTGTATGTATAGTTCGGCAGTTCAGTTATCTTCGAACAGACCTCTCTTTCTTCCTCTATGTACGCAGATGTGATTCTTTTATTTGCTTTACGGCCCATCAGAAAGGGGGTGAAACACTTTATTTCAAAACTTCGGGAAATCATGTGCTTTGATACGTAGAACATTTTATAATAAGGTAATTCTGCCTAAAGAAACTAAACGCACTTCAAAAACAATGATATAGGTGCCATCTTTTTCGAAAATATTTTTAAAAAATAAGTCAAAGCCTTTTAATCTTTGAGCTTAATGGGTCAAGAACTGAACTAGAGGAAAGCGTGAACTATGGATGATGGTTTAAAGTACTCATTTTGGAATATTCTTTGTAAAACTTTGCAACTCTATTTCCTATGGTTGATTCTAATCAGTTATTAACCCACATTTAAACAAAGCCTTGGTTCGAAAAGAAAAAAAGATAGTTCTTTAAGTACGGAAAGCGATGATGTTTGAAAAAATGGAAAATTCTAATTGATCTGTGACATACAATTATGATATTCACTAAGTTTTAATGACAGAAATAATTTCTACTAGACAAAATTTACTACATAAAATTGCCAGAAAAACCTATTTTTTCTGTTTTTCCGCAAGTTTTCCTTGAGTCTACAAAATCGTAGATTGCGACCATTCCAGTTAACGGCAAATCTTTGTTTTTCCATTAGGGCCTCACACTATTAATGTGAAACATAAGGCCAAAAACAAAAAATAATTCACACTAGAAACTACCATTAAAAAAAAAAAAAAAAAAAAAAAAAAAAAAAAAAAAAAAAAAAAAAAAAAAAAAAAAAAAAAAAAAAAAAAAACTGAAGAATCCAAAGCATGTACTTGATGTTTAAACTTATGTGAAAAAGTCTGAATTTAGTTATCCTACATTTCAAAGTTTATTAGTTATCTGTTTATTATTAATTATTACTTCCAATTTTTATGTAAAGACGGTTGAGAAAATTATTTCCCGCTCGTGGCCTTTCTCAACCGTCTGCATAAAAATAAAAAAATATTTTTTCCAAAGCATAATGGTAGGTACTTTATGTTTAAAACTATGCAAAAAAGTCTTAATTTAATTATTCTACATGTTAAATTTTATTAATTATTATTTTTAATTTTTATGTAAAGACGGTTGAGAAAATTATTTCACGCTCGTGGCCCTTCTCAGCCGTCTTTGCATAAAAATAAAAAAATATTTTTTCCAAAGCATAATGGTAGGTACTTTATGTTTAAAATTATGGGAAAAAGTCTTAATTTAATTATTCTACATGTTAAATTTTATTAGTTATCGGTTGAAAAAATTATTCCCAGCTCGTGACTCTTCTCAACCATCTTTGCATGAAAATTAAAAAAGTCTATTTTTTCAAACATATTGTCCGTGCAATTAATCATTCATGTAAGTAACGAGGGGCTTTATATTAAGTCATACACATGTTACAATAATCTTACGCTCGGCGGACTTCAGCGTCGTTGTATTGTGTGGCGTAAAGAATCTAACTAACTTAATAACTTTTAATGTTCACCTTTAACTCTGTATAATTTGTATTTTGTAGAGGAAGAGGGCGAAGCCTTTATGGTTACCATTAGTGCATATGTTACTTGTATCATCTTACAACACCCACGCATTTAACGACCCGGATTTGACCCAGTTGAAACCAACGAGCTTGGCTTAAAACATTTCCATTAAATAAATTAACTAAGCAGTTTTTTTATAAATATAAAAGTAAATTGTGTAAACTGATGAAACGAAACGTTAGTAGAGAGTTTTTCTTCTTATTGTTATAGTTAGTTGTTGGTTAATTTTTCGTTCCCCTGTTGAGCATATGTGTTTTATGTATGATTTCGTCATTCGCAGCATGAAAGATCGGCGCAAAATGGCGGTACCTCCGCATGAAACCGGATCTCCCGTAGCAAATTGCCAAACTTCCGTTCCCATAGGAGAAAAAGTACCACCTTTACAGGTTATTTGCGCAGTTCTATATACAATTATTTAAGATCTCAGTATGTGGTTTTAACAGGGGTAATTTTTCCGATTAGGCTACGTCCTTGGAGGGGGTCGATTGTCCCGAGGGGTGCGAGAGCTAGTGGGAAAGAGGAGAGACCGGATCTAAAAGGGGGTTGATTCGAGGAAGGGTGTCCCACCCCGTCTCCATACAAACAACGACCGGGAACATTTTTCCACCCCACGTTTCACTATCGTTATTGATGAAGAAACAGGTAAACCCTACCCCCTTGAGATGTAACCGGTAAATCCACTTGTCTCGCAACACACAGGTTGTACCACTCTCCTGTACCCTATGTTCTTCTATTAAAAACCAATGCTCCAAAAATTTGCTAATCAAAGTAGAAAAAAAAATTAAAAATGTTCTACAGACTTTCTTTTCTACATCCGTTAATCCAACATTTCATTTATAAAATATTTTTTCTTGAGGGTTGCGGGCATATGAACCTGTAGTTAGCTTGTTTCCTATTATTTTGGTCTCTTCATCTGCCATACATGTTTCGGCATTTTTATCTTTTCAGTGATACGTAGAAGATACAATCAGGAACAATCACAATTATTTAGTTTGTCATGTTTAAGTCCAATAACACATCTGTACGTCTGACATGCCAAGATACCATTGAGAGGCTGACCAAATTAACGTAAAAGTCGAAACAACAAATATTCTTTGTGTTTTAATTAGCAAGTGCCCTCCACAAAACAATTATTTATACCTTACAATATCACAATCTAAAGTGTCACTGAAAATGCTCTCCCAGGCAACCATTAAATCAAGACTAGTGGGTTTTACGGATCACTGGAATAGCCTGGGGAGTAGAAGGTAAAAGATAAATAGAGCTGCAGTCATGTCCCTGGTGATAGGATTTGTTTCTTCTTAAAATACAGGATCCTTTTAAGGAAAACAAACATAAGTTCACACATGTTATGATTTTTTCCAACTGTCAACTGTTTAACTTTCTATGGTTAATTCTAATCTAGAAATGGTCAATTTGTGAGTTAAAGTTATTAAATATAAAACCAGCGGTTTTTACTTTGTTTTTCTTTTATTTATTTATTTTTTTTATTAACGCGATATCATTCGAAATTTTTCACGTTACTTTAATATTGGAGAGTGTTTCTATTCTTTAGCAGGGTTCACATCATTTTTTTTCTACGTCGTTTCTTAAATACGAGTTTTCGGCCCCCCCTGTTCACTCGCGAACGGCATTTCGTCACTCTCCCCTTTCCCAGTTTTCCCTTTTATTTTCCCCAAAATCTACCTTTATTGTTCCTTACCCTCGGTTGAAACTGTCTTTTTTTGTAGTGCTCGCCGGCACAACGGACTATTTTCCTTCCTTCCTGAACATAATAGGTTTATAGCTCAGGTAGTTCTCCCCGCGGCTTATAAACCACTGCGACCCCCCTATGGACATTTTTTGTTAATTTGCTTAGGATAGTAGTGCCATCCCTCTAACGGTTTTTCGAGATTTTCGATTGTACAGTCGTTAAGTTATGGTCATTTAATGAGAATTTGTAAAACGAACTATGCAGGTGTTGGGTTTCTGAATTGGATAACAATCGAAAACCACTTTGCATGTTTATTTTCATATATAAAATTTCGCAGAAAGCTACAATTTTATTGAATAAGCTAATAGTAATTATATTTTGAGAAATATGTTGCATTTAGAATAGAACTAATAATATAATTTGTTAAAGTCGTGAGGAGCGGTCAAGAATGAGGTAGTTTAGAAAAACACCTTTTTCATTTTTTTTTTTTTTTGCCGACGTTTCGACCTTTATTCGGGGCATAAAGTGTGGTGCTATTCTTGTGGTGTCATATTGGTTTTGTGTGAAAGTGTTACACTCACAATAATAAATAATAATGTGTGGTGATTAGTGACAGTTAATCGATATTTATTTAGAAATCGTGAGATGCGGTCTGGTGTGATGTAGGTTTCAGAAAAACATTTTCTTTATCGTGCCAACGTNCGTGACCTCGATCCACTCGGACACTAACTTCCCATCTCAACCCTTTTGAATTTTCCCCCCTTTTTGCCATTTCTCAAATGTCGTGTAATCTATTTGATTCTCGGCGACAAATGAAATGACCACGGAGAGCTTTAGTGAAGGTATATTTCAACTTATTAAATTCACTAGTTTTCGTGGTCCGCTTGACCAATTGATATCTTTCAATTAATTATGGTTTTTAGTTGAGATAAAAAAATCGGTGTCACGAGCGGGATCACTAAAGCTCTCCGTCGTAGGTCTCCGATGTAGAGTGGTCGTTTCCATAAATTATTATGTAGACTAAACGAGGAAACAACCACAATTTATGTGGTCTGGCCGTTTTCATAGAAATAATCTATCACAATAGTCACGACTAAATAACGAAACAATCCAATTTATTTAGTTTGATTGTTCCCAAAGATTTAAATAAAGTTTTAAGAAAAAAAACGCCAATTCACAAGATTGGTTGTTTCCGTGGAGTAAAATGGATTAACAAGTAAACAACCAAATTTATGTAGTTTGACCAAATATGTAGAGTAAATGTCGAATTAGCCGGGAAACATAAAAATGTGTAGGTTAAGTCGCTGCCATAGAGTATAATCGCGAATTGACAAATTTTTATTCGTTTCCGGTCATCCAGGTCTTCATTGATTTGCGTATTATTTTGTCAATCGTGTCCCCACAAACAATGAGGATAGGCAGACCAAAATGATATGAAACCTCCAGACTGCATGAACCATTACCTCCCAGACCTCATCTAGAAATCTCACGATTTAGATTGAAACAGTTGTAGTGAGTGTTTTTTGTTTTAATATTGCAAAGAATGAAGAAGATGGGATTTAATAAATTTCTAAAAAAGAATGACATCGGATTTGTTCTTCAGATTAGTACCCTTTGAAAATGAAAATTGGCAGCCGAGAAATTAATCTTTTCCGATGCATAAAACAATTTACGATTTTCATTTATCAGTCAATTCATTTTTCTAAAGACAATACATCATCGTTAACGGTGATAAAATCGATATTATACAGCCGTCGATTTGTTTGCCAATCCCATGCTATCTTTAAAATAGCACAGATTAAAGATTCGACGTGTCCTAGAAGTGATTATTTGCTGTACTTGGTGCGGAAGTAAAGCAAGGAGGGGCATTCACAGATGCGCCCCAGGCAAGGTGTGCACTTCACATCTGCCCTGAACTTCTCAATATAGCTCAATCCGTAAAATACGACACTCGACTCCGAAGCAAGGCCGATCCCCCCTCAGATGATTCGTCGCTAGGCGAAGGGACCAGCTGAAAGTAACCAATGTTGACTATTTAGGTAGTTCGACAATTGAGGTTTTCCCATTTTAAATATGAACGGCTGTTTAAAGATTTTTAGTCCTTCTGTCCAGAAGACCGATAAATGTCAAAGGTTTATAGAAAGTATATTCTAAATTGTATAAATTAAGACATATTATCCAGCTATCCCACGTATGACCGATTAGTTTAACAATAGAATACGGATAAAAATATTGTAGCATATTTAATCTCAATTGAGATCATAGCAGTTACGAAACAAGATTCCTACGAATAAACAAAAATATAGACAAGCTAAGATGTACAAATATATATCTTTAACAAAAAAAAAATTGAAAAATGATGGATTGTACGTAGCGAAACAGGGCTATTAATCTTCCAACACCAGATGTGATACGATCGTTTTGATTGGCTAATTGCAATTTAAAAAAATAAATGTAAGCATTAAGCTCAATGTTACATTAATTACACGTGTAATGAATTTATGTTTCTTCATTATATAGAACGAGGTAGATAGATCGATAAATTTACTAAACATGGTATTTAAATATTTAACACCAGGCACATACTAGATGTAAAATTTTAAAAGCATATAAATAATTACATAAATTATTAAATTGTATTTGGCAACACCTATCTTGCAAAAAGGGTCTCGAGTGAGCAGAAGCATAAGAGTACACTTACGACAATTTGGTCAGTTATGGATAATGGATGGACAGTCAGTTAAGTCAATAATTAAGCCCAAAAAGAGTTCCTGAAAGGATGAAAATAAATAAACAAAACAACCTGATTATACCCTTATTCCATGGATTATGATAAAGATAGAACAACGAAACATTCCAAATTATATAATGAAGTCGTTTCCATGGAATGAAATGACAAAAAATTAAATGAACATTCTATATTTTCTAAATTTAGCCGTTTTTTCCATGGATTGTGATAAAAATAGAACAACGAAACATTCCAAATTATATAATGAAGTCGTTTCCATGGAATAAAATAACAAAAAATTAAATGAACATTCTATATTTTCTAAATTTAGCCGTTTTTTCCATGGAATATGATAAAGATAGAACAACTTCCAAATTTATACAGTGAAGTCGTTTTCATGGAATGAAATGACAAAAGATTAAGTAAACATACATTTACTAAGTTTTTCTTTTTCCTTGGATTATGTTAAAGATCGAACAACGAAACAATCCAAGTTTATTAAGTGGTGAGGTCATTTCCATGAGCATGGATAATAAAATAGAAATAAACAAATCCCATTTTTTTAAGTTTAGTCGTTTCCATAAAATATTAAAAATATTATTGTTGATCACACCGCAGACGACACGAAAAAATCTCACAGCATGTAGAAATAATAATAATAATATATCAGAATGTAGATATAGTAATAATATATCAGAATGTAGAAATAATAATAATATATGAGAAAAAATTACAAAACTGGTTGAATATAAACTATGATATATGAAATATAAAACAAAACAAAGGAGGAAAAATTATATTAGTATTAATTACTGTTCCTTATTTGAAAAGAAATAAAATTAATGATGATACATGTGAATATTCGTAAAACGAACAAATTTACCATTGTGTATAAACTGCAGAAACAAGTAGTTAAATTATTGTAAGAAACTTAAGATATTATACAATAAATATTACAAAATAATTGCATAACTCTTTATTTATTCTGATATAATATATATAAAAAATCTAGAGGAATAACAAAATATTGATTACTGGAACCGAAGTTAATTATTAATAGAGTAAATTTGTTTAAGGAAATTATTAAATGATGAGAAATATTCAGTTGGAGAGAATTATTATCCATGTTCATTATTCTATTATAGGAAGAGGTAAAAAAAATTTTTGGTTTGAAAGGGAGGAACCGTCGATATCATTATTAATAATTTTCATAAATTACTAAGTCTTGATGTTCACGTTTCAAGATCATCTATGGTCAGATTTCATTTTGTCAGAACTAATTTCCATTTTGGGAATTCCAGATTTGAAAGCAATTAAACATAGACATTTATTTGGGTAGTTTTCAAATGTAGAAATGTAGGAAATAGAGGACCAAATAGAGGATATATTCAAGAATAGATCTTATAGGATATAAAAATAATACTAAAGTTAATTGAGTCTATAATTAAGCTCAATAAGAATCTGAATCTGAAAATATAAACGTACAAAAGATATTGTGGTGGATGACTGGGCGTTTTACCCCGCTGAAGAAATCGAGAAATGCAAGAATGTCCGATTTACATAGGAATTGCCGTTTTGCGAAAAGTCTACGAAATGACCCCATATTGTCTTGTCGGAATGTCAATGTCTGCGGATTGAAAAAGATAAACACCAGCCGGGGAAAAATCTGTCTTCGAGTAGAGAGTAGAAGGAAAGAGTGAGAGGGAGAAAGCATATCTCTCCTTAGATCGGCGCTTGTGAGGGTGGAAGGAAAGCCAGGCACCTGTATTCCGATACTGGAGGGAGTCCCGCTAAGCGGTCGGCTGGTGGGGGATCTAAACGTTATGATTGGATGGAGGCACGTGCTTTTACCCCTCTACAATCTTAGCAGACCACCTGACCTAGCAGCTGCCAGCGGGAGACCGGTAGTTCACCGGCATGTCCCACTGACACTTGTAGAGGGGGTTCATTTGGGAGGGGATACCTATAAGTAGCTCCCACTAGCTGTCCGTCTTCATAACCGTGCGTCATTCCGACTCGATCAGAGAGACGATCCGCGGCCCGACCGACACTGAGGATTACGTAGTGCTGAAAGTGTTGTGCAGCGGACTTTTGAACTTGTGACACAGTGGTTCTGCGCCAAAATGCATATAGTCAACGACGAGCCTTCCATACCCAGGACCCTACCGTTCAAAAAGAGCAATTATTCACATTGCCCTTTGAAGAAACGGCCGGTCCCGCTGATGGTGAAAGACGATTCCGAGCAAAGAGGTAAGAATCTGACATTTTCTCTCACAATGTTGTCGGCCTTTAGGCGTCGTGATCGTACGGTAGATTATAAATTTTATTTTGGTTTATTGCAGATGTTAGTGACGACAACTCGGAACCGGAAAACTTGAGCACGAAGCCAGAAGATTTAACGTGCAAGTCTTTGACGCCTTCGATCGGTGTCGCCCTGATTTCGGCGAAGAAAGAACCTCAGAGCCCTCAGAGGACGGAAGAGAGTACGATGTCATTGGGTCTACCCTATTCCGGAAGTTTTCTAGCAAAATCCGGCCCCCTGGAACCACTGAATCTGAACACGCAGTCAGAACTGCAGGCATGGCCCAGACCTTACTATCCGTCTCACTACATTCCGCTCAACTATCACTACTCTTCGGATCTGTACAATTACTACAACGACAAATACACGCCGAGTCCATCGCCGCCGCAACAGCCCCCATTTCTTCCAGTTCAACCGAAGCCGATGTATATGACTTACAGCGGTGAATGTGTACTTTCTCCGGCTTCGTCCACTTCCTCTTACGGGGGGCTTTATTCGCAGTCGCCGACAACTCCGGAGGATCTCTCGTCGCCGGGAAGCGTCGGTAGTTCGAGCCCACCCAGGAAAAACAAGGATTCGCCGAGATATCAGTGCGTCTTTTGTAACAAATCCTACACCACCTACTCTGGCCTGTCGAAACACCAGCAGTTCCATTGTTCGGCGAACGAAGACTCAACGGCAAAAAAATCATTCAGCTGCAAACACTGTGATAAGGTTTACTTCAGCCTCGGCGCCCTCAAGATGCATATAAGGACGCACACGCTGCCCTGCAAGTGCAAACTTTGCGGAAAAGCCTTCTCCAGGCCGTGGCTCCTGCAGGGCCACATTCGGACGCACACCGGCGAAAAACCGTTCACCTGCCCCCATTGCAACAGGGCGTTCGCCGACAGATCGAATCTCAGGGCCCATTTGCAGACACATTCGGACGTTAAGAAATATTCCTGCCCCACCTGCTCCAAAACGTTTTCGAGGATGTCCCTGCTCACGAAGCACGTCGACGGCGGCTGCCCCGGTACGAATTCTACGACCGGTGAAGACATGTACAAACAAGAAATGTATTCAAACTAATTGTATTGGTAATGCTTACAAATATGCACACCATTGCATTCCTAAGTCAACTGTTGTAA
Organism: Cimex lectularius; assembly: GCF_000648675.2. Classification (NCBI taxonomy): domain Eukaryota; kingdom Metazoa; phylum Arthropoda; class Insecta; order Hemiptera; family Cimicidae; genus Cimex; species Cimex lectularius. Next base: position 776,986 of record NW_019392662.1, read on the forward strand.
ATAAGTAGCCAGTTAAGCAAATGTCTTTGGGACAATAAGTTGAGTCAAAAATTCTACTTTTTTAATTTATTTATTTATTCTTATTTTTTATTTTATTTTTATTTTAACGAATAAAGCTTTTGAATGGCTAGATATATTAGAATTAAAAAATAAGACTGATTTGTATGTAATTATCGTTTTTCTTAGCATTATTTCAAACAATTACGGCCAACGTAAAAATTCACAGTACAAAGTTGTTAGAATTGTTATTGACCGCAGTGGTCCATACTTGAAAGTATTTCAATTTACCGCAGGTCGATTTTTAATTTCAAAAATGTGCCATTGAGGAATGTAATACCAAAATTATATATTTGTATTCCTTGATTTAAGTTTCCTGTTAGCCATTCAGTTCTAGTCATCTTAGCGTATATTTAGGTTTATTGGAAATAAATCAAATGTTGTATATAACAGAGCGACGTCGAGCATTGAGCTGTACAATATAAAATATTGTAAATAATGTAAGTGCCTTAGTACTGAATATATACTGTTCCTTGAAAAATACACAATTATTGTTTTACCAATATGAAAAATTTTAATACAATATTTTTTCATAATACATTTGTCATACATTTTCCTCGTGTCCTGTTCATAATAGCTAACATAGTTTCATCGACAGCTAAGCATTTACTTGAGGTGATTTGGTTTTCTTAGAAAATACGACTTTGTGACAAGTCGTCTTCTTGCAGAAAGCCGTAAGAAAATAATTAAAACTGTTGGTATAATTAAGATAATAAATGCAATTTAGTGTAATTGCCATTTATCTCATCTGGGTAATAAAATATTCATATAATCTTTCACTTTTGGGAAATGAAAAAAGAGGTGATCAAATTAATGACCAATCTTTGTTTAATATGGATGCAAGGAGTTTCTTCATGGTGGGAAACGGTATAAACAACGACTGAATATGAAAAACAACTATGAATAGACCAAAATGATCGTGAACGCCCAAACTGACAGACATCACCTCCCAGACCCCAAGAAGAACTATCACGTTACGTGGGAATAAATCCTACAAAACAAAGAACAAGCTGGATAGTTTGTTATATTTGCCAAACAACGAAAAACACCCCACTTTGTACAAATGAATTCAGAATCTCCAATATTCCCTCGGGAACCAGACTCAACTGGCCATAAAGATTATAAAATGACGTTTCATGTATAAGATTATATTGGTATTTATATCCATAGGTTTTTAATTAATATTTCGACCTAAAGCTTTGTCGTAATATCGTTTTTGCTTATACTGCTTGATCCAAAAACCCGTAATGATAGATGCCAAATCATTACTTTTCAAAATAGGTATGTAAAACCTTTGCTGCAGTTACAACTTCGAGGTTTGTTCCAAATAGTCCATTTTGAGTAAAAGAAAACATATTTGCTAAAAACAATATTTCTGTTCCAATTTCAGATAATAGACGTTTCCTTATGTAATCGCGTCAAAAGTGTCAAGTCTGATGCACAGACAGTACTGAATCAACGAACGGTTGACCGTGAAACCTGTTTGCCGATTGCACCCAGTTACGACTGGTGATATTATATTTTGGCTTATTCGCTTTCATTTGTCGGTTAAGTCTAAAGTCGGTGCAGTTATTGTGAACTGGGAGAGGGAAAAATGAGAGAGGACAATACCGGTATTGTTCCGGACGTGAATGGGGGAGCAAGGTGGTTTGGCCCACCTGGCGCATTGCTTATTCAGCTCCCATAGGAATATCACTGCTTTTTCGCACGACCGGTTACACCATTTAACCAGCCGGGGGGTAATCAAAGTCGAACGGAAGCCAATTAATACAAATGTAACCACTTTCGATCTTCTATTATCGTTTGGACGTTAACTTAAACCTCTAAGTGATGTGAAAAGCTACCAAACACATAAAGGGATTTTGTTTAGTGAATTCTCTGCATACTAATAAATACTCATATTAAATGAACACGATTAAGCTATAAAGTCGATAGATTGCTCAAAATAGTACCTCTTGAAATAAAACAGAACAAGTGGTTGGTTTCATGAATTCCAAAATTCGGCAGAACAATATTACTGTAATTTATGTGTTCAATATGAGTCGATACGACGTTGGCAAAACCAGATTTATTTAATTTATTATTTATCAAAACGTTAATACCTGTAGTTTGGCCATTTCGAACATCCTGGTCTGCCTAGTAAGTGTATTTCGGCACCATTTTCGTAGATTGGCCAGTGTTATTGATAGAGAACACCATAATCCATCATTGAAGATGGCGAAATAGCACAGGTTCATCATAGCACATCACGAGAAGAAACCTCATAGTAAAAGGAAAATTCACGCCAGCAGTGTTCATCGATTTAAATGTGTTAAGTCGAAAGTGTCTTGACGCAAGAGCACTATTTGGAAATTAATTTCCATTAATTAATTAAAATTAATTCCAACCACATAACAATTTTTTTAAATTTATGGAATCTACAAAAATTATTGAGGCGCTGGTTGGTGTAATGTGCAAAACTCTCAACTTCCCACATTTCCTAAGTTCTAGAGAGAGATCTCGCAAGTTTAATAGAGAGAACATTGCTGGGCAGGGTGCCGGCGGCCCAAGATCAACCAGCCAAATATGGGTTTGATTGCACTTGGGGTACCGTTTATTGGCGAAGAGCCATCAGTGTCGAGGATCAGGCAGATCAGGCATAAGCTCCCAACAAGAAATCTACCTCTAAGAGGACGTGGAACGTGTTGTCGGCCAAAACTAAGTGATTTGTTGAGAATTTCGGCCGGAAAGGGTTCAGGAGGGAAGTTATGCTGGTATGATACCACCAACTCCAGTAATCACATTTTGGAAATGTTGGTGAGTTAACAGAGGCTAAATACTAGGAGTATTCATGGTCTTTGTGTTAACCCTGTTAACTATGTTAGGACCTGTTAGATCGAGAAAAATAATGACGTAGACTTGTAAGAATCGTCTAGTTAACATTGCTCGATCTAACAGGCAGGGCCAAAGTTAGAAGTTCGGTCGAACACGTAGTCACATTGCTATCCGTTAGGGCGTAAGTAACCAACATGGCAGCCAAGAATTTAACAGCTGTTTTTATTTACACGTATTTTTATTCTTACATTCGCATTCAATAAATCAGACCAATACATTTCTTTTGTTCATTTCTGACGTGTCCTTATACTCTCGTTCATAAAAGATAGATCCCCTATCCTGTAAAGTTGTAGGTTGTTAGACGTTAGGGTTAGCGTTGGCGCAGCATTGCGGAAAAATTAAGGTTTAACATGCTAAGAAAAGAATGGGGCGTCCATTTTACTGGACATTTCTCTATTCGAATCTTACAAAGATCATGAATACTCCTATCATTATTCACGCAAACTTTACTGGAAATAATAGCACAGCTGACTGGTCTGGGGTCTGTTCAGACAAGTGTGCTATTTTATAAAATATTTAAAAGTTAAAATTTGGTTTATTTATCAAGTGTAAGGTACTTATAATGGAAGTGTATGATGTGTAGAAGAAGAAATCAGAAAGGAAGAAACGGCTTAGAATAAGATAGTATCAAAAAGGCCAAAACAGGATAATATCTAATTTCTATAATCGAACAATATGTCCTTTTATTTAAATTTGCCATTTAAATAAAAATCAATTAATTAAGAACAAGAACTCAAAAATTGGAAAACCTACGAATAACCCCCTTGAATGCTTAGCATAGTTGAAAGTCTCAAAAGGTTGTTCTCGTATATTCGTGTTTTACTAATACAATTATACATGTAAAAAATAAAGTTATTTATAATGGTAAGTTTGTTATTATTTTTGTGTGAAGAATAATATAGAAACCGAAACTGAAAGAGGACAATAGAAAAAACTTGACGGAAGGCGAAGGGCTCATTCCCCTTCGTTCCTCCTTTAAAGACTAGTCCAGACTGTAAACAATGTTTCCGAACAAAGTTGAACATTGTTTCGCAACAGCGTCGTTGTGAAACATTGCTTTGGAACAAGCTGTATTCATTGTTCAAAATCCAGATCTCAGCTTTATTCTATTCTAGTAGGGGCAATTGCAGGATTTTGTGCTGCCAATTTATTTATTTTCTTAACGGTTTAAAAAACGTTTGTAAAAACGTAGTAAAAACAAAGAAAATGCTAGATTCGGTAGCTTTTGGCAGAACTAAAATTTAAGAATAGATTTTACAGTTGTTCCAGCTAGCGGTCTATCATTGTGATTTACAGACGTTCACTTTTTTTTAATCAATCAATCTTCTTCCCAAGCATTCTTCTTTTTATTTTATTTTTTCTATTTAATAAGTAATCACTTCAGTAAACTAATTCATGGACCCTGGTTGACTGAACTGTGCTTGAAACATGTCCAATTGTTGCGAATGTATGCCATTTAAATGAAAACATACATTTCTAAAACAGTTTCAATACAAGTCAGAAACAAACTTAAACTGTTGCTCAACATTGGGAACGTTCTTTACAGTCAGGGCTAATCTTTAAAGTTATTTTTTAATAAATAGAACATTTAAAGGTGGTGCAAATTTTGAAATTGCTTTAGATGGAGGTCAATCATTTTGTATCAGTATAAGATGGTCACGTTCCTACCAAGCTAACTCTGTTTTCCAAAGCATTCGTCTTTTTATTTTATTTTCTCTTTGTGTGATCCCTACTCTTAAACTAATGCAACAACCCTGGTAGATTGAACTGTGTTTGTCGCTGTACAGTCCGAAGTACCGCACCTTGTCCGCAGTTGGGAGGGATTATTATTTAAGAAAGCAGGGGGAGATCTTTTTACGGAGAGTGAAGGTATTGTAGATGGATTTGTCTGTGTTAATTTTTATCCTTTTCTTTTTACACCAAGACTCTTGTAGTATGAGATTTTAATTAATTGAAAATTGTTAGATTGGGCCGATTTTGCAGTTGTTTTAGCTGGAAGACAATCATTGTGACTTTAAGATGCCCACATTTCTTCTAATCTTATACCAAATGTTTTTCAGTGTTTTTTTTTTCTTCAAAGCATTCCTTTTTTAAATTATATCATTTTTATTTTATTTTCACTATATAATCACTATATGAACATTTATATTAACATCCCACAAACCAACTGCTTTATGTACATTCTCGGTTGGTTTTTATGTTTTATCTCGATTTGAATGAATGAATGAATAAAGGCTTTATTTACACAAAGTATTTACATTAACTTTATATTTCCAAAGAAAAAGCTAAATTGACAATGGCCTTAGCCGTCTTTCGAGTTGCTTTATCAATTTTTGAATCTTGAATGAATCCCTATTTTTGTATTTTTAGAATGACCTTTGATTTTACAAATTGAATTGGTCAACCAGGTATTTTCGGTACCGCAGGGCGTGAGTGAGGTACACCACAAGCTTCCTCCAGTTATCTCTTCCGTTGAGGATTGCAATGACTTCTTCTACATCCAGCTTCAGTTTCCCAAAGTACCTTTGGCGGAACTCTCTCAGAACGGGGCACACTCTCATGAAGTGGAGAGTGTCCTCCGGGACGTTGAGGTTACATAAGGAGCAAATGATGGCGCGGTCCTGTCACCACGGTTGGCAGTTCAGCGGAAATAATTCACCCCTCGCCCTCAAGACCAGAGACACCTCATAGGCAGTCATATCAGAGAACTCCATGCAGTTTCGCCCTAAGTGAAAATCCAGTCTTGCAAGTTGAGATGTAAGCTGTTTCTCGCGCGGGTTACCAGGTCTTTCCTTTTGCTCTCCTCCCATTTTTTATCAGGTCCGTGATATTAGAGGACTTCAGTTCTTCCCTACTTACTCCGTACAGTCTACCTAACTCTGACAGCTGCTTGTGCCATAATATGCCTTTATTTATTACTGCGTCGGCCAAAAACTGCGTCAGTCTGTCAGGTGTGTGAGTCAATACTTTACTTATATATTTCAAATGCAGGCTCAAAGTGTGACTGTAGAGTGGTGTGACCGAGCACTCAATATATAGGATGTAGTCTGGGGTACTAGTTGGCAGGCAGAGCAGTTTCTTGATTAAGTATTTCTGTACATTTTCTATTCCCTTCAAGTATAAGTAACCTCAGACCTGCGCACCATAGCATACTACAGACCTCAGGGTGCTGTTGAATATCACCATCTTTTTCTCTAGTGGGATCTTCTTGTTGGTCATTATTTTGCGCCACAGACTATTAACGGCGTACTTAGCGCTGCTGGCCTTCTCTCTGCAGTGATGCTTCATCTTCAAGGACTTAGTGAAATTGATATAAAGGTATTTGTAGCAGTTTACGCAGTCCACTCTTTCACTTTTGAAGAACCATATTTCGTTTTTCGTTCGCCTCCCTGCCGACAAACCATAATTTGGGATTTCTGCAGATTCAATTTAAGGTTCCACTTGTCGCAATAGTCTTCTATATCCCTTATCATGAGTTGCAACGATGCAGGTCTAGAGGCCAACAACATTACGTCGTCTGCATACATTAGTGTCCTTATTTTTCGTCCGTTAATTATTACCCCTCCGCATAGTTCGTCCTCCAGGTCGTTAAGGAAGATTGCGAACAGGACCGGACTGAGTAAGCAACCTTGTTTGACTCCCATTTCGCAGGCAAAGTCACTCGTCAGACCTTTTGTCCAGATTCGGGCGTCTGATCCGGCATAATAACTTTTGAGGATGTTAATAATCTTTGTAGATAGCCCGTAGGTAGATAATTTATAAAATAGTGCTCTCCTTTCTATACTGTCAAAAGCAGCCCGAAAATCTACAAAAAATAAGTACACCCTTTCTTTTTCGCATAATTTTATATTTACAATATTGTACAGGTTGAAGATGTTGTCTATCGTGCTATATCCGGTTCTGAAGCCTGCTTGCGATTCTTTTATCTCGATTTTTCGTGGTAATCATTTCCCTCAAACTAACCAACACCATTGAAATACGTCTATTGGTCGTACTCCATTTAAGCAAAAACGTAAATAAAAAACAGTCTCTAAACAACCCAGAAACAAACTTAAGCTGTTGCTCAATATCGTGAGCATTGTTTGTAGTCTAAATTAAGCTTTACGTGTATTTTTTATTCAGTTGAAAATTCGGGATTATTTTTTACACAAATTCACCGGGTTAGGGATCACAAAACCATGTGCAAAGTAACAGCATGGCATATGCTGAAAATGAAGTTAAATTGAATGACATGCTTCAATTCATAGAAACCTATAAACCCAACGCTGTTTCCGGCCTGTTAATTAGGCCTTAGCCTTAATACGCGCCACAAAGGGGTGTTGAACGAATGGTGCTTTAGATGTCCACAATTCCAAAATGGGATCTTATATTGGTAATAGTACTGTCATTAATGCCTTTTCGACTCTGGCAACTTTATTGAACACGCCCGGCGTGCCGTAATTGGATTGGCTTAGTTGATATTCCACATTGCCGAAAAGAAGTAAAGAAAGAAAAAGCATATTTCAATATGAATTTCCTAAACGCTTTAAATTTTAGTGAAAAAATAGTAAATTGTTCTGCAGACATAAAATGGTACGAATGTATATCGTACAGTATACACACATTTTTCGATTTTTCAAGCCACATTGTATTTTTGGAATTTACCTATAAGATTTATTGGGTACTACTTGTACGTGCAAGCTGTAGGTTTAAAAAGCTTTCGATTGAATGTATAGATTTAGTATTTTTAATTTTTTTATAAATCAATTTTTTAACGAATTTTCATATTTACAAAATTGTCGCAAATCTTGTGGAATTGCACTTTCAGAATTATATCAAATAATTTTAGTAACTTTCACAGATCCCTTAAACTTGAATTTACTGGCATAATTTAATCTGTAGCAACTTCCGATTTTTTTTAAATATAAACAATGGAGTTGTGTTTACCAATATACTTCGCAGCAAAAATCTATAATTTTTATAAAATGCATTTGTCAATATCTTTTTTAAAACATTTTGGCCTGTGCCATTGTAAAAAAAAAGTAGGATAAACAACTACTAACAATACCAATAATTGGGATCTCGGTATGGTCTGGATGAAAAAAAAAATCAATTGTTATCTGCCAAGCTTTCAACCAATGATTATTTGAAAAAAGTGAGATGCGGTCTGGTTTAGGTTTAGAAAACATTTTCTTTATCGTGCCAACGTTTCGATCTTTATCGAGATCATCTTCAGGGCCTAGGATTTATAAACAGTGTTCGAATTATACAAATACATGTAGAATGTGAAAACATGAATTTATACATTGCTAGAGATTTTAGACTCAATCAAAGTATTTGTACGCACTCAAAGTGTTTGTTTTCTGTGTAGATGTGTCATTATTGTGTATCGTCTTCCAACCAATTTTCAAGTCATCATCAGGGCAAGACAGTCTTAAAGTTGCCTATAAATTAAGACAATTAAGTTTTGACTGAGAATGACTGAGTCCCATCATTGCCAAGGACGGTTACACTATTGGAATAGTGAAAGAAACGATGCTTTCGGCAAACATCTTATATTTTTACTTCCTGTATTATATCATCTTCTATAAAAGCATGAAAATCGTTCAGGTATAAGGAGAAAAGATGTGGAGTCAAAATAGAATATATTATCGTCAACTAATTAAGGTTTTTAGTTGAGATAAAAAAAAAGTTAATGGCACGAGAGGGATTCGAACCCCCGACCTTCGGCTAGATACGCCGCTGCTCTACCACCTGAGCTATCGTGACCTCGATCCACTCGGACATCAACTCCCCATCTCAACCCCACCTTACGAGTTTTCCCTCCTTTTGCCATTTTTCAAATGTCGTGTAATCGGATTGGATTCTCGACGACAATTGAAATGGCGACGGAGAGCTTTAGTGGCTTGAAAAATGGCAAAAGGAAGGAAAACTCGTAAGGTGGGGTTGAGATGGGGAGTTGATGTCCGAGTGGATCGAGGTCACGATAGCTCAAGTGGTAGAGCAGCGGCGTATCTAGCCGAAGGTCGTGGGTTCGAGTCCCTCTCGTGCCATTAACTTTTTTTCATCTCAACTAAAAACCTTAATTAATTGTCATGTATTAATTGGTCAAGCGGACCACGAAAGTAGTGAATTATCGTCAACATTGAAAATATTTTCGTTTACATTTGGATTGCGTTCATGAAGATGGTCATTATTATCTGGAAGAAACGCAACCGATCCAATAATGAGAAAAAAAGCAATTTTTGACAACTCTTCAGTAATTTTTCTTCGTCTGAAGGATCGTTAGTTTTAGGAATCAACGAAAAATGAGTTCTTCAATGTAACAATAAAACTGATACGGAAAAAGTAAAAGATAACAAAAGTGAAAAAATAATTAGTAAGACTTCGTAATTAACTACTTTTCTTAATGACACGTATGATAATTTAGGAAGAAAAAGGTAGCAGATTCGGACAAAGTGTGTTTAAGTACACCGTGATATTACAATTTTGCGAAAATAAATATAAACCCGAAACACATTAAAACATAGTAGTTTGTCCTATGTTTAAAAAAATGTTTCATGCTTGTTTTCAAAAATATATAAATACGAAATCAACTTTACCGTTTTGGTTGAGTCGTCACGTAACGGCTGGAGTACGACGAGTTAGCAACAGGTTATCACAAAACATGGCTAAAAGAGGCGGGAATTAAGCTTCTCGAATAGCAAGGTAGATAAAAAGTCTAGAAGCTTTTTTATATAAAAATTGATTGCAACCAAATGAAGCACTTATGGTGAACCATAATTCACTTTTATCCAAAAAGGGTGAAAGGTCTAAATTATTGATGGATTAGTTATTAATTATTTGTTTATTAAATATTAACATTTTAGAAATATTTCTTTGTATGTCCTCGTAGTTAATTTTAAAATTCAAAAATATGAAAACTGTCACATGAAATTCGAAACTTTCCATTAGTATATTAAAAAAAGAATTACAATTTTTTTTAACTTGTAATTTTATAGTTGTGGCCAATATTTGTACCCGGAGAAGTGAGAATAGAAAATAGAACTACCCGGGACTTTCTACTGTAACTTACATATAATCGTTTTAAGTTAACAAATTTCAAAAAATAAAATAAGCCTGCATCTAAAGAAACAGTCGTCTTTTCTTACGAGGGTCTATTAAATCCATCCTTATTTATCATAAAATCCCCATGAAGCATAAATAATAACTGAAAGTCGGGGAGAAACGTGTCTGAGGGTGTTTGATTGAAAAGAAAGTAACAAAAAAATGAAGGCCTTTGGTTACTGTGTCGGAATTATCATCCTCCATTATGAGTTATGCTGCCGGAGATGTACTGCTTTAACATTAATGAGTCTTGGCCTCAAACCTAGTCACTGAATCAAGATAAGGGAAATTGTTTTGAGAGATTATCATTCATCTTAAACATATTCGTCGTTACTTCTGTAAGGTAAGTCTTTAAAGTTGTAATTCTTACAAAATTAACTGGCATTACGTTTTGTCTTTTTGTTACAGAACTGAAATGATAATTGAAAGTTGAGGTTGTAACTTTAAGCCTGTGGTGTTTGAAAAAAACTTGGGGATCTACAAAGTGTAATTTAATTGAATAACCTCGCCTAGTCCAACTTTACTATAACAGTTTGGATACTTTTGTTTTTTTATTAATAAAACATAGGTTATGGTTAGTTTAAGTATGTAACCACTTGTATTCACTAATTATGTTTATGTTCCCTTTTATGCCAATAATTTAATCTTAATCTTGAATAACCTTTTTGTCGTCCTTTCTCGTAAATTATGATATCAGAATAATTGTGGACATCTTCAAAACATTATTGAATTTATTTCTACTTGTCTACATTAATAATCAATGTAATGAGCGTACAAACTCATTCCGAGTACTTAGCATATTTTTTTAACTCGTCCTACTTCTTTAGAAATGCCATGCACGACGCCATTTCAACTGTACGTTAACTATAAAAGGGGATTTTAAATTGGAGGTCGGTATGCTTAATCTCACCATCTGAAACACGTCTAAGAGCCTCGGATGAACCTTCGACGTTGATGAGAATTTGTTGGACATGATCGCGAATGAAACTGGCTTACTTATTGGCCAGGGCGGAATCAGCCCGTTCTCATCTCGTCCCGTGTACGAAGAATTGTGTACAGTAGTGTTAGATAATTTTCAAAGTTTATACTCGTGACTTCGACATTATTGCTCGAATTAACATTATAATAATGGGTCAATTTACATTAAAGGAACTGGTAGTCTACTAAAAGAATTGCTGAGTTATTAGCGGTGTAATTATGTCTAATGATAAGTAAAACTTTTCAGATTTCGGTGGTTGTTGGTCTAAGAGTAAGCGAACAGACGTTAAACTGTGAGATTTACCCCTACTGACCTGCCGTTTATCGGTGAATTGGACAATCAGACAGGTAGGATAATGAACAAACACATAAGTGCCAGTTTTGCCTAAATGCTTGGTGCCCTGGCTAGAAATCTTGGGAAATGAACGAGCAGACAAATTCGCCTTAGGAGGATCTGCAGGATCAAATGCTGCCACAGCAAAAATACAAGATCAAACACAAATTCACTAATTTCGTGGTCCGCTTGACCAATTAATATATTACAATTAATTAAGGTTTTTGGTTGAGATAAAGAAGTCAATGGCACGATCGGGATTCGAACCCACGATCTTCGGCTAGATACGCCGCTGCTCTACCACTTGAGCTATCGTGACCTCGATCCACTCGGACACTAACTTCCCATCTCAACCCCACCTTTTGAATTTTCCCTCCTTTTTGCAAATTTTCAAACACAAACTTCAACATATCGTAATGGGTCTGCATAAAACAAAAAAAGGAACGAAAACTTGCCGGACATAGTTAACTTGTAGGCTCATTTATCGCGAAAACAACATTTCTATAACTAAACAAGGTAAAACTCTGAGGATGGTTAAATAAGAAATGTTAGCTGTTGTGCAAACCTATGAGCATTTAAACTCATTAGGGAAGTGCATGTTGATTTGTCTTGCTGAAATACATTCTATTTCATGCATGCCAAGCAGCTCTAAAAGCATTAGCATGTAAAATTTAATATCCAAAATAGTCGTTAACCTCAAAAACCTAGGAAATTAACACATTATCTTGAGCTAGGCCAGGAACAAATTTTGGGAACAAAAAACGAATTGGCCAGAGGAGGATCTGTAAGACAAACGATAAGTTCAGAACCTATAATCTGGATGAAACATCCATTTTATAATCCACACAAAGCAAAACGTTCGAAGTCTATAGGTGCTAGAAATAGAAAACCCATGGAAAAAGAAACTTTCCCAACACTGGCAAACACTTTCTTACAACTAGACGAGGTACATTTAGAAGGAATGAAAGTAATCTATACTAGCACTGTCAAAACATCTACATAGCATGGCCATATTCAACGATAACTTTATTTGTAGTTTATGCAATGGCGAGGAAGAAATTCCTACCCATGTTATCTTCGCGAAACAACCACTTAATGGAGACATAAACAAGGAAACACATAACTCGATAAAAGAAATTCAATAACCCCCATTCAACGACCTACTACTTTTTAAAAGAAGGGCAGAGTCAATTAAACTAAACTAAATAACTAGTAAAAATACAATGAGTCAAAAGGCTGCAGTTTTTAAGGAATAACAAACCCCGGCTAGTATACTCATAAATATCATCAGTTATATTAGACCTTACTAAGTTACTAAACCGTTTAAACGCGAAAAAACAATTTTTTTCTTTTATTTTGTTTATCTTAAGATAATAATTTCAAATTGGGCTCTCGCATTGAATTGGCCTACTAGCTAACGAGCTTTTACCATAATGGTACTAACGACTTTTTTACACTAAAAAATCCATGTTTGCCAAAATTTTCAGTGGGGTTGCGACCTTTTTAATATTCACCTCATTTGAAATTAATAATCTAAGGTCTTTTGCTATCCTGGCTAATATTGAAAGGTTTTAAACTATTAATTACATTTTACGAAAGACTTGTTAAAAGTTAGGAATGAAAAGCTTGTATTATAATTAATTGAATTAATTGACTTAAGATACAAATATTAAGATTTAATGAAAACGTCAGTTGAACGATCCCCGTTTATGGTAACATGGTTTATGTATTTATGTTATTATTAAAGACAGGTTAGATAATATAATATTTTACGGATTTTCCTAATAAATAGTACATGAAATAAAAATAAATGGTGAATCAAAATCAATTAGCCAATAATATATTTATTTGATAAGACCAATTACTTGGCTGAAATGTTTATTGCTTGAAGCAATAGTTATAGTTGTTATTGTTTTTTGTTTATGCATGATTTTCTTTTTCAATTAATCCTACACAATTTTTTCGAAATGAAAAATTGTGTCTCAGGCCGGATTCTAACCCACGACCTTTCCTCTAAACACGCCGCTGCCCTAACCGTTTGAGTTTCCGTGATTTTGATCCCCCATGCCACAAATTTCTCATTTCGACTCCCCTCGTTTAGCGGAAGGTCGTGGGTTCGAATCCCGCCTGAGACACAATTTTTCATTTCGAAAAAAAAGTATAAATAGATCAGTATATATATAATTAAGAATAACTTGATAAAAAAAATTGGACTTAATTTTTCTTAGATTTAGGTCTTTTTTTGTTGATGGTTAAAGAAATTTTCAAATATACAAAGTTTCGATATCCTGTAACATTTTTAAGAATTCCTTCGAAAATGCATACAAATAAGAAAAATTGGACCAGCCAAAAAGCATTATCATTTACAATGGCAAACCTCGGTTGCAGTTATGGTAGAATGTCATCAAATAACTAGTTAAATTTCATATTATTAATCATGTAAAATATCAATTTGTCTTTAATTTTTAATAGAAAGTTATAATATATGTTGATATTAATTATATCTGTGAAATTAAAATTATTAACGGATTTTAAATAGTGCTTGAAAAATGGGGCAAATGGTGAAAATGACTCGAATCACCATCAGAATATTAACACCCAAAAGTTCTAAAAACTACTATTAATAATTTACAACCTTAATATATATTAAGATTATTTACAATATTGATTGTTATGGTACACAGATGGCTCCAAAATAAACGAAGGAACCGGATCTGGCGTTTTTTGTACAAGCCCAAAACATGAGCAATCAAACTCATTAGGGAAATACACTTCGGTCTTTCAAGCAGAAATACATGCCATCAATGCTTGTGCCATGGAAAATCTTAAAAGAGGTTACACTGACAAAAAAATCCTCAGATAGCCAAACAGCCATTAAAGCATTAGCATGTAAAAGAATCACATCAAAATTAGTCAGTGAATGCATCCAAAATCTCCAAAACCTGGGGAAGCACAACAATCTGATGATATTTTTGGTGCCAGGGCACAGGGGAATTTTGGGTAACGAGAAAGCAGACAGTCAGACCAGAGGAGGATCTGCAAGACCTCCATAGGCCCCAAACCTATTCTTGGGATAATAAAAACAAATATAAAATTCTCCATCGCAGAATGGATCCAAACAAAACAAAAGGAGAAGTGGATATACTCTAGCAGTGCTAGACATAGTAAACGTATGATGAAACAACCCTCACCAAGACTGGCAAAAGCACTGCTGCAATTAGAGAGGGCCAAACTCAGAGGAGTGGTAGGTCTATTAACCGGTCACTGGCATCTGAGAAAACATCTGCACAACATGGGCATATACAACGATTGGAGGAGTGCATCCAAAACCTCCAAAACCTGGGGAAACACAACAATCTGATGATATTTTGGGTGCCAGGGCACAGGGGAATTTTGGATTTTGGAGATTTTGGATGCAGGTCCAGATATTATGGAGGAGGAGGAAACAGCCACTCATATCATCTTCGAATGCGAAGCAACAGCTCAATGGAGATTTAACCTAACGTACGGAAAAAACTTAGGGAATCAAATTGCAGAAGCGACAGTCAATGACCTGATACTTCTAAGGAGAAGGGTTGAGTCTGTTGCACTCCTCCTAAGGAGCTAGGAAGGTACAATAAGCCAGAAGGCTGCAGTGCCTGGGGAGTGCAAACCCCGCTTCCTAGTATCCTTTTTCACCATACCATACCATACCGTACAATATTGATGATGACAATAATGATATGAGGATTAAATTTATAGTTAACGAGATTTAAAACTCTTCCATTATAAATATAAGTCGTTCTATGATATCCGACTAAGTTAAATGTACAAATTGTACCTCTTTTAATTTTTCGTCCAACTATCATATCAACTTTTAATTGATTCTCACCCAGACAGAAATAATGCACGTGTCCTATCTTTCTACGAAACAAAATCAATTATTCTGCAAAATCGGCTTCTGTTGAATAGGAATTGTTCTCGTAGTAACCTTTAAAATAGATCCCTATCTACTTTTGCGTTTCTTAATCGTTTTCTAGTTGATCAAGGTGAAAGCACCGATATATGTTGATCAATTGTTGACTTGTATAAAAACAGCGATTGTTATTAGGTTTTTTCTTTTTTGAATTCTCTGGTGAGTTGTATGGATTGAATGGTTTGGTAAACAAATACTGTTTCCACTTTGTTCCTACCAAACCTGCGTTTAACTTTTGATGAAATCGATAATTTTGTAAAATCTAAACTAGATGGGTTTTTTATTTAAGAAATCAAGAAATGTAATAATATTTATTTATAATATGTAACAGTAACACAAACCAAGCAAAGATTAAATAATGTATTCATCAATGAAATATTGCTCTCAGTTGGCGTATTGATCTATGGAATTATTGATAAAATGGGATTCTATACATAAATGAGTTATAAATAATTTTTGCCGAAATGCAGCTGTGCTTAAAATCGTTTGCCCGTTTTTGTGTGCTTAGCCGGCGAATAAGATTGAGAACGCCGAATTTATAGGGTGGTATCTGATAATAACTTCCCTGCCAAACACCGTGATCCCGTAACAAGACCGCACAAAATTCAACTCCATCGGGGTTTCCTTTATCTTAATATAGTAGAGCCCTATATCCTCCAAACACGAAAACAATCTTTACATATATTTATTTCCTTACCAGTGCCCAAAACCTGGCCGGATTCGATCTCTTCTCCTTTCAGATATCGTGACAAAGCGCTAATCCTTTCATTATACGTATAATACTGCTAAAATAAGCGCCTATATTTTACAGGATTCACCCACTTTAAAGATCTCCAGCAATAATGGCGCATTCGCTACGCGATTATACGAACTGGATGCGGAAACTTCTTGGTCGTTTAGTTTTTCTGTCTCTCTTCCTTTCTCTCATTCTCTCTCTCTCTCTCTCTCTCTCTCTCTCTCTCTCTCTCTCTCTCTCTTTCTCCTTTTTCCCACTTTCTCTCTCTCACTCTCTCTGCTCTCTCTCACTCTATCTCTCTCTCCTCTTTCTCATTTTCTCTCTCTCACTCCCTCTGCTCTCTCTCTCCTCTTTCACACTTTCTCTCTCTCACTCTCTCTCTACTCTCTCTTTCTCTTTTCACTAAATCTCTAAATTTACTTATCAATGAAAACATAGTTTTCTTTTCTCTCTCTCACTCTCTCTCTCTCTCTCTCTCTCTCTCTCTCTCTCTCTCTCTCTCTCTAAATATATATCCCACCTATCTATCTAACAATAATATGCTCTGAATAAAAATATAACTTATAAGTTCAACTCATTCTGACTTTATTCATTTTCATTGTTGATGTGACATATTTTATGTCTATGCAAGTATAAACAAATATTATATTTATAATTATACGTAAGTGCAAGAAAGGTTCTGGAGGCCTAACTTTTCTAATTTATTTTACTAAATAAATTGTTAATCAATCTATCTACCTATGTATCTATCTGTGTCTCTCTCTTTCTCACTCTATCTCCTTCTCTTTTTCTCCCATTCTCTCCCTCTCTCTGCCTCTGTTTTTCTGTCTGTCTGTCTGTCTGTCACTCTCTCTCTCTCTCTCTCTCTCTCTCTCTCTCTCTCTCTCTCTCTCTCTCTCTCTCTCTCTCTCTCTCTCAATAATTGATGTATTAAGATGGATAAATTACAAAAAAATGGCCATCTTATCAACAAATCAAGTTTAAAATTATTTTTGTGTAGAGATTAGTGACCGTTAATCGATAGTTATTCAGATATCGTGAGATGCGGTCGGGTGTCCCAGGCCCTGAAGATGATCTCAATAAAAGATCGAAACGTTGGCACGATAAAGAAAATGTTTTTCTGAAACCTACATCACACCCGACCGCATCTCACGATATCTGAATAACTATTTAAAATTATTCCCACTAAGCAACCGAACTCTTTGTTAAATATAAGAAAAAAAAGAAAAACACCAACTTAACACAAAACAATATATTTGATATTCCAATTCATAGAACTAAAACATACTCCAACTCTTTCTTAGTTACCAGCATAAAGATATTTAATAATGTTCCAAATAGCATTTCCTCTGAGAGTAGTTTTCGCACTTTCAAAAGAAAATCTATTAAAAAAATCTGATGGAAAATAATTAATGCAACATGAAATCATGGAAACATAAATTTACATATTATATTATGTGTTTTTTATTCTCTAAATAACTATAGTAACAACGAAAATTCAAAACTAATGGTTAATTAATTTAAAGTCATGACTAACTATCAAAATTCACGTCAAAGTTTCTACTGTTTCTGATTTTTCTGATTGTTATTCGTTGTATACTTCAATTTTTTTACATAAATAAATTTATATTATCTTACAAATTTATAAACAAAAAAATTTTTGTAAAATGAATTATTTAATAAAAAATATGTAAAACTGTTTTGTTGTATTGTATTTGTAAAATAAATTGTAAAGTTCAAATGAGCCTGCATAAATTGTATGAGTAACGTATGATGTACAACGTAAGTCACATTAATTGGAAGAAAGGTCAAGAGACATAACTTTGCGTGGTTAAATAAAATGTTAATCAATCTATCAAATCTCATTATGTAATATATATATATATACATATATATATATACATACACATATATATATATATATATATATATATATATATATATCTGTTTCTATTTCTTTGCATATATTTATCGATCCATCTCAATCACAAAATGTTAGCATATACTATATACGAATTTAGCCACTTTTGTATTTATTGGAAGAAATATCTAATGGAAGACATTTTTAACCCCTTCATTTTTATAAGACTCTTTTCGACTGGTCTGCCTCATAAACCACAGATCATCTTTAGTGGTTTTTGTTCGAGAATAGTTACGATTTTAGTAAAGTTGATATAGGATTCGGTATCATTAGGAAAAATGTTTTGGTCAACTTTTATATGATAGGTAACTTAACTTTTACAAATTGAGCAAGTCAGAAGATAGTTCTCCCTATCTTTTTACATCCGGGACTTATTGTACTTATCTTTAAATAATAAGATCTCAATGATAAAATTTATCGTAATAACAAACGGCTATCTTATGGTAATAGTGTGGGCACGTGCTGGGCACGCGTCTCGCACCATGGACCATGACCTGTGTGTCAGCTGTGTGACTGCAAGGTGCAGGATTAGCCAACGCCCGTGCTTCCGAATACACCAGAAAATAAGAGGGCAACCGACGTTATAGCAAGTGAACCGTAGGCGCGATTTTCGCCATATGTTGCTTTGGATGTCGACTAAAAGAAAATAACCTGCTGATATTACAAGACGGCATCATAACCGATATGATTCCGTGTCCGTACATCACATAGTCATGCACAGAACCGTAGTGTGAATAAAATTTATACACTTTTTTTAACTTATAATCTTCAATAACACACAGTAGGTCCTAGAAAGCGGAGGGCCAGGACTGTTACGGATATGCATAGAGAATGACCCGCATGTCAGCATCCGGCAAATAGAAGGGACCGCGGAAGCTTCTTACGGTACATTTCGATCGAGTAGTAAAAGTACAAATGTAAGCAGTAGTACAACTGTTCCATCGAGCTTTACTAAACATAAATTTTGTTCCAAATTGTTTCAAAATAAGGTTTCTCGAATGGCAAGTGACCAGTGAAAAATATGACTTCACTATAGTCTATGTATGTCAGTTTACAGTAGACGTAATTGATACTTAATATTGTTAACTAATTATTTTTTAACGTACTGTAATGAATAATGTTCCAAATTTAATTATAATCTGATTTTATTAGACAGTAGTAATTATTCTGAAGCATTAAATTTAAATATCCACCATCTCTTCTTACCACCCTCTCTCACTGTCTCCCTATCTTTCTTTCTCTGTATCTATATCTTGTGTGTCTTTACATGTTTTTATATAAACGTATATCCCTCTTCTTCTAGTTTGAAAGCAAAATTCAAACAAGTAATTTTAATTCTAACTAATTAATGTCGTTGTATATTATTCGATTTTGTCCTATTATGTAATTTTATTTGCAATGTTAGTAATCCCTGATCTAATATGTTCAACCAATTAATGACATAAAGTTATTATTTTTAAATTCACTAATTTCGTGGTCCGCTTGACCAATTAATACTATTACAATTAATTAAGGTTGTTAGTCGAGATAAAAAAATTTGAAAAATGGCAAAAAGGAGGGAAAATTAAAAAAAAAAGGTGCGTTGAGATAAGAAGTTAATGTCCGAGCGGAGCGAGGTCACGATATCTCAAGTGGTAGAGCAGCGGCGTACCTAACCGAAGATCGTGGGTTCGAATCCAGCTCGTGCCATTGACTTTTTTATCTCGACTAAAAACCTTAATTAAGTTATTATTTTTACGTGTAAATTAATTGTATACATCTTATACGTTTCATTTTTTTTTGCCAAATTTTTCCATTATAACAAAATTGTTGATTTGCACTACTTCATATTTTTACTTTTACATTAAAATGTAAATGGATTAAAAGTTTGAAAATCGTCATGAAAATATCGTTGGTCGTTTTCCCCCAGTAATTGGACGTCTTTATTGGCCGGGTAGACAGACTGGATAAGAAATGTTTTGCAGATCGTTTTTCCCCTGAGTGCCCGGAAGAGACCAAATTATATGGGCAAGTGCGTGAAGTAGGCACCTCGTCGGACATTAAGGAACGGAAGACCTGCAGTATGTCAGCAAGGTGGGCGACCAACAGTGCGTATCACGACAGTACCGATAGTCCAAGTACTTCTACACCTTTCGGTACGGTCTAATGAATTGTGCATAATTTTCGAGCGCTTTTTTTCGAAACACGTGGCATCGCGGTGAATATGTTATTCGTCGGGCAGTACACCCGGTTAAAGTTTGTTGTAGGTATAAAAATTCTGCTTCAAGATATAAAGAATAATCTGTTGTCAAAATTCAATATGTGAATCTAATAATTAGAAGTAGTTTTCCACTTATTGGCAGCACAGTTTGACTCTAGCAAAATAGCAAAAGAATTAGCCGAATAACCAACATTTTCTTCCTTTAAATGGTTAAAATATGGAAAGATGGGAAACAATCAATCTGGGAAACAATTCAAATTTTTTTCATAGAAATTATTGTTTTAAAAATCAAACGATGAACCTAACTTGTTAACTTTATATGCTTGCTTTATTAATAAAAAATATATATATATATTATTAAAAATTTCAGAAATCTAGGAGCTTCATTCAAAATGCAAGCTAAAGATTTAAACAGTTTTATTTTTTAATTGTTCACCCTTTTCAATAGTTTTTTTTTCTCTTAAAATATATATAATCTTAACCTGGCATCCAATTTTCTTATTAAAAACAAGAGAATTATCGATTACAAAGACAGCATTTTCAAAAGGGGCAACTCGACAAACATAAAGTAGAGAATAAGAAGACTAGAAGAGAATGGGAAAAAAACTGTTAATATTTTTGCTGGGAGAAAAAGAAATAGTATCATAGTACTCAGAAGTGATATGGCTAACCTAGGATAGAATATTTAAATGTTAGGGCGGAAAATGACCATAGCCGTTCAACATTATAGTATTAATTAATTTTTTTATGTAGGGTTTTGGTTGAAATGAAAAAGTTAGTGCCATGAGCGGGATTCGAACCCACGACCTTCGTCTCAATAAGCCGCTGCTTTAACCACTTGAGCTATCGTGCCTTCGATCCACTCGGACACCACCTTCCCATCTCACTTACCTTTCCAATTTTCCCTTCTTTTTGCCCTTTTTCAAATGTCGTGTAATCAGGATTCGATTCTCGGCGATATATGAAGTGGCCACGGAGGCCTTATTTTATTTACTTATTAAATCCATTATATTTCGGCCCGACTGACCAAATAACTTCTTTCAATTAATAATTCTTTTTATGTAAGGAATTGGTTGAAATGAAAAAACAAGTGTCACGAGCCGAAGGTCGTGGGTTCGAATCTCACTCGTGACACTAGATTTTCATTTCAACCAATCCCTTATATGAAAACAATAATTAATTGGAAGAAGTTATTTGGTCAATCCGACCACGAAATATAACGGATGATTATTAATAATAGCAATATTAAGGCTGTATGTGATGAATAAAAAGCATTAAAAGGCAATGTGAAATATATACAGTTTTTGTCATATTTATGGTTGTAATAAATATATTTTAGTATATCAGGCTACCATAAGCCTTAACACGAATCGCTTGTTATATATTTTTGATTAAAGAAATATATATTATTTTATAAAAACAGAAAATATTTTATTCCATTTAAGTAGTTACTGAATGTATAATAAGGAAAAAAGGACACATACCAAATCTATGTTTTTGATCCATCAAAATGATCGGTAGCGACGATTGGAGGTTCAGCAACGCGCAGAAGTATTAACTTAAAACTTATTTTCAATTAAATATTGAATTTATTTTAAAAATCTAACATCGGACAATAGTGATTAAAAAATAGTAACCATTATTTGGATTTTTATTTAAAGCTTTATTTTATTTGTTGCTTTTATTTTAAACGGATTTCGAGCCATTGAGTCTCCTCATCAGTACAAATGAAAACCTTTTCGAGTGTTGTATTCTAACTTCAAGTCTTATTAAGTTAATTTTCAAGCCCCAAGTACTCAAAATGCATTTACAACAAAATAAATAACAATAAGGCTGATTAATGATTTCAAATATACACAAATATATATGATTCAAATATGCGAAAAATAATCATTTGTTTTGGACTCCCAGACACTATGTTTTTTCTGCATGGATCCCCATAACGCAGCCTTTCGGAAAACTAAATAAAAAGTTTTATCCTGACGAAATAAATTCACGCAGGTCGTGCCAATTGTGCTAATCGTATTAAGTGTGTTAGTCGAAAGATTTTTGTGGGGTCTGATGACCGTAGTTCAAGTGTGTTGCTTCTTATACTCTTTAGTTAGGTTTCGATTTATTTAGAATGTACATAATTAGAAAAAAAACGAGATTAAGAAGGGGGGTCAAAATTGGTGAAAATTTATATAATTCAATTTTACAAATGATTGCCCTTCAAGACACTTTTAAGCAGAAGCAGCTTTTTATTTATTTTAATAGGTTTCGTGGTCCGCTTGACCAAATAAATTCTTTCCATTAATTAATCTTTTAATTAAGGTTTTGGTTGAGATAAAAAAGTCAGGGTCACAAGCGGGATTCGAACTCACGTCCTTCGGCACGATAGCACAAGTGGTAGAGCAGCGGCGTATTTAGCCGAAGGTCGTGGGTTCGAATCCAGCTTGTGATACTGACTTTTTATCTCAACCAAAACTTTAATTAAAAGATTAATTAATAGAAAAGTTTTTATTTGTCTTTCTTACAAAATCAAGTAATGACGAACAAAAACTTGAACTTCTCGTTGGAATCGTTACTTAGCACTCCTAACAGATGAAAATCGCAAAAATCCTTCAAGTATCTTCGTACATCGTATGTAAAATGGTAGCTTTATAGGCCGATAAACAGCTGATGTCTCCGCTTATTTTGTTTTAAACTGCAACCGTTTGAACGTCCAGATGTAGTTACTGTCTCTCTGCTTTATGTCTACTATGTCGATATCCTAAAATGCTAGCCTCTCTTTTGTACTGCAGATTGTCAACTAGAGAATATATATACATAAACATCGTCACAAACATAGAAGTCTGGTCGAATTTACTCCCCCAGATTAATCCTAGAGATTCGCCCGGGCGGGGTTGAGCCCTCTCCATTCCCGGTTTTCTTTTACAATACTCTTTCCAGACGTTCTTAAACAACTCCTTCCATTCACGCTAATAAATTACATTCCTTCCAATAAATTAACATAAACCCAACCCCGGATACAAGCTTAGAGGTCTGGACACATTCACTCCCCCATAGTTGAATATTAATAAGTTAGTAACACAATTATCTCAGTAGACCGGTTGAGAGAAATCCTTCATTTTGTCAGCATACATTTGATCAGCACACAGCAGAAACACATTTGATAAAAGTTAATATTTTATTAACTATTTTAAAACTTTCGAGAACCATTGGAGATCCAGGCACCATCAATTGGGACACGTTTATCTAAAACACTAAAATTTAATTTCCAAGCTTCGTACTTCTTCAACATAAACTTAACAAGAAAAAGTATGAGCTTGAAATAAATACAATTAAAATTATGTCCTTGTTGTTGCTCCTTTCATTGGCAAGAAAGGACACCAGATGGGTTCGCGCCTGAAGTTCAGTCGGGTCACAATCTCGGAATCGTTGTTCACGCCCAACAAGGAAATTTGAGAGTCCGGTCGCAAATGAATGCAAATAAATTCTAAAGGACACACTCGGACAATCCTCGTAAACACTCGTCCCCGGGTTTTTTTTTAAGCTGACATATTGATGGCACTGCGCTTTGATTGGGTTCAATTCGATTTTCAAACCCACCGCTGAAACTTGTAATGGTCTAACTAAGAAAACAATGTCATCATGCTCATTTCATAAACAAGAAAAAGTCATAGGTTTGGTAAAAATTAATATATAACAAGGCGTTGTGTTCAAGCCGACATATGTTTCCGCATTCATGAATGTGATCGATGTGAATAAAAAGCCCGGGGCCAACAGCATTTCCTCAATTCGGTGCGAACAAACTTTGATGGATTAGAAATCCCTTTTTATAAATCCTTTCCGCTGTTCTCGGCTTATCGGCTGACACTAATGTAGCTAAAAGCAAAAACGTGACCCTTCGGAACTGGTTCACTAATGCCCGATATTCGGGTGGACGAAATGTTTGATAAACGACGTGCGTGTCGGTTTTGGTGGGCGTAAGGACAAGAAGCCACCCATGGCGGGAACCACTGTCCAACATAACTTGTCATAATCAAGTTGACTATCATTAATTGGCCCACGCTACAGACCCGCTGAGTGATCTACACAATTCATTAGACCCGGTTACAATAACAAGTGTGCCCGACGGTTTAACAGATCCGAACCCGAGCTGGAAATTAATATGTATATCATACTCATCGATCTGCCCGCAGTATCAAATGGGTGAAATTATAACGATCAGATAAATTTCTGGCCGGCCTGAGCACGCGCTCAGTATGGTCAGTTTACACTTTTCATGCCGTCTATTTAACAACGGAAAATAAACGAGGTGAAAAGGTTTTCGTCATTACAACTTCACACTCGAAGTGTCTGATGATGAAGGCAAT
Source organism: Cimex lectularius (assembly GCF_000648675.2). Classification (NCBI taxonomy): domain Eukaryota; kingdom Metazoa; phylum Arthropoda; class Insecta; order Hemiptera; family Cimicidae; genus Cimex; species Cimex lectularius. The sequence goes on from NW_019392662.1 coordinate 801,485, forward strand.
AAGAAGTTAATTTATACAAAAACTTTCAAACTACATAAACGGAGTATTTAGTTATCACACATGAAGCGTCCAGATTCAGTTTGTATTTCGGGAATTTCGACCAACATGATATGTTTTATTGACATATGTATTTACATGTATATGAGTCGAAGGACTGAGTTTGACAACTCCTTCGATTGTTGATGATCCATATTTATAGTGTTCTAGTTATATGTTTATACAGTTCCATATGTTCGACTGTTCGGCTACTCGTGTTACAAGCTTTGCCCGTAGGTTCTACATTCAAAATGGAACCAAAAAGTCCTAATTAACTATGGTCCGAATGTCTACAGTTGCGGAATTATTCCGCTTTTTCTGATTTTTTAAAATTTCACGACCTTCCTTCAAATAAACAACGATAACTCCAAAACTAAAAGGTTTTGTCCAAATTCGTTGATACCATTGAAAACTAAGTTAAATATCCAATAAGAAGTGATCAATTTCATTTTCTAAATCAGTGTTTTAGTAGCGAGAACTTTGAGAAAAAAACTTTATTCAAAGTTAAAAAACTTACTATGGTGATTCTAAACTACTATTTCCAAATCTAGAGACCAGCAAGTTTCCCCAAACGTACTTCGTTTAATATCCTTTTTAGTGGTGTAAATTTCTTTTTTAATTACTTTTTTCAAAGATGAAGAAATTGATGGCGGAAAGGAAAAACCGTGACTGGATTGGTAAAGTGGAAAATTTAAAAAAAACTTAAGGAGATTTTGAATGAATTTATTCAACTTTTTTTTAATTTGGGTTCGAAACCGAAATAGTGCAAGTGTTTACTTATTTGCCAAAACAACTGCAACTTTGATTAAAGAATTAGTGCATTGTTATTCTCTGGAATAAAAGAGTTTTAAGATTAAAAACGTTTTTAGTTATCTACGGGATATCTTGATAAAACTGTGGCTACTTTTTCTAATGAAGAAATATACATCAGACAGGTGGAGAGCATTTCAAATCAAATTTCAAAAACGTTTAATAAATTCATTCAAAATTTCCATAAGTTTTTTATTTTTTATTATTATTAATTTCACTAGTTTTCACGATGGGAGGTTAGTGTCCGAGTGGATCGAGGTCTCGATAGCTCAAGTGGTAGAGTAGCGGCGTATCTAGCCGAAGGTCGTGGGTTCGATCCCGCTCGTTGAGATAAAAGCACTGACTTTTTTATCTCAACTAAAAACCTTAATTAATTGAAAATTATTATTAATCTTTCCACCTCACCAATCTTCAACAACGGTTTTTTCTTTTCCTTCATCGATTTCTTCATCTTTGAAAAAAGTAATTAAAAAAGCAATTGCACCACTAAAAAGGATATTAAATGGAGTACGTTTTCTGAAATTTGCTGGTCTCTATGTTTAAAAATAGTAGTTTAGAATCACTATAGTAAGTTTTTCAACTTCGAAAAACAAAATTATTTTTCAAAGTTCTCGCTACCAAAACCCTTATTTCACAAAGATTTACAAGTTTAGTATTGATCACATCTCTTTGAAAATTTAACGTAGTTTTCAATGGTATCAACGAATTTTGACAAAACCTTTTAGTTTTAGAGTTATCCTTGTTTATTTGAGGCAAGTTCGTGAAATTTAAAAAAATCAGAAAAAGTGAAATAACTCTGAAACAATGGAGATTCGGTCCATAGTTAATTAAGACTTTTTGGGTCCTTTTTGAATTTAGAATCTACTGGCAAAGTTTGTAACACGAGTAGCCGAACTCCCTGTTTATATATTCTGTTTATGTTTATTCGGACCGTAGTATCGAGCTTTTGCAAATTTCCAATTAAAGTTTTCTTACATTATCTAAGAATTAATTAATATAATCTTTAATTTACTATAAACTTTCAATTTACTATAATAAACTTTCATTATAGCAAGCTAATGACGCATAAACAAGTTTAATGAGATTAACTTATTTTACTCAGAGTGTTGCTCAATTTAAAGTTAAAATAAAAGGATCTTGTTAAAAAATAATACATGTTGCATTAAATAGTGAAATTCCTTGAATATAAATAAGTGATGTGACTACAAGCTTTGAACTGCTTAGATTTAGAACTTCTTTTTAAATTAAACTTCTTTATTGAAGTTTAGCTTTAACGTAAACAAAAGTTGAAATCTATCCGAATTTTTTTTTCAAGCCCTCGCCAAAAGAAATAAACTAAAGTCTGTTAGTGTGGGCGATATGGCTCCGCTTTATTTTTTTATGAAACGGGCAATAAAATCATTAATCTGTAAATGTGGGCGAGCGGTAAAGCATGCTCGTGGGGTCTGTCGTCTATCCACCGGCAAATGCTAATGTAGAATCCGTTTCAGACTGTCCACATAAGGGAAATGGCCCATTGTGTCCATGAATGATAGTAGAAAACCACTTCCAACTTATTTCTATTCCACTTAGAAGCATATTTTAATAAGGTCTTGACGTACTTTGCTAATGTCGAAAAAGCGAAACTTATTGTTAGTGGTCAAGGCGAACACCTTGTTTTAGAATGAAAAGGCAATAAAAACTCTAGAAAGAAGGAAATAAATGATAAAGCTAGTCACAGTTGGGGATTTGTGAAAAAATATCTCCATGCGTGGATGTGAACAACTTAATTCTGTATGACAATCCTTTTATCTTGTATTATAATTCACAATGGACAAGCGAGTGACTAAAACTCTTTATTCAACATATATCATTTTACCCTCCATCTAAAAAGTAGTTCCTACAAATAATGCGATTTTAGAGACTACATTTTTATATAAAAACTATGATTATATTGTTTCATGATCGTTCAGTATGAATTTGACTAAACATTCGGGGTTCACTGAGTATATTATATTTGAAAGAGGGCTTTGTTCTTGTTCATTTTTGTTACGCTGACCACATGGCGACGTAAATGGATTTTGATCTAATGACATAATCCTACCCAGAAAAGTTCGTTAACGACCACATAATAATTTTGTTCACTTACTGCATGAAATACATTGAAATTAAGTTACTTGTTTCGTTTTGCCGAGGAGTGGGAAAATATCGGTTTACCCTGATACTCGAAGGCAGGATTTCAAGTTTGTTCCTAATGTACTCCTAATATATACTTTTGTCTTTTTGATCTTACCTTGATATCATTGAAATTAAGAAATAAAATGTAAAAAAATATTATATAATACATATTCTAGAACTAGATATATATCGCTGAGGCTTGAGTTATAGAAGACATTTAGCGTTTTTTCTTCAAATTCAACTTTTTTCAGTTATATAAATCCTTGTCCCCTTAAAAATAATCCTTTTTAAATTCAAATTAGCCCTTTTTCACATCAAAATGACCCTTTACCGAATTGACCTATTTTAATTTTAATTAGTTTGCCATCAAATTAAACCTTTTTAATTTAAAACAAATCCTTTTTCCGTCAAATTGACTTTTTTGCATCTAATTTACCCTTTTCATTTAAAACTAATCCTCTTTTTCTCAAATTAACTCTTTTTCTCGTCAAAATATTTTTTTTTTAATTTCAAAGTAACTCTTTGTCGCCTTAAATGAACTTTTTGCATCCAATTTATCGTTTTTAATTTTAAATTAACCGCTTTACAGTTTAAATTAACCCTTTTTAATTTCAAAGTAACCGTTTTTTTCTTCACATTAACACTTTTTAATTTTAAATTAACACACTCTTTAAACGAAAAACCTTAGTAGATGGTAAAAAATCTGAGAATGTTAAGTTTCCGTATTTTTAAAATTAAATAAATAACATAAATGGGCCCTTAAAAAAATAATTATTATAATTAAAAATCTTAATATTATAGTTTATAAAAGTTAAATATTAAAACAAATAGTGCTTCTTTTAAGTTCAGATTTTTTAATGTATAAAATAATTGTGCAAAAATTAATCAGCCACATTTCTAAACTAACAAGAATTTTATTTTTATATTTTATATAATTATTAACTTTAATTTTAATTATTTTTCATATAGTCTTCTAGTGTCCAATAAATTTATTTTAAAAATGTGTCCAATTTTTACAAAAATTACTTTACATGTTTATATTCCATACCATCACCTGGGTTTATTTAACGCTTTAAATAAAGTTACTTTGACATTAAAAAAATGTTAATTTGAAGTTGAAAAGAATTATATTTAATTACTTAATTAATTACACACATATTTTACGAAATGAAAAATTTGTGTCAGGCGGGATTCGAACCCACGACTTTCGGCTAAATACGCCGCTGCTCTACCACTTGAGCTACCGTGACTTCGGTCTCCCATGCCGCAAACTTCTCATATTGACTCCCCGCTTATACCAATTATATAATGGTTTAATAAGGCGGGTTCGAAACCCACCTGTGACACATATTTTTCATTTCGAAAAAATTGTGTACAATTAATTGAGTAATTATATAATTAAGCATAAGCTGATGAAAATAATTAAAAGTTAGAATTAAATTTAAGTTAAAAAGGTTTATTTCAAATTAAAAAGATTAATTTGAAGTTAAAAGAAAGTCATTTGAAATTTAAAATATAACATTTGGTGCGAAAAAGGGATAATTTGGCGGATAAAGAAACAACTCGAGCACGGGCTACTGTTTACCTTATCTGGAAATGTTAAAAGTACCTGTCATACAGGAATGTCCGATTCGCCAAACTGAACTGTAATCAATCAATAAGATTAAGAGCCATTTTATTGTACCACCTAATGCCATATTGTGGTGACATGTCCATTAGCAGTTGTCGCTAAATTCCAGATAATATCATTGTTCTTTTCTACCAAAACATGCTTACCTTTTGCCCATCAATTCCCCAACTTGCCATTAACACCGATCTATCGAGCTGTAACTCTATTTTTTAGAGGCATGAAACAGGTGGCAAACTAAAGGTGAGAGGTGACGAGGATACGGAAGATAAGACAGGACGTCTCAAAAACTAATTTTTCCTTTGTTCATAATAGGTCCTGAAAAGGCAGACGTCTTAGAATTTTCGCGGAAAACGTCATAGTTTTGTTGAAGCAATCCGGGACGTTTTTTACTCCAATTGCAGCAATTAGGCTTTGCAGTTTAAACTAGAATTAAGGTCTGATGAAAGGAAATACCTGTACCTACATCTACATTTCAAGTCCTACTAGATCTAAACGAAGCAATATTATCGTACGGTTAATCATGTTAAGTTCTAAACATCAATTTTTATATATGAGATCGTTTTCAGCGAAAGCTTGGATTTATTCATAGTCATCATCACCGGTGGATGGTCACGTCGTCTATGTCCAACTCCCCTCTTCCAACCATAACAAACCAGTAACTTTCACATAGCGCCATCCCCAGTAGGACAATCCTTACGACCGTACTGCGTCATTTTGTTTTGAATAATATAAGTATAAAACAGATTTTTTTATTAAACAGTATATTAAAGATAGATTGATGGTCGTTTCCGAACGTTTCAGTTTGTCAAATGCGTTTCGGCCTCTGTCCATTTTTTTTAAACTCACCCTACGCATACTCTTGAACATCATTGAGGATGGAGGAAAGCCTAAGCGCCTTAGACAGACCAAAACAGCCAGATTAGGCAGAAAAAATTGATCGGCAAGGACTGAACTTACAGTCCATCAGTTCGCAGACTTCTAGAGAAAATCTAACAATTAAGATTAAAACTAATTGAAAGCACCTCTTTCAAAATATGTACACAGTGTCTAAATAGGACAAGACAAGATTATCATCAATTTATGTAGAAATAATATAAAAATTTTGTTTGCAGAACAACTTACAGAAGCAATAATAATAGAGGTGATTATTCGGACTTTCACCCCGAAGGGTTGTTGTCACTCTCCGATGTGCTGACCCAGGTGGATTATACATCGGGGAGTTCACCCAGCTATGTGGTTGGGTCGCTAGTCGCTTAAGCGATGGAGGCTATGGACAGCTAGGTCATTTCAGCTCCAAACGCATGCATTTTACAATCCAGCCTAATACTTACAGCTTAAATTGAGTAGATCAGTCGCACATACGTTGCACTCATTCTGATTAATCGATTAATTATTGGATATTCCTCCGTCGACCTGTACACAGTATCAAAATTCTAACCTAAATTGAGTAGGATTGAGGAGTTGGTGACACTATATTTCACCATCACCCCTCACCACTCACACTAATAAATTCACGCATTCAAACAAAACACTATAACTTTATAAAGTAAAATACCCTCATGTCCTCTAAAAAAAACGGAAAGGGGCACAAAAAATGACTTATACGTTAGAGAACGCTTTTTAAATACGGCGGCATGCTTACACGCTCCCTGTATGGAACCAAGACATGACACGCCTCTATTATGTGGGACACATCGAGCAACCACCTCTGCCTAAGAGCAACTGTACGGGCGTTGGCCCATAGGAGTTATTATTAAAATGTATTACTTTAAAACTCTAAATCCTTCTAGACTTAGTGATTATATCGTTGTTAATAATTATATATTTATAATTAACTCCTCCCAACTACTTTATAATTAACATATATATTTATATTGTTGTTAATACTGTTATATTATTATATTTGAAAATACATCTAATAAATAAACATATATACAATATAATTAGCCCATCAAATTAAGTAGGACATAAAACTAACAAATAATTGTACACGGAACAAAAAAGGAGGTATGTTAAATGAGCAATTATTAACAGTGTAACGAAACAAATCAATTGAACTAATTAAAAATTATATGTAATTAATTTTTAATATAAAAACAAGACACGACCATATATCTAAGAGCATTTAATTATCGGGAACGATTAAAGCTTAAAGAACACACGAAACCATTTCTGACCGGCGAAAAAAAGAACCCCATACTCGCACGAATTCTTTCGGTTTACTTTGTTTTTGAAATTGATTTTTTTCTCTCTGTCAGGAAGTCGAGTCACGACCCGAGGTTTGCTAAGATCGGTCGATAAAGTGGGTTTGAACAGGAGAGCAGGTGGCCCGTGGGAACCACGAAAGGATTGGACGTAGGTACAGGTGCAGCCCAGAAACCTGCTATCCGGCAATGCCAAATTCTGGCCCCACTCCATACCGACGACCGGTAAACTTTCGCATTTTCGAATGGAAGTAGCATAAAACGGCAGTGAATTAAGGAAAGAACTAAATTTTGAATCAAATCATTTTTTGTTTATAAATTAAAGTCATAGTCATTGCAGCTACCTTTCGTCTTTTAAGAGATAAAAACTTATATAAACAAAGATGATGATGATGTAAAACCTGACCCGGCCCGGCCAATAGTAAGCATTGAAATAGGATGTCCCAGTAATAACCTAACAACTGATAACAGTAAACCAACTTCCAGACCATCTGACCGAACTTCACAATACGACCCGCTAGACGTTTCTTCATTGCTGGACATCGTTCTGTACGCTCAACTAACTCGTTCATTAGAGAGGCGTGACTCTTCACGACATTATAAGTGGAAGTCTGTGAAATCATACCACTAACGGGAAAAATTAGAATAACCTAAAATATTACAAAGTCTTCTAGTTTATGCTTTCATTTCCAATATGAATGTAATGGTCAATTAATTTTAAAGTTATAATATTAATACCTTGAAAATATTTGACTTTTTATACTTCAGGCGCTATTAAGCCGTTTTATACGGCTTTGCCTGAAGTACTTGCTACAGGATCCGCACAGTTGTATCAGAGTTGTAAAATAAATCGAGGACTTAAAACTTTCTACTTTAACAGAAGCCCAACGGTGGAAAAAGAGAGATCCTCGGATGCTGGGTCGCATTGTACAGTTTACTCGTGAGTAGAGGCTTAGCTGAGTTGGCCATGTCGCACATCACGGATTGAAACATCTACACGTCAAATTATGAACATGGCGTTTTCTATTCCCATGAATGTCTCACGCTTCCTCATGATTAAGGACATTTTCATATTATTTATTAAATACTCTATCGTCAAACAATTTACTGTTGATTTACATTAAAAAACTATATTATCAACTTCTAAATAATCTTTGGTACAGCAAAAAATTTATAGGCAAAAATCAGAATATTATGTGTTCATTTAATTATATAATCATCAAAATACAGCAAATAGCACATGAGGTTAATACAGTCTGGCGTCGCATAAGTCCCGATGCAGTTCGTCTGGTTTCTCAACACCAACTGAAGATGACGTAAAGCAAAACCGTGTCATACTTAAGGATAAATGGGATAAATATACATGAAATGACCAAACATTGGTACCGTTTGCACGTTGATATTTATCATTATTTATCCTTCTCTGGTGACGTTGAAAATCTATACATTAAGAATTAGTTATATTTAAAATACTAGTTTCGAAATAGACGTTGATATATTGAGTTGTCACACAAGAAATGGACGTTTTCTTTTATCAGAAAGTAAATGGCAGTAAAAGTACAATTTACCAACAATTGAATGGATTTACCAATTTTTTATGAGTTTTTATTTTTCTATGCCATTCAATAATAATTAATTGGGATCAAAGAAAAAACGCAGAAGGAAAAATAAAACGTGTGGCTTGAATTGTTTATAATGTTTAGAATTAGAAATCTGTGTTTATAATTTGTTTGAATCAATAGGGAGAAATTAAAGGGTTATTTTGAGATTAGTAAATCGTCAAATGAAGCAACGTAATAATTAAAATAATCATTACCGTAAACAATATTTCGTTATCTGTTTATAACAAAAGAAAAGGTTTTTAACAATAAGCAGATTCAAAATTTACAAAATATTGAAATATACATTTGGCAAAATATGCTGAATTTTGGGGTTTTTGATGAAGGAAAACAACGGGTTCTTACAGTTTCAGATTTAATGCATTTTTGAGCCTTACGAGCTTCCTCTTCAGAATAACTGGAGTCAAGGAAAAAAGTTTTACTTAGTAAGTCACCTAGGTAATAGGGATACAAGACGCTAGCAAAACCCTTGTAATAACTGCTACAATTTTCTAACTGAGGCCCATACAACACAACTTCGCTGTTGGAAGTTAATAAAGGAAAATGTGAAGGTTGCAGAGATTTCATATTCCCAGATAGTCAGGCAGCCAAAAAGACACTAAAATGCATATGCTTTCAACTCCAAACTTATCTGGGAGTGCCTAAATTGACTGCTGTCCCTGGGAAAACAATACAAGCTTACCTTAAGTTCCCGGACTTGAATGCCTAGAAGAAAATGAACAGACTAACCAAGCCGCTTGGGCAGCCCTCTCACCCATTGGACCAGAACCACAACTAGATGCACCGGAATAGGAGTTTAAGTTGGAATTGGAAATATGGCTTGAGAAAAAATATCTCAAGCACTGTACAAAAGCATCAGGTATGAGGCAAGCTATGAAAATTATAAATCACACTTTGGATCAAGGTTTCGTCTTGAAGAGAAAAGCAAATTCAGTTGTTACTGCCAAGCTTTCGAGCTATTTTAAGAACATCATCAGGTCTATATTAATTTCACATTATGAAAAAAATATGTGTACAATTGATTTAATAATCAATAATACAATAGTTAAATCAATTGTACAAATATTTTTTTCATAATGTGAAATTAATATAGGCTCTGATGTTCTTAAAATAGCTCGAAAGCTTGGCAGTAACAACTGAATTTGCTTTCTTCTTCAAGATCATACTCCAGAGTGTCCATGTGTGAAAAAGTGGTCGGTATTTCTAATACTGAAAATTATAAACCTCTGGAAAAGGAACGCGAACGAACTCCTTTTCCCCATTCAGCAAGCAGAATTTGAGTTAAGTCCGACTTTAAATTATACTGAAATGAAAATTGTGTGATTTCTTCTTGAGGTCCTCTTCTTGACAAGGAGAAAACTTCTTCCAAGTAGAATTGATTTGAAAAATAATTCAGTAAATGTTCCAGGTTGATAAAGATCAATTTTATCTCCAAGAATGATTTTTTTCATTTTTTTATTTAAATTAAAGATATGTATACTGCTGTATTGTGTAGTGTGTATTACTTCTGGAATAAAACTTTGAAATAGTTCAAAAAGAAAAATCGACGCTATTTTTTTACTTTGTTCCACTTTACTGTATAATGTTTTTATTTTTAAAATAATTTGTTTTATTTTTGCTTAATCAAAATCGCACTTGTATTTGCAAGTATGGAAATATTTTGTAGTGACAAACAGCATATGGACCGAGTAAAAGCTGTTTTTCATTAAACATCATTAGCATGAAATACAGTTGACTGTACATCAACAATTTAAATAAATTAAATCAAAAGTTTTGGTAGGCCTTATTTTGAAGGTGTTTTATTTTTTTAAACTCAAAAAAGACTGGACAAAAAAGTTCTGGTAGTGATATTTTTCATAAAAGATCATTAGCATCAATTACAGTTTGTGCAGTTGTGTTTTATGTTTATTTACTTTTTTAAACTCAAAATAAGTCCTACAACAAAGAAAATTTTCATCTATTATAAGAAAAAGAAAGACAACAATTATAAACAAATAGAATAAATTAAATATATTTTTTTAAAATTTACATTAAACTGAGAGATTCCTTCTTGATGTTGGGTGATAGAGCGGAATTTTGATCATTTTGGTCTATCTGAGAACAAACATCACCGAATTTGGAAAAAGCCGAATCGCAGACATCTGAGACAATGACGATTCGCAGAGCAAAATGGACAAAAACGACTAACGTACATAAATGATGTTTCCGACCTATTGTAAACTTTACCCCAAACTTGAAATTCATACTCACCTTTTTCAAAACAAAATAAGCTGATAGCATAACCCAGCACTATATAATGAATATTATCTCCCATTTGTTCACGAAGTTTTTACAATTTTTATTCTTACATTATTCCTCACAAAAGAACAGTTAATAGTTGCATACTTGCTAACGAGCTTTTACCATAATAGGATCACCATTATGATCCAACCTACCTTGGTGGATAAAATAGAATTATCCATTTTTGCCAATGGAATGAGTCTCGAGGTGTGGTACATTAGACTAATAAATAAACGACAGGTGATTGGGACTGAAGTTATCAATGATTGATGTTTTTAAAATGGCTGAAACTCAAAGCCTATTTATAAAATGAAGAAGTAACAAGTGTTGATACGAAAGTTTTTAAAGTATCATAGTAACAAAAACGTATAAATCAATGTAATAAAAACTGGGCTATCAAAATTTACCATTTACCAATTTACTTTAATGGTAAAGGCATACTTTTTGAGTTAAATTTGTATTGATGCTCAGAAAGCTGACCTAAGGAAGTTCGAAATTGTGCAATGAGGCACCTGCCACCCACTCGTGACCTTTCGAGTCCAAACATGCACTCTCGACCCGGGTAAGTGGATTCATTGCACTCTGGAATCTCCTCCACCTGACACACGCTCGGGAGAAAGGAGAACACCTGACGCTCCGATCTCTAATGTCTATATCCACCACATGTCTCACGAGCTCATTTACTCCCTTTCGAATACCCTTTTAATCTATTCGTGATTGGGCCGTTCGTTCGTTTATAGCGGATCGTAATATTGAAACGGCCGGGTCGAGTGCGCAATTGCGTTGCAATTCTGCTGGCACTACATTTACAACCGGGCCGGTTCAGCAGGTGACCAGTCCATCGGCCCACGATCGCCCGCGACGACTCATCGATCCCGTTCGACCCGGAAACGCCGAAGGATTTTTCAATAAATTGTTCACTGCTATTAGCATTCAAAATGACAACACATGCCAGCTCATGTCAGTATTCAGAACATATATGAACTTACTGTGCAATACAAGTAATATAATATGCAAGAATTTTTTTAAATGATTTTATATGCGTAAAATCTTAGAATGATAAATATACATTAAATCAGAAATTCAAACGCATGAGATTTTCTTTTAGAAAATCACAAAAATTTTAATAAGTTTCGAAAGACGACACTGATCAGGAAACCTTGCATGGGTTTAGAACCATATAATCCAAACCTTGTGGCACAAACGTCGTCTTGGTAAATAATCGCCTTCTTTTATTTCATTATTTTTTCCTTCTTATAATGACATAAAATCTAAACGCTGTTGACATATAGAGACAGAAAAAAAATCAGCCTTCCAACGGTTCTAATAACGTTGAATCAAGATAAAATTCAGAGTGGTTATAAATTTTTGAGTGGAACACAGATCAAATAAAAGAAGCCCCTCGCGAATCCAGCACAAAAATGTCTATTTTTTACTACTATGAAAATTCGTATTTAGGAGTGGTAAAGGTTATTTTCTTATCTTACATAAAAATATAAAATAATTAGCTGATATACAATACATACATATGCAAAGGGCAGCAAATTTAAAATATTACTTAAATTGGCTGAAATAAGTTTTTATTGGCCCCAAGGGCTCCCAAACACTCTCGGATAAGTGTGTAATATTTCTTGACCTAAGATCCACTCAAAAAGGATTCTTTAAATTTGATGATTCCACTTCCACAACCTCCTCCCCTTGTCATGATTTAAAATTAATCATAAATCCATTAGATTTCGTGGTCCGATTGACCAAATAACATCTTTCAATTAATTATGTAAGGTATTGGTTGAGATAAAAAAAATCAGCGTCACGAGGGGGCTTCGAACCAACGACCTGAACAAGGATGATTGGAAACAAACTTTAAATTTATTACACTTAATTAAGGCTTTTAGTTGAGTTAAAAAAGTCAATGGCACGAGCGGGATTCGAACCCACGATCTTCTGCTAAATACGCCGCTGCTCTACCACTTGAGCCATCGTTACTTCGATCCACTCGACACCAACTTCCCATCTCAACCCCCTTTATGAATTTTCCCCCCTTTTTGCCATTTCTCAAATGCCGTGTAATCTATTTGATTCTCGGCGACAAATGAAATGGCCACGGATAGCTTTAGTGAAGATATACTTCATTTAACTTATTAAATCCATTAGATTTCGTGGTCCGATTGACCAAATAACATCATTCAATTAATTAATCTTTATGTAAGGTATTGGTTGAGATTAATCTTCAAGTGACTTTGTGAATTATTACACATCACAAATTTGTGTCAATTCAGTGCACTTTGGTATTTACAAAAATAATATTTTATATAAATATTGTTTTTATTGCCAATTGTATATTTTGAAAACCGCGCAGATTAAAATCTTCAAACATAAATTAAATTAACATAAAGTGAACTTTCAGCACTATCAGCACGATAATGACTCGCAGCGTGTTGTGTAACTTTTTCATATCTTTACCATATTATAGTAAATTTAATGATGGAAGAATTTTTCTGTTTGGTTTTTGCACTATTACATTTTCAAAATACGTTTAAATGAATTATATAATATTTTATATTGCAGCTCTGCTGACAAGCACTCAGTTGTTTTAATGAACATTTATTTAATTCTTATTTTTAGAATCAAAATGCTATTACTACTACATCTTATGTACAAAATCTCTTATGAAAAGGGGTGTAAAGAATAATTTATTTGGAAAATGCCAGTAAGTGTATATAGGGGGAAAACGAAGGCCATATCTCTTGCGCTGGGTATGTCGAAAGAAAGCGAAAAGATTCCTTCGTAAAATTCACAGACACCCTAACCGCGATACAGGAATGAGAAATATATACGAACAACTTAAAGGGATCAATATGAGTGGGAAAAAGTCTCCCGGCATGGGTATAGATGCTACCATTCAAAGATTTGAGTTTACAATAGAACTATTTTGGAAATTATTAAGGGTAATTCTTGAAAGCAAAGGAGTAGAAGTGCAATATCCTAAAGATGTTTTAAGAGAAGCATTTAAAGGACATCTGATTGATCATGAACAAGAGTGGTTAAAAATGCTGCTAGATAGAACCCAGCCACATTGGTATAACCGGAAACGAACAAGCAGACAAGGCAGCAAAGTTGGATGAGACCACGCCATGTGTCCAGCGGATATACAAAGAACGATGTCAATAATATAAAAAAATGAATGGACCTCTAAACGAAACAAACACATCTAAATTATGTAAATGTAAGAAAGACACTATCCGTGGCCTGCGGAGGCTATGCCTAGAAGAGAAAAGGTCATACTTATCAGGTTTGCGCATAGGTCATACAAAGATTGTACACGGACACCTTCTGATAGGGATTAGATCACGTAGGTGTCCGTTGTTGAAGAGCTTAACTTAACAGAGGTAGAACATAAAATGACAGACAGTAAGGAAAGAAATACATCCTGAATGTCCTATGCGCGGACTTGCGACACGGCAGCAGGCAGACAACGTTGTTTCCAATATCGGGTCAAACTATTTTAAATTTTATATAGATCTTTACACCTTCGAGTATGTGATTGTGTTAATTATTGGTGCGAACGTATTTATTTGCGTGAATGGAGGCTTATCCCCACAATACCCCGGGAATATCAGGTACTCTGGGGCAGTATGAATACTGACCAGACTATCATGTTTTCATCTTGTCTCTGTATTTCTGAATATTTGCGTTATTTTATCCACAATTGGCTCTGAGGTACAGAGAGGCTAGCAATATGATAAAGAAAGTAAAAAATGGCTTACCGTTTATCATAAAATATTATGACCAGGCTGAAGTGTGAATGATTTGTGGTGTGAGTATGTAAATTATTAACATGATGGCATTATTTATCTCAAATTACCCCGTGGAATGTCGAGTACTCTGGGCGGTAGTGTGAATGAATATGTGAATGTAATTTATTAGCGTGAATGACGGCGCGTATCCTCAAGTATCTCGAGGAATATAGAGCACTCTAGGGCTTGAATACTAACCAGATATCATGTTTTATCTTGCCACTGTGTTTCGGAGTATTTGTGTTATTTTATCCGCAATTGGCCCCGAGGTACAGAGGCTAGCAATATGATAAAGAAAATAGAAAGTTGCAATTGAAAGTCTAGTAGGTTTAAAACGCGAAAAAGAAATGAAAAGATATGAAATCTAAGAGACGACCAATGTAGTTTGCCGGCCCTAAACCTACAAAAAATGCCTAAACATATCATAAAATAGAGGTAATGTTTTATCCTAAGACGAACAATTTTAAAACGGATGCGCGATATTGATTTATTTTTGAAAAATTGATTTTTCAAAGTATAATTTAAAATTGCTTAAACTTTAAATTCTTAACGGGAAAATTTTCAAATTAATCTCTAAGAATATGCAGAGCCAAATACCTAAGTAAAAAAATATATTAACCTGAATATTACCACTATTTCATTTACAGCAACGAACCATAGTAAAAACACGTTGGAAACGGATCAAAAACAATGAAATCAACATGAGGAGCGTAATTAAATTGCTTTTATAAGAAATATTGTACGCAAATTTCCATGGGCAAACATTAATTATTTATGTTTTCCTTGGTGTTTTTTATTGAAATACAAGGTGGCCACATGTTTATTCGAACCCATTCAAACAGAACACACACATTGAACGTCCGTAGGTTTCGCCTGGTCGATCTAACAATGGATTGCGAAATGCAGGGAGAGAGAGAAAAAAAAGAGAGAGAGGGAGAACAGTACAGTAATATTTCAGTATTAAATAAACATTTGACGTTTATCTTGATCCTTGATAACAATTCTAAATAATATAGGGTGGATTAAAAAAAATCAATTATTTCCATTTAGAGTCACATTTGCATAACTTTATTCATTTCGTCAATTGTAAAAAATAGAAACTTTTTACTTTGGAACTTTGCGGGTCTTGTGAATAATCAAATACAGATGACGAACGACTGGATTTAAATTTATTAGGCGGATCAAGCCAGAATTAAAAGTATAGATCCGTCATCAACCAACCAACGACTTAAAACCTTGCCTTTTTAATTTTTTTTCCAATAGAAAAGTCGTAAAATCTATCTGATTTCTGTATCATTATGACCACGTAGTCATTGAAATTTCATAGACCTAGTATCACCAAATGTTTGTTTGAAGTCGGATCCACGTTTGAACCCTCGTCTTGTAAGTGTATATTTCTATATGTTATGTGGTAAAACGAGAACCACTATATGTTTGTTGCTAGTTTTAAAAAATCGAATAAACAATCAAAATAAAGAATAAATTATAGTTAAATAAAGAATATTCCCGATGATAATTAACCGATTTTGTACTTACGTGTTCCAATTACGCTTTTTATGTTTTTGTTTGGAAGTTGGAAACTTGCTTTTGATCAATTATTTTATCATGAGCATGTATTGGTAGAAATGATTATTTGATCATGTAATGCGTAAAGTTTGCTCATATTTAATCACTTGATCTTTTCCCATAAAATTTTTGAAAATTTTTTTTACACTAATTTTACTATTGCGGATTGCTATTTTCAATTCAGTTTGTATTATTGTTCCGCACAAATGGATAAGAAAGAACTACAATAAAAAAGTACTCATTTGTCTGTATTTTAAATATTGTAATTTTATTAATATGTACAAACCTATGTAATTTTTTAGACGTTTTATTATTCTATTTATTTAAGGTATTTTAAACTTGTACATATTAATTGGCATGAAACTTTAAGATCTTATCGGTTGCTATAAAATAGTTTACAATTTTTTTCTATTTCTTCCAGAGTCTCCCTTATGGATTATGTAAATAAATAGATAATACAAAATATTCCATTAAGAGTGAGAAAGGCTATTGCATAATCCATTACTTAAAGCTTAAACGTATTATTCTCTTTCTCTTGTCATTAGTTTGTAATTTTATTAGATATTACTTATTATGTTATTATCATGATTTATATGATTTTTTTCAATTGAAACTATCCGTTTGAAGGAAAAGTTTAGCTAGATTTGTAATTTATAGACCTTGGAAATGTCTCATGGCTTGATCACAATTGACCCAGTAACAGAACTATGCAATAAACGCGATTGTTAGAAGTATTGTGTATTTTTGTAAGAACTTTAAGGAAAATGAAACTTTTTTCTATTGAGAGATGAAATAATGTAGTGTTCGCTTCCTGAAGTGAAAAAAAACGCCTTCCGATCTTATTGACCAAATAAGAGAGCCCCTATGTAAACTGTTACACATGGGAAAACGTAAATTGGACGGCAAGACGCCCGCCCGGTTGGTGTGCTGTTAATCTACTACCCTTGATCTTCGTCGAAGAGAAGCAATGCGGTCTGTGTTCGTTGTCCCGCATTTGAATGGGATGCGGGCTGTCACCTGTCGTCTGTTAGGGTCATTGGGTCATAAGAAATTCATGGTCACCTACATAAAAACTTTAGCTGGTAGGTGCTACCGCATTTTTTGTTTCTCAAGGCGTTCGACCAATTTGAAAGGAGACGATACCGGTGGTTATCGAGGACGACCTCACATAGTGGAGAAAGAGGCCACGGGGATGCTATCGAGGATCATCTTAGAAAATGCACCCGACGGCGATCGCTGATGAGAAAGCGAGTGATCTTCTCACACGAGAACGGACAAACGGCAGCATAAGTTGATCATGAATGAAGTGATCGGTGTTGTTCAAATTGGTGAAAACATGTTTTTTTTGTTATTTTATTGTTTCTGGGCTCTTGAAACAAACTACTGTTCTCTCTCTCTCTCTCTCACTCTCTCTCTCCCTCTCCCTCTCTCTCTCTCCCCCTCTCTCTCTCTCACTCCCTCTCCCTCTCTCTCACCCTCTCTCTTTCTCCCTCTCCCTCTCTCTCGGCCTCTCTCTCTCTCTCTCTCTCTCTCTCTCTCTCTCTCTCTCTCTATATATATCTATCTATCTATCTATCTATCTATCTATCTATCTACCTACCTATTTTCTGTCCTCCCTTCTTTCTCTTTCTCCTTTCTCCCCGCTCACACAGATGACAATCATCTAGAAACGTCGTTCAATATATCCAGTACAATAATCCAGTAGTAGTTATAACAACAGAAACAACTCTTTTTTAAAAAGCCAGTTTTAAAAACGCTATATTTAAAAAAAATTAAACTGTGCATTTATTATTTATATAAACTAAGCTCTGTATCGGACCTCTCACTTTTACAGCGCGCAAACAAATACATTTACTGTCAGTTTACACACAAGGAGACACAAAAAGAGATATTTATCATCACTATACAAAATTAAAACAGCCCTGTTTGCTCCAAAAATCGGATATATATATAATACAAGACCCGAGGGGTTAAATGCCTGGGTAGCCTAAAAGGACTTGGACGTGTCCTGCAAAACCTCTAGGACCCCCACAGACCCCAAGATTTTGAACCATTTCATCTCGGGAAGTGATATGGTGATGTCCTCGCCTTCAAAAGTTTCAAATCTAGACCTAGCGTACCTATCACACTCAGCGAGGTAGTGCCTTGCCGTTTCTTCTTTTATTTCGCAAAAACGGCAAAAGGGATCTGGTAGAGATCCATTACGGAGAGGTTTCTTCTCAGTGGGCAGTGGCCCGTCAGGATACCTACCAGCCTCCTAATTCCCTCCTTGAGTTAGAGAATAGCCATTTCGATTCTGCTGGTTTGATCTCCTTAACAAACTCTTTCGAATGCCTGTGTTAAGGAATTGTTCCATACCCCAGTACGGAGCAACGGAATCAAATGTTCGCTGCCGTGCTCAAGCACAATTACGCTCTCTATATGGAACCAAGGAATGACTCCTTTCAATTAAGCCACATAAGCTAACGTTCTCTATATGCTAGACACATACGCAGGTTTTGGCTCAGAAGAAAGTGCTCGTTCGCATGGCTTATTCTTAATCGGGTGAGTATGAGCCTCTTCCACGATTCAAATCCTCCGAGGATACCCATCGACCGTGGTCTTGACAAGTTGAAGCTTCATTGGCCTGCCATTTCCTTTTGTTCATATTTTTATTGCATTTTTGCATCCTTCGTCAACTGGTCTGAAGGTTGGGACTTCAGGATCCCAGACCACCACGTTTTGCCAAGAATTCAGAATGCTCTATAACAAGAGAGAGTCAAGACAGCAGTAACCTGCAGAGGGAGTCGGTGAAGACAAGACAGGCAGAGACACCATAATTATTTTTTTCAAATTTGTTATACCCTAGTTAAATCTAAGCTTTGAATCCATGACCACTTACTTCATCCAAAAACAAAGAAATAAAATAGGGCTTAACAGACACCTTGTCTCAAACCGGTTTAAAACTGGAAAAAATATCCGAAATACCATTTTTATCGTATATAGCAAAGACGCTGCTTGTCGACTAAGACCAAAATAGTCTATCTATCTTCTATATGTGTTGTGTTCGACTTCCAGGTAAACCAAGAAGACATCTAACAGCATTAATGTAAGGTTTATTCATGATAACGAGTTTTATGGTAATCCACAAATTGGTTCTTTGCCAAATTTCTTGAGGTTGAAACATTCACGGAATTCTTTTTCAAATCGATTGTAGGTGCAAGGATGCTGATGTTCCTTCTGGTTGTAGTCTTCATTGCTGAAATAAGGACGTGTACTACTTTTTCAAAACTGAAGTTTTCTTCCTTCGCCATAACCTGGTAATATTTTTCTCCCCAAAGCTTTAAACTTAGTTTCTTTTGTTTCCTGTTAAAGAATTAATTGATGTCTCTTTGTCACTGACCCTATTAGATCTGCCCTCTTGATTTAGTTTTGTTTATACATGTTGTTTAGTATTAATTTAATATTAATTCAATGGACTATGAGTTTGTCGAAATGAAACCTTATCCGTCTTCACATCAAATCTTTCAAATTGCCCAAAAGGAGTGGAGGGTGTATACCGCTATAGTTCCATTTCAATAAACGTAGTCCTGTATTGCTAAATCGAGCTTTTTTCTTTTCTTTTTTTTGTAATTAAACTGGATACTTTTGATTTCACAAGTACTTGTACTTAATTTATTCTCAGGCTGATGAAGACGGAACCTTTGGAACCGGTCTTAAAATACAGACATTACCAATGGAATGACTTTTTCTTCTTCAGCCTCATTAATGATTCAAGAATTTTACTTGTATCGAGAAGAAAAAATCGAATTACAGGGAGAAATGTGCTCGGCAAGAAATTCACTCTTAATGACTCAATTATTTTCGAATTGAAGGTTTAAATTTAAAAGAGAAAGAAAACGAAAAGGCAAAAGTCCGTTTTGCAAAATTACTTGACGCACATCAACAAACGCTGTATTTCTTCTGTATATATCGAAATCAACAATAATTTATTTTTTGAAGGTGTCCCACAAAACGGAATTACTTTTATTGTTTTGTTTTTAATGACTTGGTTTATTCACCATTATTATTATTAAATTCATTAGATTTCGTGGTCCGATTGACCAAATAACATCTTTCAGTTACAATTAATTAAGGTTTTTAGTTGAGATAAAAAAGTCAATGGCACGAGCGGGATTCGAACCCACGATCTTCGGCTTGATACGCCGCTGCTCTACGCCGAGAATGTCGCCGAGAATCCAATCCAATTACACATTTGAAAAATGGCAAAAAGGAGGGAAAATTCAAAAGGTGGGGTTGAGATGGGAAGTTGGTGTCCGAGTGGATCGAGGTCACGATAGCTCAAGTGGTAGAGCAGCGGCGTATCAAGCCGAAGATCGTGGGTTCGAATCCCGCTCGTGCCATTGACTTTTTTATCTCAACTAATAACCTTAATTAATTGTAATATATTAATTGGTCAAGCGGACCACGAAATTAGTGAATCTTTCAGTTAATTAATCTTTATGTAAGGTATTGGTTGAGATAAAAAAGTCAGTGTCACGTGCGGGATTCGAACCCACGACCCGAACCCACGACCAAATTGTGCCTTATACAAAAATGTCTTTTCTATACCGACTTCCTACCTCACCCCTTCAAAATCCACCGTATTTAACGTAAAACCGCAAAATCTCACTGGCACTCTCAACACGACACGCAAGAATGGCACAATTACACAGAAGACAAACACTTTGAGTAAGTAGAAATACTATGATTAAATATAAAAAATATATTTTGCATTGTACAAATTCACTTTTCCACATCCTAAATATATTTGTTAAATGTAAACAATGTTTGTAAATCCCAGGCCCTGAAGATGATCTGAATAAAGATCGAAACGTTGGCACGATAAAGACAATGTTTTTCTGAAACCTACATCACACCAGACCGCATCTCTCGATTTCTGAATAATTACCGATTAACGGTCACTAATTACCACACAGTATATATTATTATTATTACCATGTTACCATGGTCTATTTCACTTTCTAAAATGTAATTTTGTTACCGTTCCTTTTTTGCGTATGCGTGTGATTAACATGAACAATGAAAAAAGTCGTATTTATACCATTAATGATTTTCTCGATTCATTACGCTGTACGGTTGATTTCTTTGAAAAAGGACAAAATAAAAATTCTTGCGCGTTCAATGTTCCATTAGTGGATTGTAGGTCACTGGGAGAGTACACTCTTTGACGGCTGGCTATCTAATTAGGCTCGATAATGATGATAATAGCTTTGTCTTTGTTCTTCTAACACTTCGGTCAATCAAAAAGATAGTTAGTCGGATGATGACGGCACTATTGTCCCTATTCACCGTTAGCCCTCCTACGCTCGAGCCCTTTCCTCCCTTACAATGGGACCCCCTACACTCGGTCACACCGTCCTGGTTTTACTCTGCCCAGCCGATAAACATAATTTATGCTTTCTAACTCCATTGTTGTCCACGGCCTACTTCCTACAATTCGTTTTATTATATTTTTAAAAAGAAGAAAAAAAATCTCAATGTAAGTACAAGGAGAATTAATGTAAAAGCCCATTTGAACTCTCACTTCGAATACAGAGCGCATAGATCCGACCATGACCTTTGGAAACGTTATGATCGCTAAAGAAAAATCGATAAGAAACCGCTAATGAAGAATGCTAGTCGTCACGACTAACCGTTTTCGACTATAGACGACTGAAGCCCTTTGATTAATAACTTTTCTTACCTCAAAACATACTCCTAAAAGTCGTAAATTGGATTTTTTCTTCAGTTCCTTACTGAAGATGACGCAAAATCTGAACAGGTCTGAATTACATAACCACCCAGTTACGGTTGAAGCATGTATTCACCGACTCGCAGACCAACATATGAACTACTAACATTCAGTATCATAACAAGATGGCTAATTTGATTATTCATGAAAGTGTCAGAATTAAAGCCTAGTGGGTTAAGGTCTGGTTAGAAAGAGCGCGGGAACTCGAAATCCCCATGGATTTAAACAGATTCAATGCCGAATATGTTAGTAGCATCGCTGTACCATTTTTGGAAAAGCTGAGATTGAGAAAAGGGGCAGATTATTTTAAATGGAGACAAATGGGATGCTAATTTAGTAAGTTTTTGGTGGATGAATTTAATTGTAATTAACGTTTCATTTTATTGAAAAGTAAAATTCTGCTTAATTTTACTATGTTCTTACTTTGGTATTTTATATTTATTTGTATATCCATTATATTTCGTGGTCCGAGTGACCAAATAACTTCTTTCAATTAATTAATCTTTTTATGTAGGGTTTTGGTTGAAATGAAAAAGTTAGTGCCATGAGCGGGATTCGAACCAACGACCTTCGGCTAAAAACGCCGCTGCTCTACCACTTGAGTTATCGTGACTTGATCCACTCGCACACCAAGTTGCCATCTCAACCTACAACCTTTCAAATTTTCCCTCCTTTTTGCCATTTTTCAAATGCCGTATAATCAGGATTCGATTCTCGGCGACATGAAGTTAGGGAGATGTTAGTGAAGGTATACTGCGTTTTACTCATTAAATCCATTATATTTCGTGATCTATTGGCCAAATTACTTCTTTCAATTAATTAATTTTTTATGTAAGGTTTTGGTTGAAATTAAAAAGCTAGTGCCACGAGTGGATCGAAGTCCCGATAGCTCAAGTGGTAGAGCAGCGGCGTATTTAGCCGAAGGTTCGAATCCCGCTTGTGACACTCAGCCTAAACCTTACATAAAAAGGTTTATTTGTATATGTGAATTCGACAAACGGACTCCGGTCCATTGTTATGATTCACGTTTATATCCTTTTTTTGTATTGTATTTTTTATAGTTAAATAAAATATTATTATTATATTTGCTAGCATAAAGTAAACTATCCAAACTGTTATACAGTTTCACTCCAATTAAGAAATGTACTTCTCGTTAATACATCGGAATAATCGAATGTTTAAAAAGAAAATTTCGATTTAACAAGATTTTTTTTTTTAAATGTACAAATTTAATATAACATATATAAGTTCACAACAGCATACGTCATAATAGCAGGGGGTTCTGGCGTTTAGAGAAATTAAAAATATTTGGAAGTACGTTGCGTTCGAATTTAGCGCCCCTGAGATTCGGACCCGGGATCCTTACGATTTTGCACAAATTATACCAATGTAGGGAATTTAATAAGTTCTCAAACACTGAAAACGACTTAATCGTCCGACACTGGAATCGATTAAGCCCCATTTTTAATCGTCCAAATTCGCGCAAACCATCCAATCTGGGGGACGTAATCAGCCCTCTCACTCTGAAAACGACTTAATCGTCCTACTGCGTCCGACACTGGAACTTATTAAGTCCCATTTTTGATCGTCCAAATTCGCCCAACTTCGCACAAACCATCCAATCTAGGGAACGTAATCAGCCCTCTCACACTGGAAACGACTTAATCCTGCTACCAGAACTGCAGCCAAAAAAATTTTATCATAAAAATTATTTACGTCCCCTCTCCGTCGTGAAGATGGGCTTCATCTGAAGAAAATAAAGCATCCTTGCTTGCCTCCCACCTTTCTTCTGTCTTTCCCACTCAACATTGATGGGCGACTTCCAATTTCAAGACGTACTATGCATTCTATGATCTGTTGTCCATATACCATTTTGTTTCCAGTCGCACTGTGTACAGTGACTTAAACATTCCTTTTATTAAAAACGTTGCGAGAAGCCCGCAACTTGCTCTCAGAGAGCGAATGAGAGATTTTATGAAACAAATACTATCACTAGATAGCTTCTCTAATCTATTCAATGGTGTTGTGTTCTACATAAACCTATTTGTAGGTATTAATTTTTCCCTTTGAGATTAAGTGATAATTCTGTTCAGCATTAATTATATTCCATGTGACCTTTTCCATCCCCAGTCGCAGAATGATAAATAACTTGATAATGTCTAGTAGAAGATACGATGGAACGGTTTACTTTATAACTTTATCTACGGAAACATTACGAGAAGACTTGTAGAGTTATCTCGGCTCTTAGTTATGAGAGGTATCTCAACTTGTATTCTGATTTGTATTGTTTTATTGTACGAGGGGTGAGAGGACTAACGGGAGCCTTTTGAGAACTTTATGCAATCCACTTAGCGCCAAACGCCACGGCCCCTTGTAACCCGAGTACGATGCATAACTTTGGCTAGCCAGCTTTCAAACATTTCTCGTACCGAGTTTTGTTTTTCAGCCTCAATATCTACCGCACGAGACTCGAGTGGATTGTTGCCGATAATATACTCACTTGACCGTTTGATAAGATCTCCAGGTTACACTGGAATCCTTCAGATTGTTTGTTGCAGTTTAACATCTCAAACCGATAAGTCTAACGGCGGACACCATCTAGCCAAGAGTTGTTAATAATTACGAATTATGGATAAAATTTCATTTCCCAACGCTGTAATAATTGTTGTAACATAATAGTGCATGGCATTAACCAATTATCATGTTTGATCTCGTATTGCAACCCTGCACTATAAAATCATTTGGAACATCGAGGAAAATTTATGATAACAAAATTAAATCGAGTATCTACAATTACAAACTGTTATGTATATCAACATCAGCTCAAAAGTTAAAACAGACTAAATTAAATAAAACAAAAAGAAATTGTGTACATATTTGCAACCTCACTTGCATTACAAATTATACTAATGTGCTGTTAACTATTGCTTCTTTTTGATGTTCAACAAAATATTACGTTAATTTCTTGTCCTCAAGATTGCTTTCCAGACTATTTTTTTTACTATTTCAAGACGTTTCCAGACTTGTTCTTTGGATAGTAGTCATGAATAAGATGTTCTTGATTTATTATAATGAGAATGACCGTTTGCAATTGAACCAGTCAACGAGCATTGTACAAGATAAATGCGTTAAATCTCCAGTGCGGTTGGTCGAAAGTTCATAAACAAGGGGAGGACCGTTTTCCTGAACTTCTCCTACGCGCATTCTCCAGCTGCCCCGCATGATTTACAGGGTGCGCCAAATGAACCGTAATGGAAGCTCGATCGTGATTTGCCAAACGGACAGGATTCCCACAACCGAGGGAGAATTTCGGACGGCGGCCTTGTCCGACGGCAGGGATTGAGACGTTATGAAACGAAGCAATGTTTCACGCGACTCTCTAACACACCCTAATAACACTTGTTGCCTGTACCATTGACAAGGAGGGTCACGAGCCGCTATTAGCCAACGGATCTCCCAAAAGATTTATCTTTTTGAAGAAACACGCTCTTCACTGACGCGATCACAACTGTGTTTTTGACCGACATCGCATGGGGAACGTTTTCATTGTTGACGTAGATTAGCATTGTTAAGGTTAGTGTTTCCAATTTTGAGGTCGTATTTTCGTGACTGTGTTCAGAGTTTTCATACAAATAAATACATTCATACACATAAATACATTCATACAGTACACTCATTCCGTTTAGTCGGTGGAGTATGATATTCCTCCACCGACCTATACTCAAACTTATCTAGATTGGGATCGATGGAATACTTTTATAAATATTCCGCCATCGACCCCGAACACACACTTATACGCTCTCAACGTTCGAGGGGCGATGATGACGTTATGTTTCACCCTCACCCCTCGCCATTCACGCTAATAAGTACATGCACTCAAACAAAACATATAGACACAAAACACATAAGACATATTATATACAATAAAAATAAAAAAAATTTCCCTAAAAAGCAGAACAGGGGACTGTGAAACTCGCTACCGTGCTCGATAACTCTTCTTAACAGACACGTGCCTACACGCTCTCTGTTTCCGCTGTTTGGCAAGCGTTCAGGCCTGACTTCTGTTGATGAAGTTGATGTTTCCAATGTTAAGGGCAGAGTTTTAGTGTCGTTTACCAACCAATATTGAAGGTCAGAATTGAAATTGTTAATGTGGGTGTTTTTTTAGTTGAGGTCATAGCGGTTGAGGTCCATTGCTGGGGTTAGAATTTCCGTTAGTCCGGTAACAGTTTCCATTGTTGAGGTCAGAGTTTCCTTTGTAGAAAACTGAGGGTTTGCCGTTATGGTCAGAGTTGTTCATATCAAAGATTTCGTGTAGGATGTTACAATTTCTGCTGTTAAGGTTGGGTTTCTAAAGATAAGGTCAGAATTTTCGTGGAGGAGGTCACAGTTTTCATTTTTGAGGTCAGAGTTTCCTTTGTAGATTTCTGAGGTTCTGCCGTTATGGCCAGAGTTATTGTTTACATCAAAGTTTTCGTGCAGGAGATCAGTTTCCGTTGTTGAGGACTGAGTTTCTGCTGTTGAAGTTGTTTTTTTTTTTAAATTAAGGTGAGAGTTTTCATGTAGGAGATTACAGTTTCTGCTGTTAATGTTGGGTTTCCAAAGTTAAGGTCAGAGTTTTCTTGGAGAAGGTCACAGTTTCCATTTTTGAGGTCAGAGTTTCCTTTGTAGATTTCTGAGGTTCTGCCGTTATGGCCAGAGTTATTGTTTACATCAAAGTTTTCGTGTAGCAGATCAGTTTCCGTTGTTGAGGTCTCAGTTTTTGCTGTTGAAGTTGGTGTTTTTAATATTAAGGTGAGAGTTTTCGTGTAGGAGGTTACAGTTTCTGCTGTTAGGTTGGTTTTCCAATCTTAAGATCAGAGTTTTCGTGGAGGAGGTCACGCAATACATTTAGTACTGGATAGAAACACCCAACAATGAAAATTATCTCAAAAACACTCGTTTTGTATTGTGGCTATTCAAATAATAATGTATGAAGTTAAATAAAAGTTTTATATATAGGTTTTTACTTCATTTGAAAATTCAATCTGGAATATATTTTCTTATGAAAAATGGCATTTTTGGGTTCAATATATTAGTTATTAGTAACAAAATATTGTACACCTTTATTAATAATTCGATCTTAAACAATATTTATCACAACCCTACATACACTACATTAGTAAGCGTTTTGCTTATAAATATGTAAAACTAATACATTTGACACTAGTTGACAATCTTTTTGATAAATCCAATAGTATATTATACCATAAAATATATTCTGTCTAAGAGTATTCGTTGTTTTAGACACAACACACGCCAAATACTGCAGTTATTTACAGAGGTTAGACTAAACCTCATATACTATTTGATAAAATTATTAGTTATTGATCTCTGCAATTTAAATGATATGTCATGATCATATCCTCAGCACTCTGTCTACACATGATAATAAATGGTTGTGCATAATTGTGCGAACGAAGGGGCAAGACGAGATTTGCATTTTTAGTGGTACGTAAGGTGAGACAGTATTTGTCTATTACAGCCAGCCCATGTTTATTTCCGTTTCCGCGTTGGGGTTTTAATTTTTTTTTTAATGAAAGTACGTCAACGGTCTCAGTTTGATTTTTCGTGAATGATCCGCGCTAGAAATGTACCAGAAGTCACGACTATTTGCCAAAAAAAGCTCAGACCCGTTTTCGTCGGAGATAAACCCGATGTCGTCGTGACAATCCTCTTACAGGGGCTTTTCCAGCGGAATAAACATGCAAATAACCCAGTGAAGGTACACGCTGGCCCGGGATGCGAAATAAACGTGAGAACACGACAAAGTACACTGTAAAAACACTTTAAATCTCTCCACCTCTTTAAAAATACAACTGAGACAAATTAACAACCCGACGAAATGTTCTATTCAAATTCATTTCTTATCAAATTTATCAAAAAATAGCATTTATATGCAAGAAAAATTAATAGGGTACATAAAAATTGGTTCTTCTAGCAAATGCGCCAAAGGAGAGCTCATATATATATATATATATATATATATATATAAGTAGTTAAACAGTAGAGGCACATAAAGTATAAAGATAAAGGGTTCAGAGCGAGCATCAGTAGTAAAGTAATCTGAGAATCAAATCTAGCAATTCATGATGAAGATGAAAAAGAATATTAGAGTGTGGTTCTATAGTTATATAAGCCCTAGCAATCCGCAGAGAGGGTTAAGCATTCGAAAATCTATGAAAAAGCCCATGTGATATGAGATTTCAAAAATAATTGTCACGTGTGATGAAATTTGTTTCTTGGTTCTTGATACGTAATGGTGGTAGAACGACTTTTCCTGTAGTTTGACGGTGGTAATGTATAATAAAAATTGACTCTATTCTTCTTTTGGAACTATGGAGGAGTTGTTCGGCAAAATTCTGTCCTGGTGGATGTTGTTAAATGGAGAAGCACATACATCCTAGGAAAGGTAAAATAGCTCAGGGCGACTATCAGTCATCATTGGTGAAAGTCTTCAAGTTGCTAGAACAAATCCAGTAGCAAGTACTACTTCGGACTAGCTAAAGTATAGGTGAAGACGAGAAGAGCAATTATTTTGGTCCGTAGGATCAAAGCTTGAGAAACTCTGTTACAAAATCCAGGTGACAAGAAATTGTAACAAAAGATTTTCACGTGTGTTGAAATATGGTAGAAAATGGCCATGTGGTGACTGTCTGTGGTTTAGGCGCATTGTTTGCAGTCACTTGTTGGAAGAAGTTTCCATTTTCCAAACAGCAAATATCACAAGCAGTAGGGTCCTCTCAGATCCAACACCACTACATCCACATTCTATAACTACATCGGTGCAACAGCCTGCTTGACAGTCCACAGTGTCCAGTTCGTCCATAAAGACGACGGCCCCAATCTGGGCAATCGCACAACCAGGTCACTAAAGCGAGCACATGGTCGAACCGTGTTTCCAGCAGTTGCAAAGTGGCAGTGTGAATAAAATCCATGCTCTTTGTCTTTTGAAACTACGTACGTATTCATCACGAAATAGTTCCCAGTGGAGGCTGTACAAAACCATACTATAGTGCAAACTGATAGAAACAATTATGAAATATTGCTGCCCAGGTAGATAATCCTAAAGAAGTTTTCTGTTCCTAGATAGCACGAAAACACTAAACCCTACACTTCAAAGGATCGTTCTTATTTCAAACCCACTATCTAGCTGAATCCTCGCACCAACAGACTTCTGTTGGACTGGATTTTGGACTTTGGGCCAGCAATTCTACGTTTTTATTTGCTTTGCTGCCAATCTCTGTGGTAGAATAAGCAGTTGTTTTTCTTATTTTTTGCATTGTGCTCTATATTGACTGTTTTTCGAGTTTTGGAAGTGTCAAGTTGGTTATTGGATCCCCTCGAGGAAAAAGGTTTTAAAGCCACCGCCAACGGACGTTCCAATCAGCAGCTGATTTTTTGTGCCGCTCAATTTTGAACTGGCGAAAAACGCGGATTATAACTAAATATCCTAATAAATACTGTTAAAAAAATATTTTTAAACTAAGGATTAATTTGTACCTTCAATATTGTTTAAGTACAAGTCTAAAATCGTAGTAAAAAAGTAAATCGGGGGTAAATTAAAATCTTGTATATTATTTATGAATTTATCTCATTTTTTTCAAATTTATCAAACTAATCTAGTTTCCTCCGTTTGTTGAAAGTGTGAAACACTGATGTATTTAAATTTAAACTGAAGTTTTTTTTGTTTTTTTTAAGTTAGTTGGTCCTTAAATTCAGAAAAAAATTTCGATTTAGGCAAGTATTCTTTAACTTTCGTTTTAATTTTTAATTTTCACTTCAGTCTTGCAGTTTTTAATATGAATTACCCGAAGTTTGCCGAGTGCTTAAACTCTGCTACTTCATGAAAAATCTTTATGAAAACTTCATAACTGTATGTAGACGTTAGACAATGCTCAGCATAAAAGTATAAATTTATTGATAAAAATGACATTTGATATAAATCATTGGAAAATATCTATCCAAATTGTTATATTGTATTAAATGTCAAATGATAACGTTATTTATTTATTTTACACAACATATAATATCGTTTATTTAGCTGGGCACTACCAATAGCCATCAATTATTGATTTTAAAATTGCAGTGTACTTTTGAAGTGTACAACGGCACATGTATTGAAACGTCAAATGTAATAAAATCCGGAATATTTTATAAATTTTAATTTATGTTCGATTTGAGTATATTTCACTTATTCTCAACGTCGCCTAACAGTTTTTAAATTTAACATCGTTTGAATCGTATAAATCCCGTTGTGCCGCTTCATTTGCTCAACACGTTATGAAACCCAATTAGAAATTGTGGGCGCTGTCATAAATGCGAAGAGCAATAAATCCTCCTCGAAAACCTGACAACCGCCCTCAGGGTTATGCCGTATAAAACCATAAGAACGGTTCATATTATAAACGTATCTGCAAGGTAAAATGTTCTTCTTGTATCGCAGCGGGTTATATCGAAAAACGGAATGATGGATCAGTGTTGAAACGAGAGCAGAGATACGATGTGCCATGTGACCTATCACCTCTGTGTCGCAATAAAACCAGTTCTGTGTAACTCGGGGACCGGGTTATGTTGTGCAATCTATTGGCAGAAAACTCCTAAGTTGATCCTATTATAAATTTAGATAATATCTGTATTAATTGGTAGTGGAAACCATAAAAAATGGCTTCATTTCATTTATAGATTAGTTTAATTAACAATAGAGCTTAATCTCAGAAGGTAATCTGGTATAAACTGACCTGGTATTTAGCCTGAAAGTATTTGCAAGACCTAAGGCAGATTGCTACAGATGTAATAAAATTTGACTTCGGCACAGCTTCATTTACTTTTTTGAATGTTTTAGATCAAATTTTCTCAATGTGCTTTATCGTGACAACTTTTCCAGCATAGGCTTAAAATAATGGTTTTATTACCAAAAAATTTGAAGTATTTTTTTTTTATATTTCCACCTGCAAAGTAGTAGAAGATTAACGTTAATCAGCGTGATAGTTTGAGTGATAACAATTTCTGATTCTAATGTTCTAACAAACTTTTGTGCCAACTTTCATTGCATTACTACCATTCCTAATCGATAAGTTGGAAGTAATGAAATCAAACAATAAAGAAAATATTTCAACTGTTAAAATTCTTAGTGCGATAAAAATATAATTTTTTGTATAATAGTTTTTGGAAAAATATAGAATAAAACAACACTTCTCATCAATATTTAAATTATTAAAGTATAGTATTCCTGTCGTATAGGAGAGAGAAGGCATTATATTTCATGTGATGATCAATTAAAAATCCATGGGCGGGCCGAGATTCGAACCCAGAACCATTAATGTGGCTGACTGCAAAATTGTTATATTGTTATAATGATTTTTTTTCTGTAAGCTGTTATTATGAATTAAGAAAGCAGGTTATTAAAACTGCCACATTAACTACATAAACTCATAGAGAATGACCTACAAGAGAACCTAAAAAAACGGTTGAGCGTACTTCAACGAAAAGAAAACTACAACCAATCTATTTTCTATTATGAATGTAATGCAACAGTTGTCTACTAATTACAAGATATTGCATATTACTTTTTTTTCTGCAATTTTGGTCTTTCATTATTAATTTAACCTCAATAACATTAAGATGGCTTAAATTCATTAGACTATTAAAACTATAGAATATCACAGGGTCTTATGGGATTATAACTATTAATCAAAATAAATGTTGTTTTGAAAAACTAAAACCTATATAACAAAACATTACAAGCCGGAGTATTTTCTCTTCTATGCAAAATAAATTTTATAGTGCTATATATTTATTTCTTTTCTTTTTTTATTTAATTTCTTTATTTATTTTATTTATTTATTTCTTATTTTATTTATTTCTTATAAATCCGGAGGACAGAAGGGGCGACAGTACTCCTGCCTCAAAAGTTAAACACAATCATGGTTTTTTGCCTGTTGCTCCACTCTAATACGGGGCGCAATAAAAAAAAAGCGGATATAATAAGGACAAGGCAACATTCCAGTACATTGGCCCTAGCAGAAAGGTTGTATCTGTAGTCGAAGTCTTCTTGGACAAAATATTGTCACCAAAAAATGTTGGACCTTAGTCTTGTCCGTCCAGCCGCCGAGGGTGGGCTCTCGATGCTGTCAGCAGCTAAGTCATTTCAGCCCCCAACGCAAGTCCCTAAACCTACTCACTCTCTCACTCATCCTTAAATATATTACTTATTTACATTCACTCAGTTAGGGTAGGTACCATCCCACATATTATTTCTCCATCACCCTTTACACTTATTATATAACTAACGTAATTGAAGGTATTATAAGTAATAATTATAACATAACTCACACTGCACATTCACGCCAATAAATACGTTCACTCTCAACATTCCTGTTTTCTCTAAGAATCGGGTGGCATCCTACGTGCTCTCATAATGGAGTCAAAAAGCCAAAAGCCATCGAGCAACAAAGAATTGCATGCCAGACACATACACGGTCTTTGACCCAAAATTAAGTGTCCGAATGTCAACCTAGCATGGCCTATTCTCAATCAGGTGAGGATGACACTTCTTCTACGAGTCAGGTAAGTGCGAGAACATCTCTGCCGTTCCGGCCCACCGACACCTGCCATTTTTTTAATCAAGTTTTTTATAGCACATTTACCGTCAGGGAGCAGTATTGCGTTGGGCAAGTTCGGAGGTTGGGACAGTAAAAGCGAACCGTATCTTAATTATGCATGTTTTATGTACGAAGCATTATGTTAATATTTTGATGTTAATGTTTGATTTGAGGTCAATGAAACAAATTTTCCTCTTTTTCTTTTTATTATGGTTGATTCTCTTTGATCGTCTAGAAATTTAAATTTTTGAAAATATAAATTCTTAGTACTAAGAAATTGCTATATTTTGAATTATCGTTTTTAGTGAAATGTCGCAAAGGGAAAACTTCAGGTTGTATTTCTAGTATTTTTCGCCATGTATATGTTTCCTTCTGTTTTATACTTACTAGATAATTTAGTTGCTTGAAGGTACTTTTGATACTAAATTCCTACTAGTGAAGGCACTTTTGTTCAAAGGCGTCAAGAATATACAGGGTGAGTCATTTTTTGATGCACCATTGGAAAATCAACGTGGGTGCGTTTAAATCTGACTCGAGGCTTATTTCCTTTGGTTAATACGTTAATAAAAGAAAGTGAATCAATTTTCGGTGCACCATAGGAAAATCAACGTTGGTGCGTCTAATTATGACTCGGCACATTTTATTTTGTTTGTCTCGTACCAAAAAATAGGCGAGTCACATTTCGACGCACCATTCGTTACAAATTAGTTTTAGTAGGTTGGAAGGAAAATAAACAAAACCAATATTATTAAAACATTATTCAAACACAATGTAAATACTTTAAAAAAATTCTTCACAAATTAATTTGATTAAGGTTTAACAGTATTTTTTTCTGGCAAAGTAAAAAAAGTAAATAAATGTAACAATCTCCTTTTTTCTGGTAAAGTGAAAAAATTAAATAAATGTAACAATCTCCTTTGTTCGAACAGACCTTCATGTGCTGCAACACAATAGCCTAGTCTATCGTAAAACGATGATCGGAGGAAAAAAAATGCTCTTAAACCTTAATCAAATTAATTTGTGAAGAATTTTTTTTTTTACATTGTGTTTGAATGTTTTAATAATATTGGTTTTGTTTATTTTCCTTCCAACCTACTAAAACTAATTTTTAACGAATGGTGTGTCGAAAAGTGACGCCTATTTTTTGGTAGGAGACTAACAAAATAAAATGTGCCGAGTCATAATTAGACGCACCAACGTTGATTTTCCTATGGTGCACCGAAATTTGACTCACCCTGTATAATAAATGTTTATTAACAATAACGTACAATATATTTTTAAAGCGAATGTAAGAATGGCCGTTAAATAAGATAAATCATCAAAGCTTTCTGTGTGGTATAAAAGAAAGGAAACGCAGAGGCGATAACAGTGTCCTCTTTAAACTGCCAAAATCTCTGTTTAAGGGTACGAATTCCCTGTTTGGAATGGAAGTATAAATAAAACGGGCGAACTCGTCCGAGCTGGATTCCGGGACAGGTGATGTTGGCGTGCGCTATGGAAAGGACAGTGTGTGGTCCGTTTTACGACCAGAAGACCGTAAAAGCGAGATCCGACGACACTCAGCCTGTGCCACTCGGAAGGGTATAAAACGACAAGAATTTTTTCCCACCTCGGATATGGCGAATTCAGGCGAAAAGGTTGACACCGTGCCTATTAACATGACACAGAAGGGAAAAGTTCAATTTTCTCCAGTGCGAATCGGCGTGGAAGCGAATCTTTTAAAGATACACCTGCACCCTCCTGGAACTCAGGAAATTCATAGAAAAATTCTTTCGAAAAGGTGAATGAAATATTCATAGATACCTTAAGAAGAGCCGATAGCCCAAAACATTTTTAATAAAACTAAATAACAGTAATAAAAATAATATTATAAACTACAATATAAATTTACGGTAATGTATTCCATTGCTCTTATTTCAGTCTACAATGATCATCGATATAAACTATCTTACTGAAAATAATACGAATTTATTAATTTTGACGATGGGAACTTATTCTACTCACAAAATTAGAAGAAAACATGAATTAAATTAATTTAAAATAATTTAACATGAATAATTCATCAAAAGCAGTTAATTCCAACTTGACTTTCAACCCTGGCCAACCACTTGCGTTGGAGGAAAGCTACAAAAATTGATGATAGACCGAAACTTCAGGTTCGTCACCCAGCAGACCGCAGAGTCTGTCTTCGTCGCCCTGTTTATGACCCTGATCAAACACTGAAGATGGCAAAATGCAAAAACCGCGTCTGATTGTAACATTGATTAAAAGAAGACAAGGATGACCGGAAAAGACCAAACTGCAAGTTCATCACCCCGCAGTCCTCAACACAAATCTGACATCTCACAATAAAACCTTTCGTCAAAATTTCTCGAATGTAACGTGTTGTTAAATAAATGAGGGCTTTCACGAGAGTATTCTATTTCTTATTAGCAAAGATATATTAACTATCTAATAATTAAACGATTCTGCGATTATATAGACAGATGGCTTTTATTTTCATACAATTAACATATCTTTAGTTTATAAATGTTGTAAGACAATACATGACAATTCATTGAACACGGCATCATATTAAATATATGTAAATGTTTATAACGAATATTTATGGAACATTGTATGTAAGCAATAGTTGCTAACACGTATGCATAAAGAGGTATTCAATAGTTTATGGTTTAACAGGTTTTTTAAAAACATATTTAGCATATTTATAATTGCACATTTTGTTTATACTTTTCCAACCATTTTCCGCTATATTCTTCTAGAATCGGAAAATACTTAAAGAATGAACCCGATCTCAAACTGTTTTTATTTACATACAGAGTAGGGATGTGCATCGAAGGTCGATGTTTAGAAAACATCGATGGTGGGCGACCGATGTTCCATGTTTTCAACATCGATGTTACTGTGTCAATGTTTTTTGACCATCGATGGTGGGCTTTCGATGTTTTATAAACTTCGCTTTTTCATTTTCCTTAAGTTCCACTTTTGTGAATAGGTTAACTAATTTCGTGGTCCGCTTGACCAGTTAATATATTACAATAAATTAAGGTTTTTAGTGGAGATAAAAAACGATATTAGTGTATTTAATGAATTAAATGAAGTATACTTCACTAAAGCTCTCCGTGGCTATTTCATTTATCGCCGAGAATCCAATCCGATTACACGACATTTGAAAAATGGCAAAAAGGAGGGAAAATTCAAAAGGTGGGGTTGAGACGGGAAGTTAGTGTCCGAGTGGATTGAAGTCACGATAGCTCAAGTGGTAGAGCAGCGGCGTATCTAGCCGAAGATCGTGGGTTCGAATCCCGCTCGTGCCATTGAATTTTTTATCTCGACTAAAAACCTTAATTAATTGTAAATAGGGAAGAACGCATATTCTTCTGATATGAAAGTGACCTATCCAAACCTCTCAGGAGTTGTTCAATTTGTTGCCTTAGTGGCACATCTGATCCCTCTGAACGATTATTTTCCAAAGCTGGACAGATTATTTCAAAGACGCTTAGATCGCTTAGAGGGTAAATTGGCTTTAAAGCTACTTTTTTTCAATTCCGTTCCACAGAAGATGTGGTAGTGTTTTATTGTAAAATTTGGGTAAATTTTAATAATTCAAAAAAATAAGTGTCTCCTCTGGCCCTTTTTTCCCGATAACCCCCAATTTGAACACACAAGAATTCGTACCATGGCTAATATGCAAGATCATAAGGCCAATAAAAAAATTTAAAAAAAATATAAAAAAATATTAAAAAAAATAAGTGTATGGTTGATTTTAGTTAGGTACGTTAAACTTTTTTTTTTAACAAGAGACAGGAATTGGGGCTTGGATTATAAAAGTTTTCCAAAGTAACGAAGAAAAAACAGGGAGGTATTTTGAATAAAATTCACAGGCACAAAATGCTTTAACAATAGACGTCTCTTTTTTTTAAAGGGACCAAGAGATCTATATATAACTATAAACAGAATGAAAGGCCAAAAAATAATTCTTGATAAATGTTATTAAAATAATAAACATCGTTTTTATTAATCAAGTTCCTTATAAATGTTCAGAAATGGCGAAGTTTGAAAAATTAGTGTTTCTAAAGTGGCGTATAAAAATAATTTATGCATATGAAATAATTTGTGGTTACTCAAAAAACCATCGATGTGTAGACCATAGAGTCGATGGTCGTACCACCGTCGATGGTGAGGTTCCGATGTTTAATCGACAGTGACCATCGATGTTTTTCTATCGAAGCTCATCCCTAATACAGAGCAAATTAGCCTACTGTTTTGTAAGGTTTTTTAAGTGTTCAAAGTTCAAATACATTTAGTTTTAAAATGCACCAAAATATTTTTATATTTTCCTTGTTTAGATGTTCATAGGTCAGACTTTTAAATTTCTTTAGATCTTTATTCAAAAGTGAAGGTGAGTTAATATCTTCTCTAAGTTGCTGAAAAATTTTGGATTTGCCGCCATACCTTTTAATGTAATAAGCGTGTAATTATCAATTTATTACATTATTTTGAACTCCTGGGTAGTTAGAGATGACTTTCAAATATTTTTATGTCAACGTTTAGGTTGTATCGTTATGATTCTAATAAAACAGGACGTCGCTTTATAGGGTCAACGTCGTGACTGAAGAGAATTTTCAATATGTATTGTTAAAAAAAAATTAAAAATCCAGGGCAACTAGGATGTCTATCGAGAAAAGCTAGGTCGGGGCAAAAAACCACATCGTTAACACGAAAGGAAAACATTTAAACAGGATTCAAGTTACACGGCTAGGAGAATGTCGCTCGTGGGCGGGCGGAGATGTCACCTGATCGGCTTTTCGAGGAATGCGGTGGCTCGTGAAATATCCAAAAATGGGGTTCACGCTTTCTCTGAAAATCGAAATGTATAATGCATACTTGTTACCGGGCACACACCGAAACACCGAAATGCGACAACAAATCCAATGCTAATCATCTTTTTTCGGTTATTTTTGAGCAATTTCTTCTTCAAGTCAAGATGAACCACTAATTTGATCGCTTCCGATTATTTTTGTGTTCTTTTCCTCGCTGGTTTGGTCTGTAAGACCATCTAGATCAGATTCTTCATCGGTAATAAGTAAGGTGAGGCAAGAAAGAGCAACCACCACTAAACATGGCGAAACACGTCTGAAAAGCAAAAATAACAAGAATAAGGAGAGCAGGAAGCTCAGATACGCTCAAAATACGTACTAACAATAAAAAGACCTATATTGGTGGATAATAATTATTTAATTGCCGCAAATAACATAGATCACGAATTGGTATATTCTTAACTTTATATCAAATTATAATTAAAATGTGCCATGTAATAAAAATATTATCTTTATTCTTTACTCTATATTATTAGCCTCTATTCCAATTATAATATACAATATACATAAATACATTTTCAAAATTAAATCCATGCTCTTTGGTTATATTAGCAGTCAAGAAGAATATACCAATTACAATATTTAGCTCATATGTTTTTATTTGTTTATTTTTTTTATTTGATTATAATTAAATTTATTTATTAAAGAAATGAAATAGGTTTTTTTATGTTGGAATACTTTTTTTTAATAACTAAACCAATTTGGCGGAAGAATTTAGTTAAAACTTGATTTCTTTAGGATAAGGAAAACAGAAACTTTTTTTAATGTCTGCGGTGTACAATTTATGTCTTTTCCGTTCATCCTGGTCTATCGTTAATACCTTTCAGCATTTCGCTCTTTTAAGGGATTGGTCAGGGTATAAGCAAGGTGAGATCGTACAGAAACCATTTTCTAGTTAAGGGTAAAATTTCTCCTTGGAGTGGATGAACCTGTAATTTTTATTTTTCCGGTCGTACTGGTCAGTCTGACTTCACTGTTTCGGCTCGTCCATCGCTTTTCGATTTATCAGTCATTTCACCATCTTCACTGATTGGTAAGGGTTAATAAGCGTGGCGAGACAAGATCTCCTTGAGGTCTGTGGGGTGATGAACCTGTAATTGCTTTCTTTTCCGCTTATCCAGGTCAGTCTATCATCAAGGTCTTCGGCGTTTCGCCATCTTCTGTGTTCAGTCACTTTTCTAAGCAGAGCTAGATAAGTCGGAAATTTCCTTCAGCTGATGAATCTAGAAATTTCCTCTTGAAGTCTGCGGGGTGACGAACCTCTAATTTTGCCTTTCTTGTTATCCTGGTCTTCTTACCCTCTCTGTTTCAGTCCGTCTGCCATTTTACGGCCTATCGTCAATGTTTTGGTTTATGACGCTGATTGGCATTTCGCCATCTTCTCAGAAAGAAACTGCCTTCTATTAAAGAGCCTGCAAATCTCCTTCAGGTCTACGAGGAAATGCACCTGTTTTTAGGCCGATTTCCGTCATCCTGGCCTCCTATCATCAATTTATTTGATATTTCTCCATATTAAGTGGTGGTCAGCGTTATAAAAATGTGCGGCAAGGCAGAAACTGTCTTCCAGTAAAGACTGCAGTTTTTCCTTGAAGTCTATTGAGTAATGAAACAGTAATTGTATTTTTCCGGTAATTCTGATTAGCGGTTAAGGTTAGAAAGAAGCTTTACAGACTAACAAAGAAGAGTTGACTATTCAAAAATTTATTTACAAAATCCAATTGTAAACACAAATGTAAAATTTTATCCTTTAAAACTGACCACATATTGTTGTGAGGTAATAAATCAGTGGACAATCGTCTAAGAGGTAATTAAAAATATTAAGGGTGGCCAGTTTTATGCCCCTCAGTGTTACGTAATAAAACATTTTAATTTAATGGTCACAATCGCAACGCATCTTTTGTTCATATTTTGAGCAAAACTTTGTAATAAATTGTTAGTTAAATTTTATGAGCACAACCATCTAATAAATTGTTTGTTAAACTTAATTGTTTTAAATAAAGTTACTCCTAACAATCATAATTAAACAATGTTTATAAAAACTTATGCATTTTTTATCTCGTTTAATTTGGTTTACATTAAAATAACATGTTGTCATTAATATAACGACAAAATTACATGTACTTAGTTTGAAATAAACTACAAAAAATATGAGTGTCCTGTTCTGATGCTACCCGACATTACAAAATGGTGTAATTTTACGAGCAAAACTATGAAATAAATTGTTAATTAAATTTTATGAGCAAAACCGAGTAATAAATTGTTCCAATTTTAGTATATGTACCGCCGAAGCTACGCCAATAAATTATTAGTTAAATTCATTATATCAAAAAATCCTATACCGGTGTTTTGATTAACTTTCTACCAAACAATTAATTAAGGTTTTTAGTTTAGATGAAAAAAAGTTAATGGCACGGGAGGGATTCGAACCCACGACCTTCGGCTAGATACGCCGCTGCTCTACCACCTGAGCTATCGTGACCTCGATCCACTCGGACATCAAAAAAATGGCAAAAGGAGGGAAAACTGCAACCTTATGGAAAATCTGAGTTTGGATTTGCGTCGGGTAGCATCGGGTAGCGTCGCAGGCGTAGCATCGGGGTAAGTGTGTTTCTGGCCTAAAGCTCAACCCAAAATATCTGGAAGATAATTTGTTGTTTTGCCTGGATAGCAAATAAAAAAGGGTGTCATGTTAGAAACATTGATGATAGGTTTGTTAATTATTTTTGTCTATTAATAATACCCGAATATAAAGGAAGAATATTTCATTTTAATTTTTACATTTTATTAGTTTAATTGACAACTAACCGCAGATTTCCCTTTTTTATTTCAGACATTCTCGTCATTTCCGTGTTTCGCTGTTTTCAAAACATGCCCGACGGCTTTGCTTGAACCCTAATGAAACCTAAATGACAATCAAATTGAACCACTTTTCTCACCTTCGCAAGGTGGCCCTCGGAGGATTTAACTTGTAGACGTCGGGACATCCTCACCTGATTAAGGATACCTGATCAAGCCATACATACGGCACTTACTTTTGGGCCAAAGCCCATGGATGTCCAGCTTACAGAGAAAGGTTGTCCTATGTGTCCAACATAACTGAAGGATGCAGGTTTTTCTCCCCATGGATATAGCGAGTAGGAATGCTACTCAAGTATCTGGGTACCCTTTCCGATTCTTGGAGAAAACAGGGTCGTTTTATTGCAAATAATAATGATGTGTTGTGGCTCTGCTGGTGTCGCGAGTGAATGTATTTATTAGCGTACCGACATGTAGAGAAAGGTTGCTCGATGTCCCACCTAATTAAATAGTGCATCTCCTTGACTCTGTATAGAGATCGTGTAGGAAAGCACCGGATGTCAGACTCGTACTTGAACACGGAGTCGAACATCCCCTGTTCCGAATTTTAGAGGAAACAGGAGTGTTTTATTGCATATAGTACTGATAATTTTGTGTTGACGATGAATGTATTTATTAGTGCATTTTGGTTTATTTTTTTGTGGTGATTAGTGACCGTTAATCGATATTTATTTAGAAATCGTGAGATGCGGTCTGGTGTGATGTAGGTTTCAGAAAAACATTTTCTTTATCGTGCCAACGTTTCGATCTTTATTGAGATCATCTTCAGGGCTCAAAGTGTTTGTCTTCTGTGTAATTGTGCCATTCTTGCGTGTCGTGTTGGGAATGCACAGTGTCTTACACAGAAGACAAACACTTTGAGCCCTGAAGATGATCTCAATAAAGATCGAAACGTTGGCACGATAAAGAAAATGTTTTTCTGAAACCTACATCACACCAGACCGCATCTCACGATTTCTAAATAAATATTTTGGTTTTGGTTTTTGGTTCACTTCAAAAATTTCTAACTAATTCGTAAAATACTAACATTCCTATCATCATATGTGGTGTTTAGTGACCGTTAGTTAGTCAATGATTATTCGGAGATCGTGAGATGCGGGGGGTAGAAAAATGGGGGGGTAGAAAAACATTTTCTTTATCGCGTCAACGTTTCGATCTTTATTGAGATCATCTTCAGGGCCTGGGATTTATGGTTTAATTTTTTTTATTATAAAAAAAACA
The DNA here is from genome assembly GCF_000648675.2 of Cimex lectularius. Lineage (NCBI taxonomy): Eukaryota > Metazoa > Arthropoda > Insecta > Hemiptera > Cimicidae > Cimex > Cimex lectularius. The sequence continues at coordinate 842,960 of NW_019392662.1, forward strand.
AAATTTTTGTTTTATTTATTGTTTATTGTTTAATTTTTTTTACCTTTAATCATTTCTATCATCCGTAAAATCATTAACTAAAATAATCAGTTTCGTCAAATAAATATCAGACCCTATGTTTTAATATTGTTTGGGTTGACATTGAGCTATTATGATGAATACGAAGCTATTATATGAAAAACATGAACGTGGAATAAGAATTATTATTTTATAGACTTGGAGAAAGGAAATAGTAGCTCAATTAACAACTGCTAATCCGTTCGTCTGTCCGTCATAAATAGCAGAGGACTGCTATATTATTTTCTCACTTGAGTATTTCCAATTTTATTTTATTGTATTTGTCGTAGATTCCTAAGTCTTAGAGCATTCCTTTTCCAGGCGGACAAGACACGAATGTCTTTATTTTGCATGGGCATTTTTATTAAGTATTCAATTTCCTGAAAAAATCCTCTCGGGGTAAAATTACGTTTCATTCAACTGTCGAAATTGGATTTACGCCGACCTCGATGGTGAACTAAAGTATAAATACCATAATATACATATTAAGGAGTCAGAAACGATTTATCGCCCATATCAATTTCAGTCGATAAATTTTCCACGGCCAAAATCTGTAGCTAGAGAGTGATATATCACGTTGACTGTGGTTTGTGAGACTCACCTTCCTCACCAATTCCACGCAGTGTCCCAACTAAAGACCGCATTAATATTCAATGCCTTGGCCCTCCCCTTTCCCTTGGGTAGACCTAGGGATTGAATTTACTTGTAGTTGTCCCAACGAGTGTATATTTATTGGACCTGTGCTCTTGCTGTATTCTCAAAACGGTCTCAATCTGATACTTGATTTATTGTCAACAGAATATTTAAAGTCGTTTGAAAACTGCATTAACACATTTAAAATAAATGGAATAATAGAAACTTCCTTTCTCCATTTATTCAGATATTTAATTTCTCATTTAATTTTAAAAATTTTTAATAATTTGTAAAAAACAAACAACAGCAAATCATTCAATTATGCATAATGCCTCAACTTGACATTGCGGATTTATTTAATGGATTGCCGCATTTTTAAGCTTTGAGAAAAACAAGTCGAGACCAGAGAGATATATGTATATCAAATTATTCAACTAATAAAAGCAAGTTTGTAACGTTGCCATGATTGTTAAGCACAAAATGTATGAAAAACAAGCACTGGCAGGTCTGAACAACTGTATAGACGAAGTGGGAGAAGGAAGTTCTGAAGAGAAGACAAAACAATGATTTGACTCGAGAAAGCAGAAATCATACTTATTGGTGATAAGCCTTTGGAGGAACGTCAGTTTTGAAGCATACTTGCAGAAGAAAATTTTAAAAAAAATGAATATATAAATAAATTTTAGTATTTAGAAATCGTGAGATGCGGTCTGGTGTGATGTAGGTTTTAGAAAAACATTTTCTTTATCGTGCCAACGTTTCGATCTTTATTGAGATCATCTTCAGGGCCTGGGTTTTACGAACATTTTTTACATATAACAATTACATTTTGGATGTGGAAAAGTGAATTTATGCAAAATATATTTTTTATATATTCAATGAAAGTATTTCTACTCACTCAGTGTTTGTCTTCTGTGTAATTGTGCCATTCTTGCGTGTAGTGTCGAGAGTGCCAGTGAGATTTTGCTATTTTGTGTTTATATACGTCGGATTTTGAAGGGGTGGGGAAGGATGTCGGTATAGAAAAGACATTTTTGTATAAGGCGTCGGCTTCTTTGAGGTGAAAAAATCCCAGGCCCTGACGATGATCTCAATAAAGATCGAAACGTTGGCACGATAAAGAAAATGTTTTTCTGAAACCACACCAGACCGCATCTCACGATTTCTAAATAAATATCGATTCACGGTCACTAATCACCAATATAAATTATAGTCTTTATTTTTAAAACTTATGTACATTGCTAATAAGAAATAGTTGCTTTCTACTCCACCAACATAGCCTTTTGCAACACCAAGGAGTTATCTTTGAGAACTTTGGCGTAAAGCTTAATTGTCAGATTTCCATTGTAGGATAATAAATCTGAAGCTTAGTCGTTTCTGATCATCCTGGCCCTCCTATTAACAATATTTTGGTCCGATGTAGTTTGACATTTTGACAGCTTAGGTAGTTTGTCAGGGTTATTAACAGGGTGAGGCAAGACAAAAACTTACGTCCACTAGAGGCCTTGCAATTTCTCCTTAAAATCTTGAGGTAATGAATTTGTATTTTGTCCGTTTCCAATCATGCTGCCTCCTACCATTAATGTTTTTGTTATTTTACCATCGTAAATATTCAGGGTTATAAAATGAGAAAGGCAAGTCAGAAAGTTACTTGCACTAAAGTATCTGCGATTTTTTCTTGAAGACTGCGTCGTGATTAACCTGCAGTTTCGTCTTTTCCGTTCATCGTTGTCTGCATTCATCAAAATTTTGGACAGACACAGTGATGCCGCCATGTTAAGTTGTTGGTCAGGGTTATAAACAGGGCGAAACAAGACAGAAACTGTCTTCGACTAAAGAGCTTGTAATTTCTCCATGAGATCTCCGAGGTTGTTACGTTGTTTCCAATAAGCCTCCTATGTTTTTGTTATTTCGCCATCTTAAGTGGTCAGGATTATAAAAATGGAGAGACAGGACAGCAATCTCTTTCTATTTACGATTCTATATCTCCTTGAAATTTGCGTCATAATGAACCTTTGGTTTTGTCTTTTCTGGTCATTTTGGTTTATATCATTTCTGGTCATCAATTTGTTTAAGCATTTCGCCATCTTATATGGTTAATCAGGGTTATAAGCAGAGTGAAGGAAGACAAAAACTTGGTTCGTTAGGCCATTTCTGACCAGACTGGATCATTAATGTTTTTGTCCGTCTAATGCCGTTGAATATTATGCATTATTCAATGATTAGTGATTAGTAATCAGTGATTAGTCAAGGTGGTAAACTAAGCACGGTAAGACTGTAAGACTATTATTTGAGATCTGTGGGATAATAAATTAAAAAGACCGGAAATTCGATTGTATGTGTAATTCCTCCTTTCTTCTCTGGTGTAGGTACAATAACACCAAACAAAACAAACAAACAAAATGAAAATGTTCTAGATTTAAATTATGGATATTCTTGCAAAATTTGCTAATCACGTAAATCATAAATTTTGCGGAGCAAATAGCAGAATCGAAACCAGCACGGTCTGGAGTGTGTTAGCCGGTGTGCTTATGTGCTGTTTCGAAAATCTTTTAACGTTGGCTTTGATTTACTACATGTCTTTATTTAGAATGGAAATGTTCACAAAAGAATTTGAAAGGAAGAAACAATGATTGAGAAAGAAAGGATCGCCAAATCAGGATAAACTTAAATTTTATTAAGCGATTTCCATCAAGAGTCTTTTAAACGGATAATCCTGCAACTCTGCCTTTTGCCTTATAATTGAAAATTAAAAAACATAGTTAATCACGAAACTTAATTGAAAATCTCTGCATAGCCTTTCAGAATATGTTAACACATTAACCAGATGAAAATATCGAACTGGATTTTTCTAAATAAGTTGTCATAAGTTCCTAACGTTTAACAAATAAGTTTTATTTCTTTAGTATTTTCAGCACTTTATTCAGATAGTAATACTTTTAACGGCAAGGAATTTATGGTTTTGACCAGATTAATAGTAGTCAATGCGAAAAGAAGTCCTACATCTCGAATGATAGCATTATATCAAAGTCAAAAGCAACAAATTGGTCTATAATTTATTTTGTATTCGTGCTCTCAAAGACACAACTGCCCGTAAATCAACTCATACACGGTAGAAATTTTTAAATTTTATTTACAAGTTTAACTGTAATTATAAAGAATTATTATATGTTTCTGTTTTTTATGTCTTCCAGTTCAAATTGGCAAATGATCATCTCTCAAGTTTAATATTATTTGGAACCAATAAACTCTTTATTACTAATCATTCAGAAATCGTGAGATGCGGTCTGATGTGATGTAGGTTTCAGAAAAACATTTTCTTTATCGTGCCAACGTTTCGATCTTTATTGAGATCATCTTCAGGGGTCAAAGTGTTTGTCTTCTGTGTAATTGTGCCATTCTTGCGTGTCGTGTTGAGAATGCACGAAGATGATCTAAATAAAGATCGAAATGTTGGCACGATAAAGAAAATGTTTTTTTGAAGCCTACATCACACCAGACCGCATCTCACGATTTGTGAATAATTATCGATTAACGGTCACTAATCATCACACATTTTTACACATACTCTTTATTACTGTTTCCCTCGATCAAAATTACGCATGATATAAAAAATGTTAAACCTAACTTTACATTCAATAACACAAATCTTCACGAATTATTTGTTATGATCATAACTTTCAAAATTACGTAGCCAGTTAGTACGATAGATGACACAGTTGGTCGTTTTACACATTTCACGGGATAGAAGACATAAACTCAGGCGGTTAGCTTTCGGAAATGGAGTGTCAAATAACACATAAACCCTGGTTTTGAAATGCGAAGGTAATACCTGCAAGTTATACGACTAATCACTCATTTAAGTCAAGCCTTGAACTGATAGATCCCAATGCGTCATTACCATGGAATTTCTATTTCAATGAGAATATACCCGCAGCGAAGAGTTAACTATTTGACATCGTAACACATAAATACAATATACAATATTGAGGTTACAACTCAAACTTTTCCCTCCTCTGTTAAGTTATTTCAACAAATCGTAAGTTTGAAATTTGGCCAATTATTAACCGCTACAAAAAAATAAATATTTAGGAGTTAGGTTAAATTATTACATTCGCTGCTCAAAAAGCAAAAATAAGTAACAATCAAAGATTTCAACTTAAAAAAATGTTTATTCATTTTTGGCCAACAACAATTAATTCATCAAAACCATTTAAATAATATAATTTTTCTCTGTGATTATTGTATGAAAGATTGTAATTTACCTATAGTTAATGGATTGTTTTCTTGTTTCACCCTGCTTATAACCTAGACTAACCACTGAAGATGGCAAAATTGTAACAGGCGTCTGACATATTTGGATGATCGGAAACAACAGTTAAACCCTGCATGTTATATTACAAATGCCTTCCACTGCATTGTACATTTGATTTTACATTTTATCGGTTGTAATTATCAATTATATTTCTGTAGGATTTCCCTTTGCAGGTAATGACCTGTGGTTGATGGGTTATTCAAGCCCGCCTCGCCCTGTTTACATCCCTGACCAACATTAAAGATGCCGAAAGACCTCAAGTGCATCACCGTTCAGACTCAGAAAAAAATCTCACAATGAAGGATCCGAATGCCTCAAAAATTAGAATGGTCGGAAACAATCAAACTATGAATTATTAGAAGTGCTCATTTGTTAAATTTAAATAAACATGCTCATTTTAAATCTTTATTCCATTTTTGTTTTAAATTAAATAACTTTACAGCAATCTGCATTATTATTTGTTAGAGACAGTTTATATAAGCACAACGACCTTCTTTTGAATTTTACATTAACCTTGTGTCTGCGGTAGTTGGAGGGGTATACATCCTTACCTCGCCCTGCTTATATCCCTGAACAAACACTGAAGATGGCGAAAGGTCTCAGTTTCACCACCTCTAAGACATCAAAAAGAAATCTCTCAGTAAAAGAATTTCTGAAAGACCAGGATGGTTGGAAACAACCAAACTATAGATTATTAGAAGTGTTGATTTATTAAAAAGTAAAAACCATGCTTGTTTTAAATAATTACTATGTTTTTTTAATTGAGTAATTTTAAAGCAATCTTATTATACTTCTTTATCAACAGCTTGTGATATTATAACTGCTTTCCTTTGAGTTTTACATTACCTCCTTGGTGTCCGGTGTGTTAAACCGTACATATTATACATACAAATGCCTTCTGTTTTGTATAGATTTTACACATACATTTTGCATTAGATTTTACGTTTTATTGGCTTTCAATTATCAATTACATTTCTGTAGGATTTCCCTTTGCGGGTAATGACCTGTAGTTGATGGATTATTCATTCTTGCCTCGCCCTGCTTATATCCCTGACCTTAAAGATCCGAAAGACCTCAAGTGCCTCAAGTTCATGTTTCAAAAAGAAATCTCACAATAAAGGATCCGAATGTCTGAAAAATTAGAATCGTCGGAAACAACCAAACTATAGATTATTAAAATGTTGATTTATTAAAAGTAAAATCTCATGTTTGTTTTAAATAGTTATATTTTTTTAATTGAGTAATTGTAAAGCAAACTTGTAACTTCTTTATCAACAGCTTGTGATATTATAATTGTCTTCCTTTGCGTTTTACATACCTCCTTGCTGTCCGACGGGTTATGCTTTCTTGCCTCTGCTCATAACCATAATCAACCATTAAAAATGTCAAAAGGCCTCGGGATCATCACCGCTTCATCAGACAGAAATCGCACAACAAAACATCCGAATATCCGGAAGACTAGGATAATTGGAAACAACCAAACTATAGAACATTAGAAGTATTTATTACACGTGCAATCCTGCACAGTTCTTATTTACTAACAGCTTGTTTAATATCAACTGCCTTTCTTTGCTTTTTACAATGCCTACTTGGGGTCTGCGAGGTGATGAACCTGTAGTTCGGCCGTTTTCGATTATTTTGGTCTGCCTACCCTTGCTATTTTGCTCCATGAGAGGTTTTGACTTGTCATCTTCATTTCTAGTCTTTGTGTATTGCCTCATTCAGCTTGTAACCCCTGACCCTACTCTCATGATGACGAGAAGCCATCCGTCTAACAAAACAAAACAGCAAAGACAGATATACCAAAAAGGACTGAAACAACCTTACTACAAATTGTATTTTTATTTTGAATTAGTACAACTTTATAAAATAGCGAGAGGGTGAAAAGTATATATATATATATATATATATATATAGAGAGAGAGAGAGAGAGAGTGGTTATTAATAAGTGTAAGATGTAATTTTAATTTGACCTAAATATGGTCTAGTTTTAGAATACACATCCGTTAAAAACATTCTTAATTTATTGGCTAACTTATCGTAATCCGTGGCTTTCACCTTATTATGTGCCCTTCTCCTTTCAGAATTAAGGGCTAAAAGCGATACAAATGTAATACGATAATACCTTACTTTGAATTTCAATATAATTTCCTAATCGCACACATAAATATAGTTTAATATTAAATGAAAGTAAGTAAAATATTTTTACTATCGTTTTATATTATACAGTAGTTGGTTAACTTCTTTTGGTACAGAATAAATGTAAATAAAGTACGCTTTACTCGTTCAGTACGTGTTAGTGTAATGGTAGTTTTGTTATTATTAAAATTGTTTTCTCGAAATTCCCAGTTTATTGCTTTTTTACGTGTGTTGGTAAAAGACGACAGGCTGACAGGCTGTTTGATCTTCTTTATAGCGCCGTTGATATCTTTTGAGCTGTAGCACCGTGGAGGCGTGGATCATCGCAAGTTTTTATTAACGCACTCGCGTTAATGTAGGACGACAGGCCGTTCTTATTTGAACGGACATGTCAAAAGGCCAGAATGGTTATCCTTTCGGTAATAAATCCGAAACCGACGAAACGCGATCCGGTTCGAAAACTTTCACGGGGCGATATCAGCTAGAATGGAGTCTCCCATTTTTCACTACCGTCCTCGCCGACGCTGACCTTAAAAATGGTCCGACGGGTCTTCCCTGTGAATTCGAAGTCCCGATTCCTGAACCGAATTCCAGAAGGTTGTTGCGCAAGTGGTGTGGGAGGCTCCGGAGGAATGTAGACCATTGTTCAATTTTGTGACAGACCGGAGGCACAAGCCCCGACTTGGCTTCGGAGGATGAAGAAGGGAGCCTGTTTTTCAACCACGGCTTCTTTTATTATATATCTGCTTGCACCCACAAGAAATATAAATCACCTGACTGAAAAATACAACTGCGTTGTAACATCTCGATGTCAGCGTAACCTGGAGAAAATAAATATGAATTTGACGTTTTACAAAACTCATTAAAGATATCGCCAGAAAAAACCTAACCTTCCACAAGGGTTGCCGCTTTATTTAAATATAACATAATAATTTTTAACAAAACACGTGCGTATTGTTCACTTTATTAATTTATATATACTCAAGACGACAAAGTATTCATAAACCCATTTATGTTTTAGTGGTCTAATTGACCAAGTTACTTCTTTCAATTAATTATTCTTTTTATGTAAGGTCTTGGTTAAGATAACAAGGCCAGTGTCACGAGCGGGATTCGAACCCACGACCTTCGGTTAAATACACCGTTGAGTGGTAGAACAGAGCAATGGCGTATTTAATCGAAGGTCGTCGGTTCGAATCCCGCTCGTGACACTGACTTATTTATCTCACCCAAGACTTTACATTAAAAAAATATAAAAAAAATAGTTCCGGTACGTACATATTTTATTTGCATTAATTAAAAACTGTTATAGATTATAAATAATATTAAATCCATTATATTTCGTGGTCCGATTGACCAAATAACTACATTCAATTAATTAATCTTTATGTAAGGTATTGGCTGAAATGAAAACATTTGAAAAATGGGAAAAAGGAGATGGGAAGTTGGTGTCCGAGTGGATCGAAGTCACGATAGCTCTAGTAGTAGAGCAGCAGCGTATTTAGCCGAAGGTCGTGGGTTCGAATCCCGCTCGTGACACTGGCTTTTTTATCTCAACTGAAAACCTTAATTAATTGTAAGATAATTTATAAGATTAGCAAATATCTGCTTACAATATTTACAACTACTTTTTCAATATTTGTGTGTGGTGTTTAGTGGCCGTTAGTTGATGATTATTTGGAGGTCGTGAGATGTACTCTCAACACGACAGAGCAGAATGACACCTCTACACGGAAAACAACCACTTTGAGCCCTGAAGATGATCTCAATAAAGATCGAAACGTTGGCACGATAAAGAAAATGTTTTTCTAAAACCTACGTCAAACCAGACCGCATCTCACGACCTCCAAATAATTTTTCTATATTGCAAGCATAGCTTGTAATTTATTAACCATTATTAATTATTAGTTTCAAAATCCTGATAAAGGGGTGCATTTCTAGAAAGCTAGACAAAAGCACTGAGTGTTTTTTTTCTTCAAATTATTAACCATACCTGATGGTGTACTCTTGTAATTAGTACTTTACATTTTTCTTTTCATATTGTTTTTTTATTTATAAAAGTATGAAATGTACAGCAAACACTCTCAGTCTGCTTATATATTTTTTGTTGAATTTTAATGTACATTTTCTATACATCTCGTCTTGTTGTTTGTTATCTTATTATCATTATTATGGTTGGATTAATTCAAATCTATTTTGAATATTTTTCCGTATCAGAAGACAAATTATTCAACAAAGCACCTAGAAAAATGTCACAATCTTAAATCTTTCGGTGTGAGTTTGTTCTGTGCTGTGACGTGTCGAGAATAGTGTTTTTTAGTGAAAAGCAGATATGATCTGATCTATGAATGTAGAATGTTATAAACCAAAACTACTTTCAAAAAACTTACAGACCAAAACAATCAGGTTGTAAACTTGTCTTTAAATAATAATTTGATGTACTGATTAAACTAGTATATTATTTTTCATATTCATAACACAACTAACTTATATTTGTATTAATTTATAAGTATTAAACTTGAATATGACATTAGATTATGATTAATTGTTAAGATATGTCGTTGCGGTCATTATAGATGAAGAAGAAAAGCTTTGACCGGAAATAATAAAAATAAATCACCGACGTAAAAGATGTAGTAGCGAAAGGGCGCTTATAAATTTCAATTAGCAGCACGCTATTCAAAAACCGGCCGATAAACACGCTTTAATAAAAAATAGTTCTCCTTAGATATATGGGTATTAAAGAGGTGAGAAGAAGGGTTCAATGAAAAATAGCCGTTTAATTGCTATACGAACTTTTGGTAATTTTGTGACCATAGACATGTACAAACTCTCTGTATTAATATAATTGTCAATAGATAATATAATTAATAATCAATATTCATGAATACTATTTTTCCAATGAAGGCAGAAAAACATATTTTAAAAAAATTCTGTGTAATTACGTAAAAAAGGTAATAATTATTCCGAAATCGTAAGATGCGGTCTGGTGTGATGTAGGTTTCAGAAAAACATTTTCTTTATCGTGCCAACGTTTCGATCTTTATTGAGATCATCTTCAGGGCCTAAAAAATGTTTTTTCGACTTCCTTCCCCACCCCTCCAAAATCCAATATAAACATATAATAGCAATATCGCACTGGCACTCTCAACACGACACGAAAGAATGGCACAATTACACAGAAGACAAACACTTTGAGTGAGTAGAAAAACGTTGATTGATTATAATAAAAAATAGATTTTGCATTGTATAAATTAACTTTTTCCACATCCTACATGTATTTGTTAAATGTAAACAATGTTTGTAAATCCCAGGCCCTGATGATGATCTCAATAAAGATCGAAACGTTGGCACGATAAAGAAAATGTTTTTCTGAAACCTACATCACACCAGACCGAATCTCACGATTTCGGAATAATTATCGATTAACGGTCTCTAATAATCACCACAATGCTCGTACACTTTACAACATTGATATCATAAAGCCCGCTATTTCTCCCCACCATTGAGACTAATAGAAAAACATAGGCATAGTGTGAAAGGAGATAGGGCTGACCGACTCATTCTTGTTGAGAAAAAGGAGAGAAGAAAAACGTGGCTCTTATTCAGTTTTAAAATTGCTTATAGATAAAGTGTTATCAGTTTACGTTTTTAATTTTAATTTAGTTAAAGGTACATTGTACGCAACACACACAGTAAGCGTTTCTGTTTGTGCATGCACAAGAATTTTGGTTAATTTTTCCTATTTGTATTTTTCTTATTCTTTATTATAAGCATTAATCGTTTTATAATTTTTGGGCATTTATTTTTTTTATAATTTGTGATTAAGTATTGATCTATTTTTTTATAATTTATTCTTAGAATATATTTAGTTTAGAAGATAAAGTGTTTTGTTCTATTTGTTCATGATTCACTTAGATACGATCCTCCGACTATAAAAAAGCCAAATAATCACTACAAATAGAACAAAAACCACGCTCTGCTACCTCTATTTGTAGTGATTATTTGACTTTATATATGTATCTCAGTGAATCATGAACAAATAGAACAAAAAACCTTATCTTCTAAACTAAATATATTCAAATTATAAATTAATAATTAATTAATCTAATAATTAATAAATCAAACATTTTTGAACCTAGTATCACCAAAAACCTTAAAATTGGTGATTCCACGTCCCTAGCATCACCTTTTTGGTACGATTATATCACTTAACCTGTTAAGTGAATTAAAGTTGATAATTTTTTTCTTAGGCAAGTGTGGTGTTTTGGAGCAAATACTACAGTGGACACTAGCAGGCTCTGGGGTGTGCTGCTATCCGTTCTGGGAGTGTGGTGTTTTGCAATTCTTTTAAGCAAATACTTTGGTTTATTTCTCAGTTTGGATGCTTAAAATGGAAGTATTCCCAAATTAATCCACAAAAAGAAGAAACAAGTAAAAGTAAAAAAGGAAGTGAAAGGTGGTCAAAGCGGAGTAGAATTTAGTTTAACGCTTTTCAATAAGACACATAAAAACATATAATTTACCAACTCTGGCATTTTAATTATCTTTGGTTTATTTCAAAACAAATTTAACTGTTATTAATTATGACACAAAACTGTGAAAAACTTTCCGGAACTTGTTAGCGCATTTATCATCTGAAGATCCCGCCGAACAACCGTTAAAAATATTTGGGGCGTCGGTGGCCGCAACGATTCAGGCATCGACACGGCGCTAATCACTGTAAGGTAAAGGTCCCGGGTTCGAATCTAGGGGCATACTTAAAATGAGCTTTTTGTTTAAACACGGGACCCCGAGCGTTCATATAACCACGTAGTTGAAAAAAACCCGTAAAAAATATTATATATATGTTAATAGCTCAATAACACATTTAACGCGATACAAACGTTATGTGAACACCCGAAATAAAAAAATTCTACATTTACTGCCGTCGCATTTAAAATGTCGGTGTTTTTGAGTTTCATGGTCGGTTAATCGTCAGATTTTTTTCCCCCAAGTTGTTTTGCTAATGGGCGAGTGAAAAATCGTAGCAGTTAAATGTTAGTCGATTCAATATACTCTACAATGTTGTTGCTAGCAGTATAAAATTTACTACCGGACATGACGAGAATTTACAATCGGTCTCTCCGGGTCTTATGATATACAGTGCCCTTAGCACGAAGGACTGTTGTCATTTAATGTGACATATCGAGTTTTATTGAGTTTATCCTGCAATAGCCCGGAACGAAGATCCTAGATGGACAAAGTATCTTTTTATTACTTCATAAAATATTGCATATAGCGACCACTAAACCGCTTGACTTTCGTGGTTGCTGAACAACGACAATCGTGATCTTTCAACTATATCTTCTTTTACTGACCCATTCACGCCGTATAATATTTTCTAAGGGTTACGATTTTAAGCTCGTGCGTTACTTTGCAAGTTCTTCATAAAGGCAACATTAACTAAAGGAATAATGTAAAAGGAAATCTTCAATAAAAACAATCTGAACATTCCAAAGCGATTTTATACCTCCTGTTATAACTTTTATATAGCTTTAGTTAATAAAAATATAGTACACATATGACAGTTTATTAAAGCGTACTCATATTAAAAAAATGTCACACCAAAGAACCGCGAAATAAGCATAAAACGTGTTTCGTTTCAATATAAAGATATAAAAATCATGAACACTTTTGAAAAAAAAGTTTATTATTTTTATTCAGATATCGTGAGATGCGGTCTGGTGTGATGTAGGTTTCAGAAAACATTTTCTTTATCGTGCCAACGTTTCGATCTTTATTGAGATCATCTTCAGGGCTCAAAGTGTTTGACTTCTGTGTAATTGTGCCATTCTTACGTGTCGTGTTGAGAGTGCCCCCATTTATTATTATTGAGCAACAATCTACGCCAGACGCGATAAGTTACCTATATCGAAGAAAGATAATACATTACATTAAATGGGGTGGAGAAGTTACCCAACTACACTAAATCATTGATTAATTATAATGACTTCATTCACTGACAGCAAATCACGAGACATATGTATCTTTAGAGGTCGAGGAGGATTGGCAAGAGGGATGATGGTGAAATATAGTGTCACCAACCTATGTCCAACAGTATATGTGTATAGGGTTGATGGTGGAATATTTATAAAAGTACCTTCTCATCGACCCTAATCTAGGTTAGATTATTAATATATGTGCATAAGTCGATGGAGGAATATCCAGTACTCCACCGACTAATCAGAATGAGTGCAATATTTGAATGTATTTATTTGTGCGAGTGATCTATACAATTTAAGTAGTAAATTTTAGGCTAGATTATAGATTGCATAGATTGGGGCTGAAATGAACCAGCCCCCGTCGGAGCCTAACCCGTTGGTAGGGAAGCGACGATCTCCTGGGCATCTTGCTTAAGCGACTAGCGACCTAGCTACATAATGGGATGGGTGAACTCCCTGATGTATGCACATTAAGGTCAGCACATCGGAGAGTGGCAACCCTTCGGGGTTAAAGTCCAAATAATAACCTATATTATTACTGCCTCTGTAAACAAAATTTTTATATTATTTTTGCAAAAATTGATGATAATCTTTTCTTGTCCTGTGTAGACACTATGCGCATATTTTGAAAGGGGTGCTTTCAATCCGTTTTAATTTTAATTGTAAGATTTTCTCTTGAAGTCTGCGAAGTGATGGTGTTGTAAGTTTAGTCGTTTTTGTTCTGTCTATCCTGGCTGTTTGGTCTTTCTGAGGCGTTTAGGCTTTTCACCATCATCAATGATGGTCAGGAATATAAGAAGGGTGAGGCAAGAGTGATGCGTTCAAAAAGAGATGGGCAGAGGCTGAAACGTATTTGACAGAAACGACCATTAATCTATCTTCTTTTTTTTTCCTTATGATCTATGCATATTAACCATGGTGACGAATTCTTATATGTGTATTCAAATTGGGGGGGGGGCGTTTATCGTGAAAAAAGGGCCAGAGACGACGGTGGGAATTAATCTATCTTAAATATACTGTTTATTTAATAAAAATAATCTATTTTATATTATACAAAACAACATGAGGCAGTGCGGTTGAAGAATTGTCCTACTGGGGTTCGAGCTATGTGAAAGTTACTGTTTGTTATGGTTGGAAGAGGGGAGTTGGATATAGACGACTTGACCATCCACCGGTGATGATGACGATGAATAAATCCAAGCTTTCGCTGAAAACGATCCCATATATAAAAAGTGATGCTTTGAACTTAACATGACTAACCGAATGATAATATTGCTGCTTAATATAAGACCGAATAATCACTTCTATTATTATTACTGTAAGTTGTTCTGTAAACAAAATTTTTATATTATTTCTACATAAATGGTGATCATCTTGTCTTGTCCTATTTAGACACTGTGTACATATTTTGAAAGAGGTGCTTTCAATTAATTTTAATCTTAATTGTAAGGTTTTCTCTAGAAGTCTGCGAACTGATGGTCTGTAAGTTTAGTCCTTGCCGATCAATTTTTTCTTCTTATTCTGGCTGTTTGTGTCTGTCTAAGGTGCTTAGGCTCCATCCTCAATGGTGGTCAAGAGTATACGTAGGGTGAGTTTCAAAAAGGGATGGACGGAGGCCGAAACGCATTTGACAAACTGAAATGTTCGGAAACGACCATCAATCTATCTTTAATATACTGTTTAATTAAAAAAATCTATTTTACACTTATATTATTCAAAACAAAATGAAGCAGTACGGTCGTAAGGATTGTCCTACTGGGGATGGCGCTATGTGAAAGTTACTGGTTTGTTATGATTGGAAGAGGGGAGTTGGACATAGACGACGTGACCATCCACCGGTGATGATGACTATGAATAAAATCCAAGCTTTCGCTGAAAACGATCCTATATATAAAAAGTGATGCTTTGAACTTAACATGACTAACCGTATATATATTGCTTCGTTTAGATCTAGTAGGACTTGAAATTTAGATGTAGGTACAGGTATTTCCTTTCATCAGAACTTAATTCTAGTTTAAACTGCAAAGTCTAATTGCTGCGATTAGAGTCAAAAACGTCCCGGATTGCTTCAACAAAACTATGTCGTTTTCCGAGAAAATTTTAAGACGTCTGCCTTTTCATGACCCATTATGAACAAAGGAGAAATTACTTTTTGAGACGTCCTGACTTATCTTCCCTATCCACTTCACATCTCACCGTGAGTTTGCCACCTGTTCCATGCCTCTAAAAAATAGAGTTACGGCTCGATAGATCAGTGTTAATAGCACATTGGGGAATTGATACGCAAAAGGTTGGCATGTTTTGGTAGAAAAGAACAATGATATTATCTGGAATTTAGCGACAACTGCTAATGGACATGTCACCACAATATGGTACTAGGTGGTACAATAAAATGGCTCTTAATCTTATTGGTTACTGGTTTGTTATGGTTGGAAGAGGGGAGTTGGATGTAGACAACGTGACCATCCACCGGTGATGATGACTATGAATAACTCTAAGCTTTCGCTGAAAACGATCCCATATATAAAAAGTGATACATTGAACTTAACATGACTAACACATGTTAAATATTTTTATCCCAATGCTTTGATATTTGAATAGCCGAACATACTCTTGCCAATAAAGTATGTAATTGGTCCTTCCAGAAAAAGAACTTTAAAGGAGAATTATCAAACTGAGGGGTATATTTCCGAAAGAGATTTGTCAAATTTTTAAAACAAAATGTATTTTAGTTTATTTAATTTCCAAAGAAAATAACCTGGCAATATGGGACGGGGAGTAAATTTTTCTAAAGCAATACTTCATGCGTAGCTTCAAAGCGTGAAGAAAAAGAGTATCCACCTCAGTTTTTGAAACTTTTAGAACCTTGTCAAATTTTCCGAATTACCTCACCCGGACAATAGTTCGATAGGTGGAGGCGATATTGATAGCATCATTTAAACTTGTATCTAGGTCATTTGATAAAATCTAAATGTTTGTTTCTGCATAGCCAAGTCGTCTCTCGATTGCCTTCTCTTTTTTCCTAAGATTTTTTTGTATTACATCCATGTTGATCGAGTTTTTACTGAACGGGTTGACCTCTAAGTAATTATATAGCAGATAAGTTTGACATTAATATTAGTTCGCCATTTCAATTGCACAAACTCTGCATACTTGGTATACAATTTATTAGAGGCGGCTACTATGCAAGACTGCTTTAAGGGGTATTTCGCAGGATTCTTTTCAATATGCATAATTTTCGCTTATTAAATAAATATTGTTAGAGAATTGACGAGATTGTACGCGTTAATCGATGCTATAGGAATAAAAAAGTAGTTTTTACCAAGAACGTGTGCATGTTAAACCATACTAACTAGATAAAAAATGATTAAAAAATCCGTGTAATGTATTATTGCCCCCTACCGATCTTAAGAAGTATGATTACCTCCCTAAGTCTGTTTTTAATTGTGATCATAACTCCGGGAAAAAAAACTGATTTTTAAGTTCGAAGATAAAGGTAAAAAGCGATAAACATGAGGTGAGAATGGGCTGAGTAGCTTTGTTGGTGAGGCGCCTAATAAATTCAATTGGAATTTCCTAAGTTGTCGTGGACCACCCCGCGGGGCAGTATTGTAGGACTTTGTCGTAAACTAGAGGCGCATTAGTCTCACAAGACTAAATATCGTACATCCGGAGATTTCTTTTTCCACACAGATATCCTTTTAATCGTTCAGATTACTCGGTTAGGTTTTAAAACGGCGACAAGAGCACACTTTTACAAATGTTGAGATAAACTATTTACCTAACCTGTCGAACACGAATTTGGTTTATTCGGTGTATAGCAAATTCATTGATATTTGAGTAAATCAGTTCATCACTAAACATTAAACGATTAATTATTCCGTTTATGAACCGGGTGTAAATTATATTTTTGTCATAGAATGCACTGATCATGTTCCCTGTAGTGCTATAATATGTTCCCAATACTTTATTTCATTATTGTCAAAACCATAAGTTTCCAAATTGTGAATGATAGTAAAATTGGTTAACTTTTTAAATTATTAATTAAAATTCCCTAAAAATACAAGTCATAAAGGAAACACTCAACATCGTCAAGCTTTTTAGAAATAATAATTTTCGTCTTAGAAAGTACAAGGCATGTTTTATCTGCTGCTATGGTCTTACTATTTAATTTCATAGCACTGGAAAAGATAGGTTTCAAAATTATGAATAGATATATTCATTTTAACTAGTTAATATAATTTTAATTTACTAATAATAGGTACAATTAATTTAAGTACAGTAAATAAATATTAGTTATTAAAGTTTCAAAGACCTGACGGGGATATGTTCCTTAAAGCTCGACAGAGAGAAGGAGTTTTTTTTCTTCCTACTTTCCCTCATCCCTGATAATTTTTTAATATTAAAATTTTAAAATTAATTAAAATTAAACTAATTCAAATTTTAATAATAATTATAATTTAAGGAAGATCGAGAATTATATCAGAGAGTGATGATGAGTTTCTAGAAAGCGGGGGTATCCATCAAGCTGCAGCTTTGTGGTTTATTTTTTCCTTGTTTTCCTTAGTTCACTTCAACTGAATTGATTTTCCTATCAAGAAGGAGGTGATCATTGACGATCGTTGCTGCAATTCTTTTTTCTAGGTCATCTTAGTACCCTAGAATGTTAGTAACTTGAAAAATGGCAAAAACGAAAATTCGAAAGATTTTAGGTTGAGAAGGGGAGTTGGTGTCCGAGTGGATCGAAGTCACGGTAGCTCATGTGGTTAGAGCAGAGGCGTATTGAGTCGAAGGTCGTGAGTTCTTTTTCATTTCATCCAAGACCTTACATAAAAAGAATAATTAATTGAAATTAGTACCCTTGGTTATGTCTACATTGAGTTCCTTCACATTCAAAAATAATTTGGATCGCAGTTTCTTCCTCCTCGATGCGTAAACTGCTAGAGGTCATCGTTGAATGTATCCAAGTTTTGAATGTGTTTTCCCAGATGATAGTATGGAAACCTACAATTTCTCATAGTTTTATATTGTCTACCTGTCTTGTCTTTGCTAGTTTTGGGAGTAATAACCATGGGTTATCTATGACTGGAACCTGGAGTTCATCCATTTCTTCTTTTGTTTTGTGAGGACACATTCTGAGAAAGAAGAGTTTATGTTTGATCTTGTTATCCTATAAGTGTGTGTATTGGTCATGCAGAATCTCTTATGGTCGGTTTGTCTGCTTGTTCATTACTCAGAATTCTTTTGAGTTTTAATTTAAGGTTATTATGTTTTGCCAGGTGGTGAATGTTTTCGGAATCGATAGGATATACCTGAATAACGGTATTCGCACGACATAGTAGTGCTAACTGGCAACATAAACAGTGAAATTTATGGCCTAACGTTAAATGATCTTTTACAATTTATTCATTCTACGCTTAATTAAGAGTTGAGAATGATAAGATGCTACGAATTTTTTTGTACTGTTGATGCGAAATCTGTACGCCAAGTACCGAGAAAAAGTCATACTCTGCTTACCCTGTGTACAGAGAGTTACTAATGAAGAAGTGGGATGGGCAAGCTCAGGAGTACTTCTGCTCATGATCAAAGAAAGAAAACAGAAAAAGGTATATGGGGCATGTGGTGCGTTGAGCACGAAATGAATTGCTCGGGTTTATAATTGAGGGCAAAATACTGAGGGAGCGTTCCATTGGAAGGAGGCAGAACTCTTGGCTGAAAGACTTGACGCGGTGGTTTGAATGCCCGTCTGTGGACCTTTTTGTGGCTGCGACCAACAAGGATGAGCTATCTGCTTGGATGGTTTTGATGTATTTACCGAATATTTTGGATATGACATGATATGCTAATGCTTTCGTTTTTTGCCGGTGTAACCTGTTAAAAGACTTTCTTTGCCATAATGATTATTAGTATTTCCGCTTGGACAGCCAAAGTGTACTTCCCTATTGAGTTTGATTGCCCATATTTTGTTCAAATAATATACCTGACCCAGATTTTTCACGGATTTTGGAACCATCATGTATTTGATTTTCTCCTAACTTTTATAGTTCAGTAAAACGTTGTAAGTTGCTGTAAAGGGGGATTCAAGAGCAAATAGTCGATGTTTTTTTTCGCAGTCTGATTGATAAGACCAGATGTATTTGCGAGATAATTCATAATTTGTTACAACTTGAGTATATTTTGAGTTATTTAATTTTTCTAAATTTTATTTACACTCTACTTTCTGAAGCAATTAATTAAGGTTTTTAGTTGAGATAAAAAAGTCAATGTCACAAGCGGGATTCGAACCCACGATCTTCGGCTAGACACGCCGCTGCTCTACCACTTGAGCTATGTGACAGAGCAGCGGCGTGTCTAGCCGAAGATCGTGGGTTCGAATCCCGCTCGTGACATTGACTTTTTTATGTCAACTAAAAACCTTAATTAATTGAAAGATATTAATTGGTCAAGCGGACGACGAAAACTAGTGAATTTCTGAAGAAATCTATACGAATTGAGGTTCAGATACATTTTATTACATTATTAATTAAACTTGTCGACGTTTATTTCCGGTGCAATAAGTCAGCAAGTATTTATTTTACAAGTACATTAGACGCTTTTTAAATTTTGATACAAGCTTCCTAATAAAAAAAACTGTTGTGTCATTACTGTATTTTTTATAACCATACTTTATATACGGCCGCCATTGGGTAATATACCAGATTCTCTCTTCTTCATTGATTGTAACAGTGAATTTATTAATGTAATAAATGTATTAAAGTAATATTTAGGTGAGGATAATAGGTGTTCCATCCAGAAATGAGCAAATATTGGCTAGATCATTAGAATATGGTAGTAGAGGTAATTATTCTTCCTCAAAAATTTTGATACCACCTGAATTTTGGTCTCGACTTCTTTAATATTGCCTTTAAAAGCCATATATTTAAATAAAATGTCGGACAAAAAAAAAAGACAGCCTGATATATCCGATTTAGTTGCTTCCATAATTCCCACCGACCAACCTATTCGGACGATTTTGAGTAGCCCAGATGGGAAAACAATTGTGAAAATGAAACTACCTCTCGTTTGTATTCAAAATGTTATTTATGCTAAACTTGTCCAGGTGTAGACTAAATTTGAACAAAAATAATCCAAAAACACGATTTTTTGTGATTTTTTTTTTTTTAATTGAGCCAAACTGGAGCCGATTTTAAGAGGTCTTGACCCTTTGTGAAAGCCGAGGTCGAGATAAGATCGATGCTGGGGGACATAAACACTTCTAAAGCCACGGCTTGCATTACGGTAGGTGTCGCCAATAAAGAAACTGACTCCTCTGTGGTTTCCATTTCAAGTTCGGCTATTAAGACCTGCCCTCTTCTACTTTTCCCCTTGGAAAAACGATTTAAATTTGAATTAGAAATCAGATACGACCTATTGGCAACAAGAGCGGATAAATCCCTTGATCGATCTTTCCGAATTCCACAAACACTTACGCTCTATCGATTGTAAGAAAGTAAACAGAATGATGAATTATTATGGCCTTCAAAAGTCGTTCCTGTTATCTGCTCCCGTTTTCGTACAAATGTATCCAATGCTAACTACTTTTATGGAATGTTAGTATTGACAGACAGTGAGATAAAAATTGGGAAATGTGTTTGGAGGTTTTGTCGAATAAACACAAAAGACAAATTGAATGTATCCATTTTTCCTTTGGTTTTAATCGTATACTTTTACCTCATTCGATTTTGTGCTTTCACTAGCAATTTAATAATAAATCCCGTTTAAAAACTGAAGGGAAATGACAAGAACCTTTTATAGACCAAAACTTTACTGAAGCCTTCAAATGTGGTACAAGATCCATAAGACCAAGAAGCTAAATTCAGGTTTATGTGAGAAATATTTTGGTAGCCCCACACGAAATGTAAGTTTTTGTTATTATATCAGTAAGAATAGTGGATGAGGATAAATGAGGTGGCCTATTATTTTTTATTACTCTGGCTGGCCAGCTTTAGGTTGTTAGTCAAACACCATAAGCTTGCCGCGGGTCCTTAGTGTAAGATCCTGCTTGCGGCTTTTCCTCTTCTAGCTGCAAGAATCTACACC
Source organism: Cimex lectularius (assembly GCF_000648675.2). Taxonomy (NCBI): domain Eukaryota; kingdom Metazoa; phylum Arthropoda; class Insecta; order Hemiptera; family Cimicidae; genus Cimex; species Cimex lectularius. The sequence goes on from NW_019392662.1 coordinate 864,167, forward strand.
TACATAGACCCTCACAAAACACAAAGCGTGTTTTGCGTTCCTTTTTCCTTGCAGTATCTGCACAAAGTTACTTCTGTCTATACTCCTATCCGGTGCATATTCCTTCTTAAGCTACAGTGTCCTGTAAGGATTCCAACCGCAATCCTGGTTTTTGCGGTTACCCTCCATTAATTCCTTTGTAAGTCTTGAGGGTGGCCCTTCCATGAATCTCTCCGCGTGCTGATGCCTGGCTTGTTGTTGCATCAGGTTTTGGACTCATTAAAGATACATTTTTAGATGTATCCTTTTTTGTAGCAAAGTGTTAGGCAATAATTCGTTTCGGAGCCTAAACAGTTCATGATGGCTCCTTTTTTTGCCAACATGTACACTTTCTTATTGCGTCTGTCACGAATGCCCAGGGACTCATGCCAGGGGTCAGGTCATTGGTGTCACTGACTTATGCAGGGATTCCCCACAATTCAATTGCTTTTGTCTTTACATCACATGAGGCTAAGACCTTAATGAAGTCTTGACTGTCAGAGAAAATAGCTATACTCCTGGATGTGTTCGTAGTTTATTATGTCTCTGGTGTATAAACTGGTGTATAAATCACTATGATTTCAAACTGGAAAACTGTAGCATATTTACTTCAGTTTAAAGTCTTCGGATTCATTCTGAGGACTCCAGGACCTGAATCTCTATCCGTTTTTGAGCCATCGGTGTACAAATAAAAATTAGCCTTCAGAGGTATTCGTATGGTCCATTATTCCCTTTCTGGTATATTAAAACACTAAATTTGATCAAAGATAAGTTTTTGGTGTCGCATATTGTTTTGACTAAAAGTGGGCTGTGTTTAAAGTTAATTGAACCATTATTTGAAGATTTCTCACCTCAGGTTATGAAGGGTAAAGGAAGAACAGGAGGGTAAGAACGTGTAAGAAAAACCCCCTTCCCGGTCCGAAAGTCATTTCATTTATGTCGGTTTGCTGCATTGGGTGTGCACCTAAGAGTTACATTTATGGATTTTTTAGGTAAGGAATTCATACGAATTCCATGCTCACGAATGTGAGGAAAAACCATTTACATTATTCATGATAAAGTCCACATCCCTCAAACCCGGGGCAAAATAAGCCCAGGCCGTTTATGGCACTCAACCCACTATTAAAAAATTCTCTGTTGATTTCCAGCAATGTATGTATTGCTATTCTGCAATATAACGTATTATTCCTCTATTTAATGACTTTTTTTCATTTCCTATCTCAGAACCATTTGTGTATGGCTTGGAAAGTTTTCTTCATAAAGTCCGACTTTTGACAGCCAACCTCGCTGAAAATTTTCAACATCTATCACTGACGAATTCTTTAACGAAGATCCGTAAAAAAATTCCCATTAATCCCATTCTTCACACCAGCAGCACGACAGTTTCCAGGCGTTAAAATTAATCCACTAAGACAAAAAGCTTCGTAAGTGGTGAACTGCATGAGATGAATAAACGTCAACCGCCAAAACCTCGAGAGATTTATGTTTCTCCACTGGGACGTCAAACAAATGAGTCATTTCTTAGAAAAATAGATCATGTATGAAGATCAGTGGTTAGCCGTCGATCAGCCACCTGGTGACATGCCCAAACAGAATATTAATTCGAAAAAGGTTAGTGCGTATGGTGGTTTGTGGTCGGGGTCATCCCCAACAGTTGATCAATCAACTCAACAACGGAAAATTAAATTCGTTAAAATTTTATCAAGAAATGATCTGCACTGTCAATACAGACTGTCATTGGATGTGAAATGAGATTAGCTAACATCCATATTATTTTCTGTTTAGATGGATAGAAAACACTTTTGGTTTCAATAATATAATTTATATTTAGTTTATTGGTTGTCCTATTGCGTTTGGATTTTTCTCAAACGAATTCAGCCAACTTCAAGTATATGTTAGGGGTAATGCAGAGTATATGCAATATTTATAAATATTTGTAGGTTGGTCGTTCCCATTCAACCTGATTCGCCTGATCTCGCTTGGTTTATCTGTCAGATAACAGCGGTCATAAAGGAGAGCAGGATGAAAAAACCAAAGCATACGTGAAATTAATAATCGGAGGAAAATCACTCGTATAACAAGGCAAATTATCTCTTGTAGAAATAGGTATAAGCACAAATAAATTTATCGTACAGAAAACACCATGCATTTCCATTCAATGGGAAATAAAAAGAAAATAATTTACTGGAACGATTTTGTAATTTAGAAGATAAATATATCCTATTTTCCAATTAAATTATATCCAATTAAAGGTGATTGAATATGAAATACTTTCATCTATTCCTTTGAGATTACTACTTTTATTTGAAAATAACGCGTCTTCCAAGTAAACAAGAATATTTCCTAGAAATGATGGATGGTGGAATGAGTGCGGTGTTCAACCCTTTTTAAAAAGATAGTTCCACTCACAGTAAGTTGTTTTGCAACGAACCGGATCTCGAGCTTTTAGCTCATCATCAGGTTGAAGTAGTTCTACAATCTGATGATGAGCTAAAAGCTCGAAATCCGAATCGTTGCAATACAACTTACTGTGATTAGGAACTATCTTTTTAAAAAGGAATAAAATATTTCCTTCCTTTAGATACCGGTTTTTGCTTTAGGGAACTTTTTTTAGACATTTATTTTGGAATAAGTATATATAACAAGGATATATGTGGGTTTTCTGGTTTTGTTTCATCTCGAGGCTCAATTTTTACAATTTGGTCTAAAAGCATAGCCATTAACACCTCGTTCGAAAATTGGCACAGCGAAATAAAGTGGTCATCAATTCAACATAAGTCCATCTACTCGTAGACCTAAAAAAACAGAACCAACTTTACTAGCCTACTAACTTCGTTGTGCTGTTACAAAAGTTTGTAGAAATAAATATTTCAACTAGAACAGTGATTTTAAGTAGTTATAAGACCGTACAGGCTTATTATTTTTCTCTAACTAGTAGCCCGAATCGCATGATGTAGAAATAGATTTCAATCGTACTAGAAATTGCCATCGGTGCCACCGCCTGCCGCAGTTGAAACGGAGAAGTTGAAACCTGGCCTACGCGTCTATTGTTATCGGTAACGGGCCATGGAGGTCAGCGGGTCACACAAATCATGACCCGCCTTCATTAACACTAAGCCGAGAGCTTGAGAGCTTTATGGCCGCGCCTGTCTACCCCCTTCTCACGTCACATCATACACAAGAGTCCGCCCTCGGACGGCGACGTTCTTCAATTTGCTGCACTATCTGACTTCGTCTTGAAAATCACATTGGACAACCACGATTTTAGGACAGATTGCAGACTGCACGTATGGTTACTCAATCAATTTAGTCTTAATATACCTATTTAGTATTTCTATTGAACTTAAAAGCCTAGGCGATGATGTTTTCCATTTTGGTCCTCATATTTTTACTGTTTTGCCCTGTCACACGTGATTCGACTTTAATCGCCATCTTCAAGGGAAGAGATTTAACCTAACAAGCAAGGGAAGGTTCAACCCCATTTACCGATATCTTAATTTTACTCAATCACACATGGACTGCCCGTACTATTTTCCACTTTTTCTACACATTTTTGCTAACCACTGGTTTTCCATACTAGATTTAAACCAAAAGATGGAAATAAAAATAAAATTAGAAGAATGAGTGGGACAAGAATAGGGGAGTCGACCAAATACAGGCTCATCTCCTTTTACCCAATACGAAATCTCACCATACCTCATCAACATTTAAATCTATCAAAAGCAATAACACAAGATATATCCCATCTTGGTCTAGTTGAACTTATTTAGGAATAAACCTGTTTATTCTTGAAAATTCTAACATAAAAAGGGTGAAACGAAATCACATCAACAATATAACATTAGAAAAATAATCCACGCAGTTTTGGCTTTCCTCACCTCAAACCAAAACCTGGTAAAATGCCAAAACGTGTCTGAAAAACAACTAGCGAAAAACAGGCGGTTGGAAAGAATAGAGATGCTAAAATTATAGGTTCATGGTCTAAGAAATTCTAGATAGAACTCTCACAATTTTTGTTTGCAATGATTTCCACTCATCGTTGCGTGCCTGACCTCGTTGCGTCTTACCTTATCCTGCTTATATTCTTGACCAACCCTCTTATTGACAGATAAAAATAGCGAGAATAGACAGACCAGGATCTGATCGGAGATAGCCAAAATACAAGTTCATTACATCGTAGACTTTTTAAAAAAATTCACCATTTCATATTGCCATCCAATCATCCTGATCCGACTATCTTCGCCGCTTTGGTTTTCCTCCTAAAACAAAATCTAATGAAATTAAAGAACGCGTCTCACAAGCCAATTAGCCAGAATTGGCGGGACAGGATTAGGATTGTCAACCAAACTAGAAGTTCATCCCCCAGTAGTCATTTTTTTCTCACCCGACACTGCTTATAACCCTGATCAATCCACATAAGATTGCGAAATGCCGAAACGCATTGACAAATAAAACTAGCGAGAATAAGCGGACCAGGATATTATAAGAAAGATCCTTCGACCTAAAGAAAAAATTTCACCTTTGTAATTTTCCAATCATTCTGATCCGTCTGTCCTCACTGTTTTCGCTTTCCTCCCAAAAACAAAACCTAATGAAATGCGGGAACGCTTCAGACAAGACAACTAGCGAAATAGGAGGATCAGGATTCGGGGAGTAACAAAATCGTTAGTTCATCACCCCACCGATCTCTTCAAAAAATTTCACCATTTTGACCCACATTTAAATCTATCAGTTAACTCAACATTTCATGTTAGTTGCTAATTTTAAACTTATGTTGAGGTGAGCGGCCCCAGAAGAAAAGTCCAAATGCTTCGTTCAAAACATTTATTGACACGTTCGGACGTCTCACGTCCTTCATCAGGTACATAATCTAAAATAACAGTGAATAAAATTTATTTTTAAAAAATTTAAAAGCCTTAAAAATTGAAGTTAAAAAAATTAAATAGCATAAAATCTTAAACATAACATTGATTATTTAAAATTATTATATAAAACTGTATTTGAACATGAGTGGAATGCACCAGGAATTTACCATTGGGATATTTTGGGAGGTCAATGCTATGTTATCCATGCGGCAATAGACAAAGGTTGTATAGGACAACTAAATCACCAAAATATCTATAAAGAAAAACTCTAAATTGGTGTTTGTCTGGGACGCCGGATAGGGTGTTACTGACACAAAAAACAATTGTAAATTCCTGGTGCATTCAACTCATGTTCAAATACAGTTTTATATAATAATTTTAAATAATCAATGTTATGTTTGTGATTTTATGCTATTTAATTTTTTTAACTTCAATTTTTAAGGCTTTTAAATTTTTAAAAATAAATTTTATTCACTGTTATTGTAGATTAAGTACCTGATGAAGGACTCATGACTCATGTAGGAAAGTTGTAAAGAAAACACATAAATTTAAAACATATTCAAAAATAATCTAAGCAATTTCGTAAATATCTTACACTTGCTTTAATTTATTTCTCAGTCTCATTTTTTGGCTATTAACTATCTTGAAAATTTATCTAAAACGAACATAGGTGGTTAATCTTTTAAAAAATAATTTCTAATCATGGATTCATGTGAAATTATCATAAAGGACCCAGCGATCGGAAACAAGTCGTTAAAGGCCTGTTCATTCTCTTGGCGACAGTCTTTCATGGAAAGATTATGGGCCAGGGCGCTTCCTGAGTAGGTTCTCTCATGATGCTCCTCCTTGCTCTGTTCCCACGTACCCCGGAAACGATCCTATTTCATCCCTTAGTACCTTGCGCTATATTTCAATTCTTCACCCACATCGAGAACTAAACCTGTTCTTTCTTTTTTTAATTCTCTCTAACCCAGGGCCAGGCGGAAAACAGGCCACGAAGGTTAAGATCCTATCACAATTGCCCATTATTTAAGATTGATAATTATTAACATCCTTGAACCAAAAAATGAATTGATGCTTACGAAATTAGCTCATTTAATACCGGATAATTATTATATTTTATGTACAAAATAAAAAAATTCCAGTTATACAGTGGAATTTTATTAACTTTCGTTTCACATTAGTCAACATCAAATCTTCCTTGTAACAGAAAAAAGAAAAAAAATTGAGGCCTTCTTATTTAGTATAGTAGTCATGTATAACTAAAACCCAAAATATTTCATTTTATGTGAAAAATATTATTTTTTTGATGATCCTAAACTCGCTAAAATGGGTGCCAAGATTCCCAGGGAAAATTTGATTTCAAAAGAACTCCTTGTTCTCTAATTGTCCCAGGTAGCCGGGCTAGTTTCTCACCGCATTTCCTTCCAAGGAATTAACAGAGGAATCGTGGGAGATGACGTGTTTACTCAAATCCCACAAACACAAATGTTTAACCCGAATTGTGGAATAACCAGTGAAAAGAAGGGTAGTTCCCACCACGGATAAATGGAGGGCAGCTGGATTCCCATAAGTACCTGTCTCATGCACCTGCTCTTATCTTTCCCATGTCGGTAATGTCACCAGACCAAACATGAAATCGTTCAATCCCGTGGAAAATATGATTTACAACAACCCTTTGAACAAATTGAAAATTAACAATGATCCTCACTTGATGCCTTTTGCTTATAATTAATACCTACATAAACAGTTGGGTGTTTTGAACTCTGCAGAAATTTTTCCTTCCCTATAAAAAATTGTATAGTTTTGTAATTATTACTTTCAATTGTTTATATTAAAATTGTATATCATAATGCCCTATTTTTACCCTTTAACCCTCTAAAAACTACCCTTAAACAATAAAAACCTTTGGCATATTAATGTACAATTAAGAATCAGTCAGATTGGGAATCATATTTCACCTCGCTTTTATACTAGACAAATAATTACCAAAATCATAAAACAACAATGCCTGCAACTCAGGATGATCCACATCGATAAAATGTATATGTACCAAACGAAAATAAAATAATGCAATGATTGTTCTATAATGGCTGTTCTTATGATTATTATATTATAGTATTTATAATTATAAATAAATTTTGTATATGATCAGAGTTGTCGGAGCAAGAAATGTCGTTTCCAAAAAGTATTGGCAGTTGGTTGTTCCTCGCTGTTTTTTGTACTGCCAGACGATTTTCTGCATTTCGCCACCTTCAGAGGTGAGTACCAAAGAACCGAAACAGCTTGAAGGAACATCAAAAAAGACAGACAACGACCAACTAAATAACAAACAGACCAACCGACAAAAATTGAATAGACGAAACGCGCATGAAAGTCCAAAATACCGAGGATATTCGAATCACATAAAATTTCAACGCACACAGAATAAAATAATAAGCCTTTTTGAAAATGTGGACAGGTAAACAAAATGAGCAAGTTGCCTGATAATGCTTGTAAATAAAATAGCTTTACAGACCTTAACAAGGAATCGTGATATGTATTTTTAAGGTCTGCAAGGTGATGAATCTGTAGTTTGGTTGTTTCAGATATTTATGACCGACTGATTCCTGTTGTTGGTTTGTTCTCTTTCCATACTCTATCTCTGACTGATGGCAACCGCACCACCACCAGAATTATCAAAAATGACCAAACCACTGGTCCATCGTTCGATATACCTCAAAGAAAAGTCATATTATGAAAAAGTATTATTACTTTAACATTATCAAGTAAAATAGTCCCATCAGTGCAATTTTAGCAATGCAGAAGTTTGGATAAACTATAATACTAATTTGACTAGTTAATTATTTTGTACTATGATACTACAGATGTCACTTTATTTGGCACACTCACGTACTGTACATATGGTTTCATAAATTTTCCCATTTTCCTCAGTAGAATTGATGACGTAATTCCTATGTAGATCGAATCAAAATCAATTTTGATCAGCCCAGCATGGTTTCTGAAACCCGCATAACCAATGATAGCACGTGTTTGTTTGGTCAGATGGGGCGATGGATGGACCAGGTGACAGCTGTGGTGATCGTCACACTGGCTTGACCAACCCGAACAAACTGTTCTCCACGGCGATTACCATATTATTGAATTTAATGCTGTTGGCCGTGAAGTGAAATGTAAGTAAAATGTTTCAGAATGTTATGGACGTCCAAGGGTGAATCCAATGTTCGAATAAAGGAGCATGTGAACTGATAAACTCTGATCATTTTACTGGGACGTTCTACTTTACGTTTCACCCATTGGCATATCGGCTTCATGCTATCTTCAGTGAGGAATGGCGTTTAGCCGGAAGGATTTATCTGATAAAACTAGCACCAGTAAATCGTCGAAAACGGCTAATGTTTTTACAATTTTATGTTCGTTCGTTGATTCTGTGCCATCATCAGTGTTTTGTTGTCTCGTCCCGCACTGCTGGCATCCCTGACCAGCCCACCTAAGGTGGCGAGATGCCAAAACGAATGGACATATAAAACTGGCTGAAAACTATTAAATTGGTGGGCCAAAGTATAAGCTACGTCGCAGATCTCAGAAAAAAAATCTCCCAATTTTTATATTGTAGTTTGAGGTTTTCCATTTATCCTGGTCGCTGTTGTGACCCCCCTCAAAAAAAACCTGGTTAAGTGCTGGAATGCACCTGAGAAACCCAACTAGCAAAAACAAGCGGAACGAGTTGAATAAAGATGATCAAATTACATGTTCATCGCCAAGGAAACATCAGAGAGAAATCGCACAATTTTTATTATTCAATGTTTTCTCATCATCCAGATCTGCCTGCCCTCGCGGCTTCGTGAAATCTTTAGTCTTGGGTACTGTTGTCTCGCCTCACCCTACTTCTAACCCTGATCGGCCCACTTAATTGTAGCAAAATGCCGAAACGCATGACTGATAAAAATAGCGAGAAAATCAAAAAACAGCCAGAGTTCATCACGCTGTACATCTCAAGAAAAAATGTTTTACAATCATCCTGGTCTTCCTATCCTCGCTTTTTTTATTCTCCTCACACAAACAAAACCTGGTGAAACTGATTACGGGAGTCGTCTAAACTACAGGTTCATCGCCCAGTAGCCCTCAACAAGAAATCTCACCATATTTGGCCCACATTGAATCTATCAGAAATGATAGCACAAGATACTACTCCAAGATAATATTCCACGAGAGAATTTATGCCTGAGTGAAACGTAAACCAGCAAGAACTGAAGTCTGAATAATGTGATCAATGTCAATCAGTCCTACCCGCAGACCAACCAACCTTTTATTACCGACCAGATCTAATACAAATAATCTACGGCGGTGGGTTTTCGTGTTGTTTACTTAGTAGAAAATGAAAATCGATAAATGCCGAAAGGCGTATTTCTTATTTCAAAAAAACACGAGGATAGACGGACATGATTATCTAACTACAAAATACTATAAAGCTGATAAAGTCATTCCTTTTCCACATTAGAACAAACAAGTTATGATAGCACCTATTCTCAAGGCATAACAATTTTGTCGTAGAATGTAAATCCGTACATATTTAAACTAGATCTGCTACGTAGGTGTGACTGCTATCGGTGATCTGTGAGGGTCCTGATATGAAAACAGGAAACTCGCTGTCCCCGAGCAATAAACCTGAAGAAGGAATCAGGTTGTTGGAGTATCAAGAGATAAAACGTACATACCCTAACTGTCGAGGCCTTGTAAAATATTGACACTTATTGTACTAATTTTATGTTCTTTTTACAAATCCTTCTCTTTCGAATAAACCCCGATTGCAGTTTCTTCCAAAAAATAGTTCCTCAGGGAATAATAGGACTCGAAATATCGAATAGTAAATATCGAATCTGATTTGTTACTGGAAACAATACCGATTTGTGAGTTCATTGCACAACATTGCTACACGCGTACAACTATTGTGTAAACATTCCCGATTTATCTCGTACTCCTTTTATGTCTTGACCTTATCAGATCTGGTAACCAATGTAAAACAAAGGTGGCTCACGGGTTTTTGTTGCTTAATAACTTAGCGATATAAAAAATACAACTGATATAAATATATAGATTATATTTCACCGATGATTGTACTTGGTCGTTTTAAAATTCGGTATAATTTGTGTGGTTGAAAATAGCATAATGTTAAAAACCATAAACATCAATAAAATATTCTACAAGACCATAAAAAGCATAATGAAAATATTCTCTTCATGTTTTATGAATGTTTTAAGTGGGCGAGAAGGTATCTACGACGTCTAGAGCAAAATCAACCTGAGAAATTATTACTAGTTCAATAGCACAGAAAACTCTTAGAAAAACCAAAATAAAACTAAAATATTCTGTAAGAAATATAGTAGGACAATGATCAAATATTTCCATCATGTTAATGTTTTAAGTGCAAGTAGATGAGTAGATCTACGATATCTTTTTTTTATTTATTTGTTACCTATACATGATAGTATATTATACAAATATGTACATATTATTAATATATCACACAGCACAACACTAGCACTAATGCCAGCACTGCACCGGTAGAACACATGCTTTGAGGAGCCAGACATTGCTGACACACAGTGTGTATGATTAGGTGTCAAGGAGGTCCCGAGGTCATCGTCGGGTGAGGCGAATTGGTGGGTTGTCAGGATGGAAATGAGTGTAGAGGGCTCGAGCAGAATGGTTAGGATGGTTCGATAGGTTGGTGTGGAAGGTTTGGCATCTGGACCGGATTATTTCGTTGACAAAAGGAATGTTGAGGTCTTTGTGGATAGTGAGGTTAGTGACAATAAGGTGCTTTGACATTTTTCTAAGGACTTTCGATTGGAAGGACTGGATGCGCTGGATATTGGAAGGATTGGCAGTACCCCACAGGTTCACTCCGTATGTCCATATTGGTCTTAGTAAATTCTTGTACAGTGTTAGCTTTGTCTTAATTGTCAAAGTCGATTTCGGTCTTAGAAGTCTTCGCAGTAGTCCAAGTCTTGTATTAAGTTGCTGTATTTTAAGTCTTGTGTAGGAATTCCACGTCTACGATATCTATAGCAAAAATATGTAGTAATACCAAATACATTATCACTAGTTCAACAGTACTGATTGCTCTTAGAAAAACCATAAATACAAATGAAATATTCTTTTTTAAAAAAATTATGGTAGCACAATGAAAAAAATTCTTCTTCGTTTTACGAGTGTTTTAAAAGGGTACAATCTGGTTTGGGATGTTATTGGGTATGTGGTCCTTCAATGAATCATACATTGTATTATACAGTTGCCAAGCTTTCGGCTCTATATTTGGCCTTCCTCAGGGTACAAATTCGCGTCCTAATTACAGTGTTTGATACATACGTCATAATACAGTGTATGATTCATTGAAGGACCACATACCCAAAGCATCCCAAACCAGATTATAATCAAAGTTGGTCGATAACTGAATAACATCGTAAATTGTTGGGTCAGCCCTAGACATGCCTTTCTACAACGACATAGGACGAGAATTTGTGCCCTGAGGAAGGCCAAATAAAGAGCAGAAAGCTTGGCAACTGTATAATACAGTGTATGATTCATTGAAGGACCACATACCCAATAACATCCCAAACCAGATTACATATAATCAAAGTTGGTCGATAACTGAATAACCTCTTAAATGGGTATGTAGGCATCTACCGTCTCTAGATCAAAAGAAATAACTGAAATATTATCTCTAGTTCAATAACATTGATGGGTTTTAGAAAAACCATAAATACAAATAATATATCCTATAAGAAAACGAGTAGCACAATGAACGAAATGTCATGAGTGTTTTAAGTAGATGAGTAGCTATCTACGACCTCTAGATAACAAATCTTTAGCCAGAGGCACTCTCAACACGACAGACAAGAATGACACCTCTACACGAAAAACAAACACTTTGTGCCCTGAAGATGATCTTAATAAAGATCGAAACGTTGGCACGATAAAGAAAATGTTTTTCTAAAATCTACGTCACACCAAACCTCTCACGATCTCCGAATAATCTTTAGCCAGAGGATTTAATTTTTTGTTTGTTTAGAAAACAGGTGTATAAAGCCTCTTTACGAGGGGGAGGAAGTTAAGGATGTTAAAAAAATAGTATAACGGCATGTGGGGTAAACGATTTTCCACATTATAGTACAATATCTCAGCCCCTTTTACACATGTTTGATTATAGGGTTGATTACACATATCAATTTAAATTTAAACTACTCCAGAAAGTAAGATCTTCAAAAATTGTTTTCCTTTCGTTTTACACTAGGGTATCATTAAGTGAATCTTTTATCCTATTAAACAGGGATCTCATAATAGCTTCACTGTAAGGTTGGATTAAAAAAAACGTAAAGACTACTGGGAGTATATAGTTGTGACGTAGCAGGCTTATAAAAGAGAAGTAATAAAGAATGACCTCTTTCAAAGCCCTCCCTTTAAAACCGAACGGATGTGCTTATGCATGAATAACTTTTATTTGAATACTTATAGATTTCGCTTTTTCATCAAGGGGCTGGAAGGTTTCCTGCACCTCAAAGGCCTACCGAGCCGAATATTTATAACAGAAAATTTTATATAAAATAAATTTATAATTGGGGTGAGAGAAAAAAATATGCGACCACGTTCAAACGTCCTTTTGTATTTTGACAAACGCTCTGAGCCTTCCATCCTCCAAAGGGCAACAAACTGGGTCAGGTGCGTCCTATTTTATAGGCCTTTTTTTTACTCCATCCTCTTTGAGAGGAAGGAGACGGTAGTGAGAAAAAATATAAAGCTAATAGTCCGACGGGGTGGGTGGGTAGAGAAGCAGCAGGTGACGGAAGCGGGAATATTTGGGTTGAGGCATGAGGTCATCACTTAGTACTGATTTATACCCACATTCTAACTATTGGTTTTGTTAATTAAATAACAATTATTTCTGTAATCGATGAAACAGTTGAATTGATCCCAATCGATTTTAATTAACACGGCTTCTATTATTCGAAGGGCTCAAGAGTTATTGAGATCATCTGTGTTAATTACGCAACGTCGTTCATCAATGTAAAAATATTTTAAGAAGCACCTTTCTTTTTACAACATACAAATGCTGTTCAATAAATTATTGAAACGTGAAATATATTATCATGTAATCTAATATTTTTTGTGATTTTTTGACAACCAAATTCGTAATAAAAATATGCGATTAGACTTAGCAGATTAGATTAGTATATGCCAATGAATTCATCATTTTATTTCGGATCCATGATTTTACAGCGCATTTTCAATTCTTTATCTCACGTTGAAAAGGGTTTTCAACTTCTTCTGGCAGTTTATTTAATCCTTTAATTGTTGAAAAGCTACCAAATTGACTGAGCAAGAGCTCAAGAGCTCGAAGGACCTTTCTTACATGAAATGAGGAGGGAGGATATAATAAAAACTAAAGGATTTGCTTTTTACAAACTGCTAAATTGACTGAGTAGAGTAGGAGGCCAGATGAGCTCCAAAAGGTCTTTACAACGTTAAATATTGATAAATTATATTCTTTTAAAAACTGCCAAATTGGTGGAGGAGGAGCTCAAACGAGCTCGAAGGACCTTCCTTACATGAAATGAGGAAGGAGGATATGATAAAACTTGTTAGACTTTTATGGTATTCTTTATGAAAAAATAAAATATAATTATAATAATATTATTATTATTATTGTTTTAATAAAAGGAAAAATTATAAATAAAAGGCACTGTTAGGGATACAGAATTTATTCATACCAATTATTTATTTTTAAATTTAGAATTACATCTTTTTTTATGTCTTCTTTTATGTCTTGTATCTTCGAAAATAAAATCTACAAAAAAAAGAAAACCTACCCTTTTTGTACTAATATAAAAAAACTTAACCTATAATAAACAAAAGTTTAAACTGTTGTTAAAAATAAGCGAATTGAAATTTATCGATGCGCAACCCCAAGGAATAAAATTAAGGAAATATGGAAATGGGAAACTCACTCGATGAATGCTCTTTCCTTGATGTTCTCTGACCAGATGGTTCTTCCCAAGAAAAGTTGAAGTAGCCAAGTTCGAGGTGGCATGTCCACAGTCTCATGATGGAATGTCCCTGTTATTCTGCCTTTCAGCCTTTCTGGACTCTTGTCTCCTACGTATTCCAAAATTCACCGTTTCCATTACGTTCATTTTGATTTGTTTGTTATAAACTGCTAAATAGGCTGAGAATAGTAGGATGTCAGATGAGCTCCAAAAGGCCTTTCCAACGTTAAATATTGATAAATTATAGAAAAACAGTCAAATTGGTGAGAAGGAGCTCGGAGGGCCTTCCCAACATGAAAGGAGAAGGAAAGATCAAACTGCTAAATTGTCTGAGGAAGAACTCAGAAGAGCTCGAAATATAAAACTCGCTGTAAAGCAAAAATCCCAAATAAAATAAACAGCCAAAAAAGATAAAATGCGCATAATACATAAACAGCTATAGTACCTAAATAAGTAAAAGAAGTAAAAAAATATAACAAATGTACACAGTGCTTCTGTGACCGCAACGGTTTAGGAGTAGCACGGCGACTCATCTCTATAAGGTCCCGGGTTCAAATCCAGCGGCCTTGGAGTTGAGCCCGACATACTTACAAACGTACTTATAAGTAAGTGTATTACCATTTATAACCAACCAAACGAAGAAGAAAGATAAATGAAATATTTAATTACAACTATTATCAATTATTAGAAATGTCGTTACGTTATTATTAAGACTAGTGTTTCTGGTTAAACATCAAATATTTGGACTGTAATGAGCATCGACATTTCAATCCTAATAATGACAAATAACAATTCGCATTATCAAGCAATAATTCGGAATGATATCAAACTTTTTTTTAAATATTTTCAGTTGTAAAAGTAGCGAATTTAATAGCACTTTAAAATTCCATGAATCAACAATCAGTGTTAACTTCAGAGACTTGAATTGTTTGGAATGTCACATTATAAATAATATTAATAATTAGAAACCGTTTTAAGAATATGCATTCATTTTGATTGGACATACCATATACTATTGGTTATTCGTTTTTATGTATTATTCATAAAAATGTATATCATTCATACAAATCTGAAGTAGCAAGGACAAAAACTATATTATTCTTAAGTGATATTATAACATTATAACTAACACATTATAATTAACATTAATAATTAGAGACCGTTTTAAGAATATGCATTCATTTTGATTGGACATACCATATACTATTGGTTATTCGTTTTTATGTATTATTCATAAAAATGTATATCATTCATACAAATCTGAAGGAGCAAGGCCAAAAACTATATTATTCTTAAGTGATATTATAACATTATAACTAACACATTATAACTAACATTAATAATTAGAGACTGTTTTAAGAATATGCATTCATTTTGATTGGACATACCATATACTATTGGTTATTCGTTTTTATGTATTATTCATAAAAATGTATATCATTCATACAAATCTGAAGAAGCAAGGACAAAAACTATATTATTTTAAGTGATATTATAACATTATAACTAATATTAATAATTAGAAACCGTTTTAAGAATATGAATTCATTTTGACTGGATATTAACTTAATATATGGATAGTAACTTCAAAGACTTGAATTGTTTGGAATATCACATTCCTACTATTAACATTCCTACATAACTACTATTAATAATTAGAACCGTTTTAAAAATATGAATTCATTTTGATTGGATATACCATATATTGTTTTTATGTATTATTCATAAAAATGTACATCATTCATACAAATCTGAAGGAGCAAGGACAAAAACTATATTATTGTTAAGAGACTTTTGTCGTACAGGTTTGATCCTGCTAGTACTGTCCTAAACTTGTCGCTGCAAGTTGATTCAATTCATTCCATGAATTCAATCGTAAACAGGGTAAATACCACGCTCTGAAAAATACCCCAAACATAATATTGTTGAACTTAAGAAAAGTCTGCAAAATCAGTCAATCCATGAATATAAATCATTGGTGTAAACGACCGTGATGTGTTTACGACCGTTGTTTATTATTTTGGAACACTGAATATCAATAATTTATCAGTGTTCATTGAAAAAAAACTCTGTGTAAATTCTTGATAAACTTGTAAAAGATTGTGAAAAGGTCGCCGAGTGAAGTTAATTTTCAAATACAAAAGGTTAAAATCAGCTACTACATCGTTAAACAAGTAAAAAATATAAAAAAAATCATAACTCTCGTGACTCACCCATATTGGAAATACTATAGGCAATATATAAAAGAAGTACGTTGGTCCTTTATGAGCATCCTGTTCCTCCTGTATTCCCTGTTTGGGCTGTTATAAGCTGTCGACATATCGCCACCTTCATTGGTGTGTTTGAGTCTTATTCTTATCTTATTTTACCTGAAAATTATAAAATATTTGGATTCCTTTAACAATTTCACATAATATAAAAACTGTAAAAAAAACGTCCAAAATGAATGCTTTGAATTGCAATTGGTTTATAATATTATATAATATAAATTCTGTAAATGTCTATTTTACTTTTGAGGCCAAAGGCCAAACTCTACCTCGGTAGAATCGACGTTACGAAGTTTGACTCTTTAGAGCACAGATGAACTGCTACATTTGTTCTTTTCTGAAAAGCTGTTTTTGTGGCCGTGACTTTATATGTAATATTTAAAGGTGTTTGCAAGTCGGTCGTTCCCGATCATCCAAGTCCGCCTGTACTCGCTGTTTTAGCCTGTCAGTAACGTTTCATCATGTCATCTTCAAGCAGGTTTATGGTGAATATCCAAAACTATTCTGACTAACTAAACCGGCAGGACAAACCGGTCAGGATGATCGCTGACGACCAAATTGGAGTTTTTCGTAGACCTAACCAAAAATTAAATGTTTCATTCGATAGTTCAGTTTTTAAGTATAAAGTGTATAGTTAAGTCAAAGAAATCGTATTTTTTTTGCTTCTATAACTGTATATTTGATAAATCCTACGTTTTATTATGCATTATTCTGTCGAAGTATTTATATTACCAAAAAATATAAAGATCTGAGATTACCATTAAAGTATTAAAAATTATTCGAAAGTAAATCAAATTATCTATTCACCTATATCTAGAATTTGAATTACTTGCTTTGAAGTGATGAAACGGCGAATTGGTTGTTTAAAACGTGACGGAGGCTGGGAAAAGTATTTGTAAAAAGCGGAAGCTCAAGGGGGATCATTCACTGATCCGTCTGCACGTGCGCTCACTTCCCCAACACATGCTCGATAAGTTGACAGCAACTAGATGAAGTCTCCACCTGTGGAAACAAGATTTAAATAAGAATAATTCAATCTTGAATTATAACCCCGTTCCACCATTTATAATATACATTTCTTGTGGATTTCGTCTGAACTTGATTTCCATTTTGTATAATGTGTTGTCCTATAAAAAATTTTTGCTCTTATAACACTTGAGCAAGGTTTAAATAGTGATATCATTGAATGTGATCGTTTAACAACAATGTTTGCTTTATTGCCAAGTAGATATTGAAATTTCAATTTCATTTTAAACGGAATTCTGCTGCTTAGATATGAAAGACTTAAGCTGATGGAGAACAATTTGTCATATGTATAGAAATTTTCTTCAATCCATGGCGAACTTCTTAAAGAAGCACATCCTCACTCAACCGTCCCAGAAGTTGCTTGAAATTACTACAATAATAGAACAACAATTTCCCGGCACTGAATGTTACGAGTAAAAGGATGAGAATCAATACTGATCCAGATCAGATGTTGGGAGTGTACAAATGCCAAAACATAATCTTACGCGCAAAAATTAATGATGACTGTATGGTTTAGGTTGTTCTGTTTGTTCATTTTTTTCTTGAGGGAAATAATTCACCACTTAACCGACATGAAATTGACCACATTAATCAAAATTTTATCAAATTACAGCAATGGTGAACTTTACTTACATACGGAGCTATAGCCTGGGCTGATAAAGCGGAACAAACAACCAAAAGGAAAGAACTCTCAAAAATACAGAGACTTGCATGCATCTGACATGTCCTACAATTAGCATGGAAAAGATATTGGGACTAATCCCCCTACATCACATGATAGAAAGGACAGCACAGAAAACTATAATTAACATCACTAGAGAGAAACCTCCAACAGGAATAAAACTGAAATGGAGAGACAGAAACAAACTGTGGAAAAACCATCCTTCACTCATGGCTCCAAGAGACGACATGAACAGGAGGTTTGAATTTAACCATAAATTCCGAATACATCTGGGCACCAAAAAGGAATGGGAAAGAGAGGGAAATAACTCCCTCAAAAATGGCACCATCCTTTGGTACACAGATGGATCTAGAACACAGGAAGGTACGGGGGCAGGAGTGTTCGGACCCGGAACCAAATACTCAGAACCCATGGGAAAGCACACCAGTATCTTCCAAGCTGAAATTCATGCAATTGAAAGATGTATCCAATTCAATCTAAATAAAGGATACAAAAACAAGAATATAGCTATCATGTCAGATAGCCGAGCAGCCATCAAAGCACTAAGCTCAAATACCATTAGTTCAAGGATGGTGCTGAACTGCAAAACCAAATTAAATATATTAGGCTCGCAGAATAAAGTCAGCCTCTGCTGGGTCCCAGGACACATGGGAGTAGAAGGCAATGAGAAAGCGGACACCCTGGCAAGAAAAGGGGCTGCCACACCGCTAATAGGACCTGAACCCTTCTGTGGAATAGGAACACACACTATCAACGAATACCTCAGACAGAAGGACAAAAAGAAAATGAGCGAACTTTGGAATTCACTTATTGGACATAGACAATCCAAGAATCTTCTAACCAACTTTGGCAAGAAAGAAATCACAGAATGTGTCAAAGGAAGCAGGAACAGACTGAGAATCCTAACGGGATTCCTGACAGGACACTGTAGATTAAATGGACATCTAAAGAAAATTGGAATAATCCGAGATGGCACATGCAAATTCTGCAAAGAAGCAGAAGAGACACCGACACACTTACTAACAAACTGCGGAGATACACTAGCCCGCAGGAGGAAGTGTTTTGGGATGTACAATGTGACCATAGAAGAACTACAACCACTGAAACCGGGCCTATTAATCAAGTTTCTTGATGAAATAGGACTCACCGATGTGCTTTAGGCAGAGCACAGGGGATACAATAGCTCTTAAAGGGCGCAGTATACCATACCCTGAAATATTATATCTATCTATCTAATGGTGAACTGGAAAAGTCCTTCCAGGTTACCCAACAACGCTCATGAAGCTAACTGTCCCTACAAACGATCGGTTTTTTCGGAGCTTAGTTAACTTTATTCGAGCACAAATGTTGCTGCATGTTGATCTACAGACAGGCTTATGTTCTGACAGTGTCAAAAGCCATAGAGCTTTTTCACGTATGATTGCCATAAAGTGCTAAGGACGTGAGATGGTTTGTTCCCCAAGCACTGCAGCCTCCTGGTTTGTTGTACTTTCCTAGTTCCTCGGTTCAGTGGTTCAATGAAATAGACTCGATTCTTCTTCTAATGAGTACGACGTCATTGACTATTCCTTACTTTCCCTGGGTTTTCTTTGAATCCAGGTTATGTCTCCATTGAGCAGTTGCTTCGCATTGAAGATGGTATGGGCTGATTTGACAGATACCATTGCCAGAAGGCACATGGATATGGCCAAGCAATTAATGCTGCTTGACATTATCCAGAACTTGCACAGCCTCCTGCCACTATTAGAAGAGGCTAGTCATGAGCTCAGCCAACGAGGCTGGAAATTATTTTAGATGGCTGGCTGCACATTTGGGAATTGTAAGTGACAAACTGGCAGACTCTTCTGCAAAGAGTGTCCTTAAGGACGAACACTTCCAAATACAAGTAAGTAAAATTCACCAAACTTCTGAATTTTCCTCGTTGTATTAAGCTAAATGTGGCTTCCCTCTTTTATGAAACATATCCTAAATTATGAACGTCTAAGCCAACATGGCAAATTAAGAACATACCTACCTAGATTTGAAATCATAACCAGTCCTAGCAACTAGAGTACACAGAAGCTAAGTTACATCTTCTCAACTGTCAACGATTTGATTTTAATCGCCACACGCTACTTCAGCCTGCCTTGTTGAAAAAAGGGAATCTATAACTTGTCATAACGCTCCATTTTATTTTTTTAACTAGACTATTTATGCAATACATTATTGTTATACATCTGTACATATCTTATGTTTCTGGGTCTTGTGTAAGTTTGAACAGTACGAATTCAGAATGCTGTGTTCTATAAAAGGGTGTTCCAGAGAACAGACCATCAATACTTCAGAAGGTTATCCACGATGTCATATTGACTAAAAGCCCCTATGTTTCAGATTACTTCATCCTTTCACAACTTAATTCTTCTAGTGTCTCAAAAAGTATTAATATGTAAATTGATTAATAGAACGAACATTAAAAATGCTATGAGACTCGTTTCTTTTTAGCTAACGTTAACAACAGCAAACAAGATGCAACGTCGCTTAGAAGATAAACTTTTGCGAGTTGCCAAAGTTGTTGCCTAGAGTTTAGATACGGCTTTTCGTAAGCTTGCGGATTATCGGGATTGTATCGTTCCATGAGTTGGATATAAAACACCCGAAATAAATCTAAGATGTTTTGTTAAGGTCTGCGAGATGATAAACGTGTAGTTGGGTCCTTGTTTATTCAAGACGACGAGGACAGGCGGAAGATCGGAGACGGCCACTCTACCAAAGCCTAAACAAATAAGTATGTTATGTTGTTTCTCATAAACCATAACAAAAATCAAGTGTTTTGTTATGAAAAAAATTTTGTATTGAAAGTAAGATATCGTCTAAACCACGTGCCGTTACAGAGGTAAAGCCACTGCTATTTCTGTTTGGAAATTTTAGGAAAATTTTTAATATTTTTAAAGAATAAAAGTTTATAATGAAATCATGGGTATACAAGATTTAAATGTACTTAAAAAACAAATCTTATTTTATTTGCGAGAATTGGCGAGGATAAGGATGAACTCAACAACCTTTTTTCTTTTCTATTCTTTCTATTTGTCCGCAATGCATTTCGGAGCCATCTTCCCGGCTCCCCTCTTCACGGCTTTGGGTAGTTTACAGACAACTTATCTAATTTTTGTCTTAATCTCTTATTTTTAAAGGATTTCATTTTTTATGATGAAAATAAGAAAGCCTGTTTTTTCCGATATAGTTCTACGCAAAAGCTCAACAAATTTCAAACAGAATACGTCAAATAAAAAGTCAGGCTAATCTGTAAATAGAATAGACACTATTATAGAGTGGTTTCAGATAATCAGGAGTCGTGGATCTACAGGACGAGTAGATCCATTGGTTTAAGCCGCCGTTTCAACTGGCTGAATCGGAAATACGTACGGCCGAGAGGAGAATATATATGTTCCACCTTTGAGAAACTCGTCTACATACAACAGCTATATAGGCAACAAAATCGACATTTTCAGTTGAAAAAAAATCCCTACGACTATTCTAAAATGCTTTCCTTGCTAATGTCTAGTTAGAAGTAATTTGCCAACCTTAACCAGATGGGCTCAACACCTTTCTATACACTCGACAGCACGCAAGGCGGCACACGTTCGATCCTTGTCACCTCACGAGTTGCCCAATAAGTCTATTCGTGGAAATCAAGCCTCTCCTTTTCCCTTCACCGACTTCCCAGGTTGTTGTAGCGTAAACCGACGTGTTTTATCAAAACATATTTTGTTAAAAGCACTTTGAACACTTGTTAAGGTTTGTGGCGTATTGAAATGTGACATCGATAATCCATGCTGTGGTTGGTAATAACAATAAAAATTAAAACAACATCAAATAAATAAGTAAAATGTGCCGAAATCCCACATACCTTCTTACTTGACTTAAGCTAGAATTAGTGGTTTTGCTTTATTCACTTCACCTTCCTTTAAATGCCCACAGAATGTCTGTATATCTCGTATTTGTTCAAAAATGTCTTATGCTGTATGAACATTAATTGAATTCTACAAACATGTCTGTATGCCAAAACAATCGCAAAGGCACCACAAAACCAAACTTGAACAAAAGTGGAAGCATCAACATCAACAAAAGTTTTCAGAAGAAAACGTTCCTTCAAAAAGTCCAACTTAACAAACATGATGTTCTCAAGGTACGATTGGCCCTAAAGCCAAGCAGGAATTGTTGAAAAGATTATTCGAAACACTCTTTATGGATGTTTTGCACGATTTTTAAGGCAAAATTAGTAAAAGGATCTCAAATGTGAGACATGTTCAAGTGAAAGAAGTCAAACGTAGCCCTGAAGATGGCGGAATGCCGAAACGTCTGATAGACTAAACAAAGGAAGATAGGAGTACCTGGATGATTCGAAACGACCTATCTACAAATATTTTAAATATTGCCTACGCTGTGTTGCAAGTAACAGGCACTGAAGACGGCAAAAATCATCTGACAAACTAAAACATCAAGGATAGAAAGGAGGATAAGGAAAAGTAAAAGTACAATTACTTTTCAAATCTATAGGTAATGGTACTGCTTCTAGATGAAAATTTCCCAATTTTTATTATCTAGTGTTTTCTACTCATCCTGACCTCGTTGATTCGGTGCCTTATTCAGGGTTTTCTTATTCTACCTTACCCTGCTTATATCCCTGACCAACTCGCTTAAGGTGGTTACTGATAGACAAACTTCAGATAGAAATGTCACAATTATTAATTGTAATATTTTCTAGTCATCCTGATTCCAGTCCTCACGGTTTCGGTGACATCTTTCCTAGAGGGTTCGGTTGTAACTTACCCACCTACAAACCCTGATCAGCCTACTTAAAACAAATATACAAATGCCCGAAACGCATTGACTCATGAACAATTGAAGAAAAGGCGGCTAGGTAATGATCAGAAACAACAGGGTTCATCACGTTGCAATCCTCGAGGAAAAATATCATGATTTTTATATTGTACTTTGGTATTTTCCAATCTTCCTGATCTGTCCAAACTGCTTTCGCTCCAGAAACAAAACCTGGTGAAATGCTGAGCGCGTCTGACAAACATAACAGCGAAAATAGGTTGACCAGGATATACTGAGATATTCAAACCATTGAAGATGGCAGGTAAAATTTACAGCTCAAAACAGCGATGACAGGAGGGAGGATCAAAACGATTGGAAAAAGTCTAACTGCTACTTTTAAATATCATTTTACGCCAGTAACAGGCACAATAGAGGGTGAATCAGTTATTCTTAAATAAAGTATCATATTATATCATATTTTTATTATCATATTCGTGGGAGAGTCACAAGTTTGTAATTTTAGTATTTTATTTGTGTTTAACAATGTGAATTTAGAAGGTTATTTTCGAAAAATCCTTGTCGCAAGGTGTCCGGTTGTCGACTTTTACAGTGATTGGCCACAATTAGGCCAATAATTTTTCTTAATGATCGCTGTGATTAACGACTGCGGATATTGTCTTGCATTGTCTCGAAAGAAAAAGTATACACCCGTAGTAAATAAATCACTGCCGTTCAGACCAATACTTTCTGTTCACGGATTTGAGTGTTTCAGCTGTTTTTGCGGATTTTCCGGAACGGGAACACACCGCCACAGGCTATGTAGTTAGCCCTGTTAAAGCATGAGCTCGTGTATAAGACGAACTTGCCCAACTCACGTGTTCCAGCTCCCGTTTCAGGTTTCACTTCCGTTTCGGTAATCCTCCTCCCCGGTGCTAGTCACGAGGGCACGACCCAATGTCTATCCCAGAAACATTTCGGCTCTTCCTGGTCCCTAACTGTGAAATTGGAAAGGAATGACAGGTGACTGGACATGTCAACTGAAATTATCAACTACAAATTTCTGAAGTATAATGTATAGACAAGTATATAGACGGTTTTTCTTAAGTTTCAGTTATTTTGTTTTTGTTAATTTTAATACATATCGAACTACGTAACATTTAAACATTATTGCATAACAATCGTGAGAAACTGCGAGGTGATGAACCTGCAGTTTGGTTTTTTCCGATCATTCTAGTTTGCCTATCTATTGGATGGATTTTTTGTTCATCCTACTTATATGCTCAGCAACGCGCTATGCTGGGTTTAGGCAAACTTAAAGAAAGGTAGGCAGTCCAAGTTTTGTATTTTCATAATTATCTTTAGGGATAATATCAAACTCTTCGCGCCCAGTCCATATCATCTGCAACACCAACTAGGCCAATTTTATGTTTTTATTAAAGTAAAACTAATTTAAATTCAATATGTAATAATAATATTATATAAATATTATTTTTATTATGGAAACGACCAAATTATATGTAACAATTTTTCTTTATTTTAAAAGCAATTTTCCAATTGATATTTCATAATTACATTACACGCTTAATAAACCCTTCCCTGCAAAAACATTCAGCAATCATAAATGTTTATTGGTGAGGTTGTAAAATTCCGTATGGTATTCGCTGTTTGGTAGTAAAATATATAGAAATGATAAATGATGGAGTGAGTGTGGTGTTCAATATTCTTTAAAAGGATAGTTCCTACTCACAGTAAGTTGTTTTGCAACGATCCGGATTTCGAGCCTTTTAGCTCATCATCAGGTTGAAGGACTTCTACAACCACGTCTCTCGACATGAATTGCCAAAGTGAACCCGCTGATACCTCCGCCAACGCGACGTTCCAATTAGCAGCTGATTTTTTTAATGGCGCTCAATTTGAACGTGCGAAACGCGGAAATTATAACACAAATAAATATTATACTAGTAAATACTTAATATTATTAAATTACTATAAAAATAATAACAATTAAAATAATTAGTTTAATTATTTGGATGTTTGATATTATTTATGTACATATTTAAAATGGGAGGTAGATCAAAATCTGTTATATTATTAATGCATTTATCACCATGTTCAATTTTACATTTTTTAATTTCAAATTTCTCAAACCAATCTAGTTCTTTCCCTTTGTTGAAACTATGTAACACTCTTGTATTTAAATTTGAATTGAAATTATGTTTTGTTTCTTTTAGATGGTCCTTAAATTCCGAAAATTTGCTCGATTTAGGCAAGTGTTCTTTTACTCTTGTTTTTATTTCTCTACCGCTTTGTCCTATATATTTAATATCACAATCAGTACAATTGAGTTGGTAAACCCCACTTTTTGCCAAGTTGTCTACTTTCTCTTTAGTCTGGAGGTATCAGCGGTTCACTTTGGCACTTCATGTCGAGAGACGTGGTTGTAGAAGTCCTTCAACCTGATGATGAGCTAAAAGGCTCGAAATCCGGATCGTTGCAAAACAACTTACTGTGAGTAGGAACTATCCTTTCAAAGAGTATTGTAAAATATATATTTATTTTATTTATTTGTTTAATAGGCAGAGTCCTGTACAATACACCAAAATAATACATTTTACAATAAAAAAATACAAATTTGTCCACAAGAAAAGATTAAAACGTAAATGATACATTTGTAATAATTATATAATTACATATTAAAAAGAAATATTAGTTGACAAAGTAAATTGCACAACTGTAAAATATTAATCTAAAAATAATAATTTAAAACTTGTTTATACAGAATAATCATAGACATTAAATTATAATTATATAATAAGCAATCGGAGGAAATCTTAATTATGCTAAGCAGTGACAAAATTAAACTTTCAATTATAATGAAAAAGACAATAGTAAAAAATATAATTGTTTTGAATAGCTAGGAGATATGATCTAAATGTCTGTAATGCATTACTGAATGAATATTTTTATACAATTCTGAATACAGTTATTAGATATTTTCTGGAGTCATGAGGGATGTTAGGAATGAAAAAAAATGAAAGAACATCTTTGACATCTTGTAATAATAATATTATACATATAATAAATAATAACGTTTAATTGCAAATCAGGATAATCGGAAACGGCCAAATTATATAACAATGTTTCTTTATTTTACGAAAGCGATTTTTCAACTAACATTTTTGGCTTGCAAATCTATAATTATACGCTTAGTAAATTCATGCCAAAATATTCAGTAATCATAAATGTTTATTGGTGACGTAGTAAAACTCCATATGCTATTCACGGTTTGGTAGTAAAATATATATTTATTTTATTAATTTATTTGTTTAATATGCAGAGTCCCAAAATGCAACAAAACAATACATTTTACAATAAAAAATACAAATTTGTCCATATGAAAATGTTAAAACTTAAATTATACATTTGTAATAACTATATTTATACATAGGGGGGCGTCGGTGGCCGCAATGGTTTAGGCGTTGACACGGCGCACATCACTGTAAGGTAAAGGTCCCAGGTTCGAATCCAACAAATTCAAACCCGACATACAAATGGGCTTTTTCACCGGCTCCCCGAGGGTTTATATAACCTCTGCTGTTGCGAACCCTCGTAAAAAATATATAAAAGAAAAATATATATAATTATACATTAAAGGAGTAAAATTAGTTGAGACAGTAAATTGCACAATTATACAATATTAAACTAAACATAATAATTAATAACTTGTTTATATAAAATAACCGTGGGTATTAAATTATATTTATATAATAATTAATCAGAACAAATCTTTATTATCATAATCAGTGATAGAACTGTAATAGTAAAAATCTAATTATTTTGAATAGCTATGAGATATGATCTAAACGTTTGTAATGAATATATTTAATTGTGAGCTCTTCTGAATAAAGTTTTTATCGAATTTCTGGAGTCATGAGGAAGGTGAGGTAGGAATAAAGTGGAAGAACATCTTTGATAATGGAGTGGATTTTGGAAATTTAGGTGAGAAAGTAGTAATAGACAATCTGGAGAATCGATCATCTAAAATAATTATATAATATCATTTATTTGTAAATGTATAGTAATTTATAAATAAGCACAAAATAAACACGATGAAATTCTAATGAAGATAAATAAATAGGATTGTAGAAAATTATGAGTGTTGCCAGATATGAAGCCTAGCATCGTAAAAGATTTATTTACTATTGATGAAATATCCAGTGAAAAATTAATATTTGGCTGAAACGTGACACCAAAGTCTTTAGTACAATTGACATTTAAAACGATATATTTATTTATTATAAGTAGGGTAGAATTTTTGAGAGCCTCCATTCAAAGAAATTACATAGGTTTTTGAAGCGTTTATAATCAAACCATTTTTAAGAAACCAAGGAATTATTCCTAAGAGACTTTTTTTTAAATTATGTCTTGAGAACTCGAAATTTTACGACAAATTTTAAGATCTTGTGCAAAAAAGAAAAATTTTAATGCCTTATTCTAAATGTACGCTTCCGTTTAAATACATCGATAGGAAACAATGTAAAGTATACCCGACGAAAGTCTTAAATTTATTGTTTTCAATTGAAACGGACAACCCTTGAGTAATTGACGTGGGTGTGGTTGTTCAGTGCCTGGCACTTTCAATTTTCCTCGTTCGACAGCTAGGCAACATTACGAGAATTAACATTAATAATATATTGTTATATCGGAAATGTTTATCACCTCGTGTCGTTTTAATTCATTTTTTGGTAGTAAATTTAATTTTATATTTATATTTTTGACTAATCCTTTTTTTTCAGGGTTTCAAGGGTAGCATGATATAAAAATGTCCAGAATTTATTTAATTATACTTTCTTGAAAATTAAATATAATTACAGATAAAATAAGGGTACGATTTACGAAACGAATAGAAACAATTATGTATATTTGATCACAAGGCAAAAGTTTAAATCAAAACGATATTTCGAATTGTTTCCGCCTTTAAGAATACAATGAGAAATAAATTCATGATTGAATTTTAATGTAAGAAGATAGCCGCGACCCCGAGCAGACATTTTGTGTAACTCCTAGTTCGTGAGGGCTTGACATTTTGCGAAATCGCCATCAACAATTTAAATCTAGAGACGATAATGTCCAATTATGACAATTAACATCGTGAGAAAAGATCCCACGTTTATAACGTAAAATTTATGCTAATCTAATCAATGACTGTATCTGTTAGCAGTGTCATGTAACGCGGACCGTAAAAGGTGCAGAAGAAAGGCCGGTTGGCGTTTGTCTGATGACTTCAACTATGAACGAATCGGTCCACCAGACGCGTAATTTTACGTGGAGGAAGTCGGCCGCCATAAACACCTTCCAAATTGCTTAAGCTATTCGCGTGTCGGATCTGACACAAGTCAAGTGCTGCAAACCGGTTTTTATCCTTGTTTTCTTTACTATTTCCCGGCACTTGTCGTGGGACACGCCATTCTAGCCCCGGGACTCGGCTCATTTGCGATCTTGCGTGAGCATTACCGGTCCATCGCTGTAATTGAAGTCGCATGGTTTAGGGGCGTTTTAACCATAACGTCGCATATGCTGAACGCAGGGCAGATTGCCCTGCTACACTGTTACTGCCCGTTTGTGAAACACATGTCACCCAGATGGTTTACCCCTTAAACGCTCCTATATCGTCATTTATCCAGGAAATATAATGACTCTTACATGATAACTCATCGAACGTGTTGTTTGGAATGCTTGACCTCAGAAGTACGAACAGCGAACGTGCCCGTATCAAATAGTTGACCTTAGGAAAATTGATGCTCTAACCTCATAAAGAACGATATCGCTTCATGCAATTTATAAAGTACCGAAATCCTTTAATGCTTTTAATTTTTACAGTTTATCACAACCCAAGATAAAAAAAATTAAAATAATTTTATCATAATACTGGGGAACTACTAATCTCAAATAATAAAAAATGCACTAGATCTTTTCAAGTCAAATCTTTTTTTTTTTATTTAAATTAAAAACAACACGTTTTTTACAAAGCAATTTTCTAAACACACCCTCCTAATTTAAAGGATCAGTCGTGATTATGTATCTTTTGAAAAGATGATGTCATATTTCGCACTTCATGCCTGAACTTTCGGTTTCATGTATACATTAATCACTTGTTGAAATGTCGACGAGCTTGTTAAGTACAAATATATTTTACTAAATTTTCTAATGATTTATATAACTAGGCATAAACACAAAAGTGAGAAAGAGAGTGCAGTAAAGGAAGTTAAACAAAACCTTAAGTCGAATAAAAATTGTAATTACATTCTAAATAGAAAGTGAATTAAAAAATTCATAGTACTTTTATTTCGAATAATATTGTTAGAGATACAAAGAAAACACCACCTGCAATCTACGATAAAGTTTTTAAAACTTTGCTGCTCTGCAATTTAAATTGTCGTCAGTCTTGAGTAGCTAGCCATAGTATGATAATGCATTAAAAATTTATGACCGAGCGACTAGCGCCTCAACAAACCCGGAATACCATTTTTGGGAAAATAAAAAATGAAATTTTCAAATTGAAAAATCCTTCTAAGGCATCATTCCAAATTCCATTCTTTTTCTTTCGAAAATCACAAAAATGGTGCTAACTTTAAACTGACACCACCAATCCAAAGAATTCCACACAGGGTTTAGAACCCTATAAACTGTGCGTATGGCATAAACATAGTCTCTGTAAATAAATTAGCAGCGAATATTTACAATAAAACGTTTGAGGAGTTTGTGTTGATTTCATCCCTATTTGTAAGACATAAAATCTAAACCTCGTCTACATAGGCTGACAAAAAGAAATTGAGTTTTTACGGTTATAATGGTTATAATAACTTTGAATATGGATAAAATCCAGAGGAGTTATAAATGTATATGAGTTATAAATGAGTATAACACCGGAGAAAACTTCACCGCTCATCTAGTTCAAAAATATCTTTTTTGACATGAAATTTTGTATTCAATGGCTTTTAAAGGTACTAAAATGAATCTGGATTTGTTTGGCCTCAATATTAACAACCAACAGGGATGACGCGCGACGAATCTACTCAGCAAACTCTTTTCAAAGTCCTTCATTGCTTCAACAGCTACATTTCCCCCAATTATCAACTGGCCCTCACCGGGATGTTCCGGACATCTTTAATACTACATATCTACACAGATGACATCTCCTTGATATCATGACCTTACAGACATTGCATCAGATCAAAATCCTAATGATGTTAGATAAGTTCCTTTCTTATCCTTAAAACTTATCCCAGTTAAAGGCTCAGTTGATTGGAAGTCATTTGACTCTACCCTTGAACATAAATTTATTAGTTTTCGTGGTCCGCTTGACCAATTAATATCTTTCAATTAATTAAGGTTTTTAGTTGAGATAAAAAAGTCAGTGTCACGAGCGGGATTCGAACCCACGACCTTCGGCTAGATACGCCGCTACTCTACCACTTGAGCTGTCGTGACTTCGATCGACTCGGACACCAACTTCCCATCCCGCTAGTGACACTGACTTTTTTATCTCAACTAAAAACCTTAATTAATGGAAAGATATTAATTGGTCAAGCGGGCCACGAAAACTAGTGAATTTAATTAGTTAAATTCAAAAGTTCACTAAAGTTCTACGTGGCCATTTCATTTGTCGCCGAGAATCAAATACACGACATTTGAAAAATGGCAAAAAGAAGCGTATCTAGATAGCAGCGTATCTAGCTGAAGGTCGTTATTTATCTCAACTAAAAACCTTCATTACTTGAACATAAACTTAACTTATTATCGCAACGCTGTACTTTACTAAATCTTTAATAAAATACATCACTACATACGGACCATCATTATGGAGAACGACGCGGCAAGTGGCAGCCCAGTCGTTATCCATCTGAAACGCACCTACAACCATTAAACTCACTAAGAATTGAACTACAGATTCGGATAAAAACGATCCAAAGTTATCGTGGAGGAGAGAGATACATATAGGAGATTTAAGATCATGTTCTATGATTCTAATGAAAGTGAAAATGATGGTAAGAAAGGAGGCAAATAAGCAGGATTTTTTTCATCGCACACCTGAAAACCATCATCTCGCGAAGAGCAGAAGGAATAGGATAAAATTCTGTATTGTTAAAGAGGCAGTGAACATATCTACATATGTTCACTGCCTCTTTAACAATACAGAATTTTATCCTATTCCTTCTGCTCTTCGCGAGATGATGGTTTTCAGGTGTGCGATGAAAAAAATCCTGCTTATTTGCCTCCTTTCTTACCATCATTTTCACTTTCATTAGAATCATAGAACATGATCTTAAATCTCCTATATGTATCTCTCTCCTCCACGATAACCATTCAAATCCAACGAAATATTCATGTCATAAGGCATCTACCACTAACAAGCTCCTTGTTTCGACTTAATCACTGCAAAATTACTTCGTAACCTATCTTAAAAAGGTGTAGATATCCTTTCAATAATTCTATCCTTAGAACCAAAATATACTTTCTATCCAAATGAAAATTTCTGGATTATACCAAAGCCTAAACGACCTCAACGTTCTATCATCCTACCGTCCAATTAGTGAAGTCTGAAATGAGCAAAGTCCTACAGCACATTCTCACGAAACATATTCTTACAAATAGTTCTAGGGCCGGCAAATTACATTGGCCATCGCCAGCCTTTTCTTCCCTAGCTTTACATTTCCTTTCCTATCTTCCTCGCGTATTAATCCTACTAATTTCTTTTCTTTTGTTTTCTCCAGTTGAGTTTCAATATTTTATGGTATTACCGTAACCAACTCTCTCTTTTCTTTGTCCTATTGGTAGCCTCTGTGTACCTCAGGGCCTCGTCAATTGTGGATAAAATATGACAAATAACAAACCCACACATAAACACAGAAACATGATAGTCGGGTTAGCATTCGCACTACCCAAGAGTAATCGATATTCCTCCAATAACCCTTCCATTCACGCTAATAAATTACATTCACACACCAGACTATGTTCACACTACCCCAGAGTATTCGATATTCCTCGATGTAATTGGGGATAAACCTCTTCATTCACGCTAATAAATTACATTTGCACATTCATTCCCTCTACCCCAAAGTACTCAATATTCCTCGGGTTATTGGGAATAATCTGCCTTTCACATTCATAAATTACACTCACACATTCATTCACATTACCCCAGAGTACCTGATATTCCTCGGGGAATTTGGAAATAAATCCTTTCGTCCACGCTAATAAATTACATATGCACAGCACAAATCATTCACACTATCCTCGAGGTATTTGAGGATAAGCCTCTCCATTCATGCAAATAAATAATCTGCCTTTCACATTCATAAATTACACTCACACATTCATTCACATTACCCCAGAGTACCTGATATTCCTCGGGGAATTTGGAAATAAATCCTTTCGTCCACGCTAATAAATTACATATGCACAGCACAAATCATTCACACTATCCTCGAGGTATTTGAGGATAAGCCTCTCCATTCATGCAAATAAATACATTCGATCCAATAAATAACATATATCACATATATGAAGGCACAAAGATCCTATATACAATTTAAAATATTTATGGCATTGAAACTGGAACAGCGATCTGTGTCTACTGCACTGCCTCAAGGCCGCGCATAGGTCATTCGAGATGTATTTCTTTGCTCTACCGCGATAAGCTCTCCACACAGCGGACACCTACATGGTCTCACCACTTGTAATCTTGGTATGACCTATGCGCAACCTGGTAAGTATGACCTTTTCCCTTCTAGACCCAGCCTCCGCAGTCCAGGGACCGATGTCTTTTTTATATTTGTATAATTTAAACGTGTTTCTTTCGTTCCAGTGGATTTTCCATTCATTTTTTATATCATTAGCAATTGTCGTTTGTAAATCCGCTGGACAAAAGTTGTAGTTTTAAATGAAACTTCCGTTTTTAGCGACTAGTTTTCGTTTATTAAATCATCATCGGAAATATAAACAAACAAGAAATATTTGACTATATTCCACATCGCCAAATATTCCAAAGATTCATTCCCAAAACCTTATTTCTGACTACCAGTTTGGGTTCAGGCGTTCCCATTCCTCTGTTCAGCAGTGTCACCGCATTGTAGCACGCTATCCTTGGGCAAAGGAGAGATTGTCGGTCCTGAATATTGTTTTCTTTTATTTTATTATTCTTAAATAAAATAACAAACAAATTTAATAACAACTTTGAAATATATATTTTAAATATATTCCATGTTTTTCAAATTGGGATGATTTAAATGTACACCCTTCGCTCTGAAATACAATACATAGTATTTGGGATTCCATGCATTAATAAATCTTTTTAATTAATCTAATTTAGCTAAAAATGCTAAGAACAAGAAATAATGATATATTTTCTAATAGTTAGAATGCAACTTATAAGCCTATGCTTTTCTCTTCTTATAATCGATAAAAAGGAACAATATTATTAGTTCGCTCATTCATTTTTCTAAAAAAACCCAAATCAATTTAAACCAATTACTCATTAATTGCAATAATTAATCATTTTAATTTTAGGCGTAATAACTTAAATAACTACAGATAATTGAAAAATATATCTAATTAAAAACATAACGGGTCTTTTCAAAGGGCCTAGCAAAGCGTCCGCCAAGCTGATCGCCGATTTTTTTTCTGTGCTATCTGATATTAAGATCTGAGAGAGACAAAGCCATTTAAAAGAGTTTATTCGTCTTGTTTTACGCTTAAGCCCGAGCGTAATTTTAATTCGAGAAAGGTCAGTTCAGGTCAGAAAACGATATATTAGCCGTATCTCTTATCTTGGAATCAAATTTGCACAGCAAATCTGTTTAAGGAGATTTTTTGTTTTATTATGTCAAGATTCGGGTTAACAGTATTGAAACTTCCGTTTATTTATTCAGTAACGAATTAAAATCTTATCGTTAGTCCCAATTATTTTGGACTACTTTATCGCTACTTACAAAATATGTATATATAGGTTTAGCAACTGAAAGGTTACCCTTTCGAGCTTTGACCTATTTTAAAATATTTATTTCTTTCATATGCAAAAGTTTCGTATATGCCAAACCAAAAAAATTGGCTAAATATTAATAAAATAATTAATATAAATATATGAAATTTTACTTTTTACTCACTATATTTTAGTAGTTTAATTACATCACTATTATACTAACTCCATAATATTTAGTGGTCTATTGACTACTTCTTTGAAGTTATTAATATTTTTATGTAAGGTTTTGGTTGAAAGGAAAAAGTTAGTGCCACGAGCGGGATTCGAACCCACGACCTTCAGCTAAATACGCCGCTGCTCTACCACTGGACCTATCATGACTTCGATCCACTCGGACACCAACTCCCCATCTCAACCTACATACCTGTTATACTAACTATTATATAATATAATAAAAACTTTACGATCTGAAAATTATTAATTGCTGGGAAATAAAGAATTGTAGCACTTACACAGGTTACCACGTATGTATGGGACATAAAAAGTGAAGAAAAATAAGTTTAGGCCAGTATTACGTACAATTAATTCTCCTTTATACAAGATTACACAGTTACTTAAAAAACCTTTAAATTCAATTCCAAATTTATATGGGTACTATAGAAAAAACTCCATAAAACTAAAAGAATACCTAAAAGAAATAGAAATTAAAAGAGATTTTGTGTGGTGATTAGTGACCGTTAATCGATAATTATTCAGAAATCGTGAGATGCGGTCTGGTGTGATGTACGTTTCAGAAAAACATTTTCTTTATCGTGCCAACGTTTCGATCTTTATTGAGATCATCTTCAGGGCTCAATAAAGATCGAAACGTTGGCACGATAAAGAAAATGTTTTTCTAAAACCTACATCACACCAGACCGCATCTCACGATTTCTGAATAATTAGAGATTTTGTGTTGATTAGTGTGGATATTCAATCAATGTTTATCTCAATACCCTTATTAGAAGCTATTGATGTAATAAATACAAAATGGGTTTTATTAAAAAATAATACTAACTTAAATAATAATTTATCCTTTGAAATTTTGGAAAAATGTATAATGAATTCATATTTCATATTTAATGGTCTTATGTATAAACAGTCAATAACCAATGGGGGGAGGGCTATCACTAGTAGTTGCACGGATTTATTTAAATGAATTAATTTTCAATGTACTTAATAAAGCTAAGGCTAAGGGAACTAAAAATATGTAAATACACCATTGAAATTGTACACAAAGAGGGCATAGATACATTGTTAATAGATTTTAATATTTTACTACCAAATTTAAATTTTACAATAGAAATAGGAAATAATAAACTATTAAGGTTCCTAGACTTGAGAATAATCAGAAATTCAGAACAAAAATTAGCCTTTAATATGTATAACCTGAATGTTCTGATCGCATATTAAATTTTTAATCAATGCATCCAATGACGTAGTAAGAAATATGGTTAAAAAATGCTTGAGCTCAGTGATATACCATATTTCACAAGTACAATTTGAAAACAATTGTAAAAAGGTCATAAGAATAAACAATTACTCTGAAAATATAATTAATAGACTAATAGAAAAACAAAAGATAGCCTATTATAATTGTATAACAACTTACAAAAAAGAATAAACAAAAGAAAAAAAAATTAAATAAATAATACAGTTCCAGAATATATGGCAATTGTTTATGTAGAAGGGCTTAAGTAGAAGGAATTAATAAAAGCATGGAAAATAGAAAACATATTAAAAAATTTGAATTTTTACATGTACATTAGAGAAAAAGTACGTAACATTTTACCCTCTATAAAAGAGACAGTAACAAAATTAAGACAGTGTAATCTAGTTTATAAATCAGAATACTCTTGGGAAAAGGTATGCATTGGAAAAACTGTACGGTTTTTGTATAAAAGAGTTAACCAACACAAAATAGATGTAAATAATAAAAGCGAAAAAAACTGGATTGGGAACATGCAACAAAACCTGAACATAAAATTAATTTCGATAATGTTAACATTCTAGCTAAAGAAAAGAATGATGCCAAGCAAATAGAACTAGAAAATATCTATATAAATTTAGAAGACAATAATATTAAGATACAATAAGACACAAATAAAATTGGTAAACAATATAAAAACATTTTAAAAATGTATAAAAATCGACAATAAAACAATTTTAAAATAGTTAGGTTAATTACATGTGGAAAACTAATTAATAGTTTTATAAAAAAATTATAATAATTAACTTAATAATGTATGTAACTTAATAAGGTTTTAAAAAAATTTCGTAAATGTGTAAATATAAAAGTAATTAAGGTAAAATTAGGTATAACAAAAGAACATGTACATTAACAGTACACCACTTGGAATTGAGACCATACGTCATAACTCAAATAATAATTGTAGCCAGTATAATTGTACAACACATAAGAACTTTTCTTTATCGTGCCAACGTTTCGATCTTTATTGTGATCATCTTCAGGGCCTGGGATTTATAAACATTGTTTTTGGGATTTCTCACATCCTACATGTGTTTGTATAATTTAAACAATGTTTATAAATCCCAGGCCCTGAAGGTGATCTCAATAAAGATCGAAAGGTTGGCACGTTAACAAAAATGTTTTTCTAAACCTACGTCACACCAGACCGCATCTCACGATCTCCAAATAATTATATGTTCAGAATTGAGCGTCTGGATTTTCGCGATACCCACTTCGGTGTTTTCTCATACAGGGTCAAATCTCGAGTACTAGTTGATTTCAGCCAACGCATTCAATTTGTGAAGTTAGACACACTCACAATCTCATTGATTCAATAGATTCTTTCCTAATAGTTGATGGTGTAGACGATATCCCTCCATTACCCTACGCACATACTGTATAACTAATCCAATTGTTCGATAAGGTACCTGTTACACTACACGTGCTAATAAATACATTCAATCTCAATTTGCACAAAAAAGAAACTCAACACGAGGAATCTATCAGTTTTGTACGCAATAAAACAACCCCTTTTCCTCTAAAAATCTAAAAGGAGACAAAAAACTCGCTACTGTGTCAAGCACAATTTTCATATCGTGTGGCATTCCTACACGCCCTCTATATGTAACCAAGGAATGACATCCCTTCAGTTAAATGGGACACTTCCAGCAACCTTTCTCTACATGCCGGACACACTTGTCAGACATAATTCGGCATTCTTATTATTATTTCGCTGTTGCACTTAATCAGTATTCAGAATGGCTTTGTAGAATTGATTGACCCTTTCACTTTATGGACTGCGGTTGCTATTTTTAAGACCGAATGTCCCTTGGGAAGTTAAAGATCAATAACTACATGCCATATTTTACGATCTATATTCAGCGGTTGGTACGGGATATAACCAGGCAAAGTAAGACCAACCGATATCTTAAGATGGTAACATTAATGCATTAGCATTAATGATAGAATTGCTAATGCAAATAATTTACACTATTACACAATTGAACATTTCTTTCAGATTCTATGGACCTCGAGAAAAAATCGCGGCTTATTTATATTATTCACCATACTGGTCATATTTTGCACTGTACAAAGAACGGTTGATCATAAATTCCTTTCTCTGACACATCAAATCTTTTATCTCAAAATTTATGATCGGTGGTTAATAGTTCGATTAATTCATAATGAGCAATAAAACCGTTACATATCAGGGGTCAAAATCTACCAGAGGTCCACACTTCGTCCCAGGTAGGAGGCGGTGATGAAGAGCCGAGCCGGAGGATGCCATCCATTGTTCTTTTGTCCATTGTTTCTGAGTACGGTGACAAATTGGATACACTCGTTGTATTTCGGCTCAATATACATATTCGGTCCTTAAATATTGGCCGGGGCGCCGGTTGACTGAGGGACCTACTTTGTAAAACAAAGGAACCCGTACGACACGGCCAGTTCGGTCGTGCAAAAGCAGGCAATAATAATTTTGAGGGAGTCGGCCGACAATCCCGGCACTCAGGTCATGACCTATATCCTGACCTTATTAAAGAGGCGCAACTCGGCAGAGGCCCAAGAAATTCACCAGCACCGGTCGTAAATTTGGGGATTTTATTGCAAGGGTTAGGAGTGGATCCGAGAAACGTAAGAAAGAATGCCTTCTCACAAATGAACACATGAGGATTTTTCGGATTCTCTAAAAGAATACGGTCTTGCAATTGCACAGAATCGGACAGATATGGGATACCATGAAAAGAAATGAAAATTTCAATTCAAAACATTTCTTCATATTGTCACTAAATTTAAAAAATAACATTATCCTTTATAAAATAATGGATTTTTATTTAATTGTGTCCAAAGATACCAAATAATCGTTACCTGCTTTCATTATTCCATACTTTCCGGTTCACATCTTTTTTCGGGATTTATTAGGATAAGGTTTTCTTGCTTTTGATGATCTCGCACTTCTCTCCTTGCTATCTGTCTTATATTCAACTCGTCTTGCTACTGAAAAACGCCTTAATCATGATTTTATAATTTAGTCAGCCTACCCTTGCTGATTTGGTCAGTCAAGTGGATTTCGGTTTCTCGCCATCTTCAGTAGTACGTTTATTGTAGTATCACACCCAGCTTAAAATACTGACCACCGAAACTACAAAAATTTAAATGCTGAAACGCATCCGACAAACCAAAACAGATATAAGCATGGAGAGAATGATGGCACAAATCGTTTTCTTGTCTCACCCGGCATATATCCCTGGACAACTAATGACGATCATTAAATGCGAAACTGGTCTTACAGAAAAAAAAAGAAAACGACAAACAATACAATAGGTACCCAAAATGAAAAGGGAATCTGATAAATAATTTCCGTAAAGATTTCAAATCTGCTGTTGTCATACTTATTTATCTTTACATTGCATACATTATTATATTTATTTGATCTATTGGAATTCTGTTTATTTTTTCAAGAACTTCTAGGACCTAACAAAGTATTTGTTTTCATATCCTGTTCTATATATGCAAAGACGTAGAGAAACCTTCAGCAATTTCCAACATCATCAGTTTTTTGTGTTACAACATTTTGTGTTCTTTCCCATGAAACCAACATAATAAACTGTACTACATGCGATCTCTAGAGTGTAGAAAATTAACCTAATTAATTTATTAGTTAAGAATACTTATTTATGTTTAATGAAAATATGTTTGTATGCGTTCAGTAGTTCTCAGGGAAAAAGGATAGCAGAAATAATGGTCCATTATGATTATATTTATAAGAATTGTGCTGTTTGATTATTGTATTGTAGAACATCTTGTAGAACCTTGTTTTCGGTTCGAATACCTTTAAATGGTAAAAGATCGGATGCCTCCAGCTTTTGGACGCCTGGAATGCAATGGCCTATTGCAGGTCCGTGCGATGCTTTCAGAACGCAAGGGAAGAAAGCCCGGATTCAATAGGAGGAGGACACAGCGCCAAGTAAACAATACACTTGCCGGTTAAAAAAAATCCCTTGGGAAACAGGTGAGCCGGCCTTACCTGGAGGCGAGGGTGCACCTGACCATTATTTCATTCAAAAGAGGCTCAGGTTTAAAACGCCGTGTTATATGATAACTGCGCACGTTCAACGCTCCCGAAAATTCCAGCATCACGTCGAGTCACACGGTTAAATAAATGGATTAGAAGATAACCACAAGTACGTTGTCAATGACGATCAGGCACCACTGGGCATACCTACAAACTGATATCATCTCAGAAGACAATATGATCTTTGAGCTGTTGGAAAGAAGTCGATACCCGGATTATCATTGTTTGAATATAGAAAGATTTAGACGCCCTGATAGTAAAAAGTAAATTTCACATAATTTTTTTTTTTATGGACATACTTCTGTTCTACGAACCATTTTGAAATAATTTATTTAGTTATTACCAAAGAGTGTAAGTATTGAAATATCATTATTTTCTTTTTTAACAGTTTTAAATAGGCTTGATCATTATTACAGGAAGGCACCCGATGAATCGAAGTCACGATAGCTCAAGTGGTTAGAGCAGCGGCGTATTTAGCCGAAGGTCGTGGGTTCGAATCCCGCTCGTGACAATGACTTTTTCATTTCGGCCAAACCCTTACATAAAAAGATTAATTAATTATAGGAACATTTCAATTGAATTTGTCTGTCAGACGGCAACGACCAAATTACAAGTTTATCACCTCGCAGGCCACACAAAGAAATCTCACATAATACTTGGAATTTAATGTTAATTCTACAACAGCCAATATATAATTTTTGCTATCTGACATGGAATAATACCACCTCTACCTACATCATACATATCTTACAACAGTTAAGTACGTCTGCTATTTCAGGCTGTATATCGACAAAAACTGATTCATAAAATACAAAAAAGCAACGTTACAAAACATTCTCACGACTAGTAGACACACAACTGACAAAATTGACTCTTCACAACAAACGATGCATACACGAGGATATTAAACTCATTCAAACCAAACATTCCAACTATCATCACATCAAGATTTCCCAATCCAAAATCCTCTGAAAAATAGTAAACTTATCTTCGACGTATCTATTCACAAAATCCCCCTGCAGGAGAACTCTGAACTGTCTTGGAGAGAATATCTCTCCAAGAAAAAAGAATACAAAAAAGAGTTGAGGAAAACCAAACGAAAGGCCTGGAGGGAATATTGTCTGAAGACAGAGAATATTAAGGAAAGTGCTCGAATTTTTAAACTTTTGGAAAAGGATTATATTAATCCACTAGGTCTATTGCAGGACGAAAACGGGGTGTACTGCACAACAAGCGAGGAGACACTGAACCTAATGGCAAGGGCCCACTTCCCAAGTTCAGGCTCCTCCGACACCCAAACCATGAATAATACACCTATGCCGAATTGGAGGAAGGCATATGAAGTGATCTCTTGGGACGCATACAAATGGGCGGTATGGTCCTTCAAGAAGTTCAAGGCTGCAGGGATGGATGGAATATTTCCTGCCCTCTTACAACAGGATACACCTGGTTTATCCAGTGCTGTATGGGATCTCTTAAGGAGTAGTCTGGCGTTGGGGTACATACCAAAACGCTGGAAGGAAACAAGGGTAATTTTCTTACCCAAACCAGGTAAGGTCTCTTATCAATTACCTAAATCATACAGACCTATAAGTATATCTTCTATTTTCATTAAAATAATAGAGAAAATTTTAGATAAATATATTAGACATGACTGTGGTATCAATACCTTGATACATCCTAATCAGCATGCCTATTTACCAGGAAGATCAGTGGAAACTGCTCTGCATACACTTGTAGGAAGGATTGAAAAATCATTATACAATAATGAGTACACCTTAGGATGCTTCTTTGATATCCAAGGAGCGTTTGATAATGCAGATACCTCATGCATTATAGCAGCACTAAATAAATATAACATTCACCAACACCTCATAGGATGNGCTGATAGGTATCCTAACGGGCCATTGCCCCTTGAGAAGACACCTCTTCATAATGGGTACTCTACCAGACCCCTTCTGCCGCTTCTGCGAAACAAAAGAAGAAACGGCCCGACACTACCTCGCAGAATGCGATAGGTATGCTAGGGAAAGATTTAATACTTTCGAAGGAGAGGACATAACCAAAACACTCCCCAGGATAAAATGGTCCACAATCCTGGGGTTTGTGAATAGGTCCAATAGGTTTATACAGGACTCGTGAGCCGACCAGGTCCCGGACCTTCTAGGGATGGGGTACGGGCCTACTCAGGCTTTTAACCCCTCGGGTCCTGGTCGCCCGCCCTGTGTAAT
This sequence comes from Cimex lectularius, assembly GCF_000648675.2. Lineage (NCBI taxonomy): Eukaryota > Metazoa > Arthropoda > Insecta > Hemiptera > Cimicidae > Cimex > Cimex lectularius. Next base: position 905,669 of record NW_019392662.1, read on the forward strand.
ATATATATATATTCACAAAATCCACAAAGACCTTATAATTCCTTTTGCGAAAGATGTCATAAAACCCCGATATATAAAATTCCTCAACTTCCTTTCATTACACCCCCAATCACTTAATTTTAAGCCTAAAATCCCGAACTATCCCCAATAATCCCCCAAGGAGATTAATGTGGCAGTGGCCCCGACACCTGTTGGGCAGCGAGTCGTAGCACGTGGACCCTACTAGAAGTGTCACCACAGGGTGATTCTTAGCAACCTAGTGCCAAATTTTGTTTTATTTTATAGTGCCAGATTTTAATTTAACATGTGTACACCTCAACAATTTTACTTGCAGTATAAAAAAATAAATGTTGTGATAAAAAAAAATTTGCTTATTCTCTCAAGAGCGTTTTCTATGTACATCGAAGTAAAAGTAAATTCTATTTTGGGCGTATATCGGAAAGTAACAAACCCAGGAAACAGCCAAAAAAATTAACTATGTTTCACATAAACAAGTCTTAGCTTCAGGCAGGACATAGGTTTTTATCTTCTCTTAGATATTACCTCATAGATTCGTCCGCAAATTGAGTTATTCCGACGTGTTGAATATCAATTGAATATTTCATATTCACCGCGGCAATACACAGACGCACAATCTTATCAGATAGGATGATGCCTGCAAACTGCATAAACCTTATCCTAGTTGGTAATGCCGTTAAGATAAAGCGAGAGAAAATAGGCTGGAACAGACGGATCCAGAGAAGGCCACTAAAAGATCAAATTTAAACTAGTCTGAACTTTTGTTCCGGAAGAAATTGGGTAAATTTTTACGTCGTTTAGTCGGTTCATTTTTATCCCTCAACCTCGCCGTATTGATCTGTCGAAGAATCTCGAAGCTCTCGCTATCTTCATAGTGTTTGTAATTTTTGTGGTAACATACCAAAATAATTGAAAAATGCCAAAGTAAAGTTTTATCATTCCTTGATTATTCGGAGATCGTGAGATGCGGTCTGTTGTGACGTAGGTTTTAGAAAAACATTTTCTTTATCGTGCGTACGTTTCGATCTTTATTGAGATCATCTTCAGGGTTCAAAGTGTTTGTTTTCCGTGTAGATGTGTCATTCTGGTATGTCGTCTTGAGAGTGCCACTCTCGACACACAATTATGACACATCTTCATAGAAAACAAACACTTTGAGCCCTGAAGATGATCTCAATAAAGATCGAAACGTACGCACGATAAAGAAAATGTTTTTCTAAAACCTACGTCACACCAGACCGCATCTCACGATCTCCGAATAATCATTGACTAGCGGTACTAAACACATTTTATCATTCCGCAGATCTCATGAGGAAATCTCATAAAATTTTCTTATATGGAACGGTTAGTTTTCCTTTGTATATATTCAAAAATTATAGTCTTCAAAATTTAGTGACTATTTGTAAAGGCAAAGCAAGCCTTGATGTTAAAAAATAAAACGTCCATGTGGCAAACAAACACACCTTTTCTTCGTTTCTCTTTGAAATTGTTGTGTATGAATCTCGGAGAAAATTGTACAAACGACCTACTGCGAGATACGTTGGCCAGTGTATAAATAACACTTGTCTCGGATTCCCGCCTGGGGTAACAATAACCAAAGATAGCATTCTCGGTAAATCATTGGCCGTTCTCCTTACTCTAGTTATCCCGACAATTATCGCTCCCCGGACAAACTGCCAATCTATATATCACCCTTGGGCCATTCTCGGTATGGGCCCTCTCCCAATTTTCATTCCAATTCGATTAAGAAGCGTCAAAAGACTTAATGGGCGGATAGCTAATTGTCCGCCATTTTGCGCTTGTAAAAAAGACAAATAAATAAAGCGTGATAGTACTCTCGTGACTATTTTTAATAACCCTGTCAATTATACCCTATAATCGTAAAATTATTTATTTTTTACATAATATAAATCCCACGTTTGATTGATTAATACGCCTTCGCCCAACGGACGTTTTTCGTAAGGAAACGCCTATTTTACACAAAGTTTTGTAACGCACTTAAGCGCATTCATTGCACTGCACATTTGACACCTGTTGCGATGGCGGTTTTTTGTTGGAAAGTTCCCACAACAATGATGTCACATCTATTTCGCTAAAACAACTGACGTCCCCCTATTTAAATTTGGGAAAGTTCAGCTCTGTTGGACCAGCGTGCCTCACGATCGATGTGCACGCAAGGAAGAGAGCCGATTTTACCCACGACCTCCCTGGCAAACATTCCTTGTCCTAACGTTTCCAACGCGGATTTCAGGTTGTTTCACTCTTAAATCTATTAAGGCTAAACCCATTATCAAACATTCAGTTAGGTCGGTATTTATTCTATTACTTTTTATTTACGACATGTAAGGGTTGGTCACATTACGAGTTAAAAAAATAAATAAAAAATAAAAAAAGAACAACTTCTCAAGAACAAAAACTAAAAATATATTCTTACTTTATTTACATTGAATCCACGGTCCGTCTCATCTATCTGGATGGGTATAAAAAGAAACTCCAAGTTTTCCGTGGTTGAAAATTTATTCCAACTTTTTGAATTATATGGTGTTTCAGGCTCAATGGCCCATCATCAGCACTATACATAGAGAGATCTTTTATTTTATAATTATCAGTTAGAAGGCACATATATCCATGATTTTAATTTTTTTATATAAAATTTTATATAAATACCTGGACTATGCCAATAGTATATTTATATTCTTCTACCCCCTTTTTTTGTTGTGGGGATGTCGTCAATTTGTTTTAAAAAACTATAATAGAAACATATATTCTTTTATTTTTATTATTGTCACCCTATTGTGGCCATATATATATTGTTATTTTTATTTATATCTATGCACCTACCTCCAGTCGTTATCCTCCCCTCTCTATATCTATAACTATTATAGATGGTGATAGTTTAATTTGCTTTTTTACATCACAGCTTGTTAAAACGGGTGAGCGGTGAAAGGAGGATAACGACTGGAGGTAGGTGCATAGATATAAATAAAAATAAAAATATATATATGGTCACAATGGGGTGACAATAATAAAAATAAAAGAATATATGTTTCTATTATAGTTTTTTAAAACAAATTGACGACATCCCCACAACAAAAAAAAGGGGGGTAGAAGAACATAAATATACTATTGGCATAGTCCAGATATTTATAAAACTTTTTATACAAAAAAATTAAAATCATGGATATATGTGCCTTCTAACTGATAATTATAAAGTAAAAAATATCTATGTTTAGTGCTGATGATGGGCCATTGAGCCCGTATAATAAACCATATAATTCAAAAAATTGGAATATATTTTCAACCACGGAAAACTTGGAGTTTCTTTTTATACCCATCCAGATAGTTAAAATATATTTTAAAGTATAACAACAAACTATGTTCAAGCTCTCCCTTCCATAGTAGAGGCAGGAAAGCGAGGACGGATAGTTCAGTCTAGCCTTGGCACTGGAAGGAAAACTAAAAGACAAAAAATCCACCTGAAAACCATCCCAATCAGATTTGTATCCGCTTAATTTTTATTGATATAAATTGATAATGATTTCTGTAGTGTGGCCCATTTTCATCGTGGTTTTATTTTTTTAGTATTTTTTTCCTTTTGACTAAAAGAATTGATTGTTTTAATTTTGCCCTTCAGGCCCATATTATTAATACTTATGATATCTAATAATTGTTATATTGTTTGCTTGTAAGAAAAAGTTCATGCTTAATTTGTTTTATTTTATTTATATAACGTATCTGGATTCCTTAAGGAAATACATTTTTTATTTTTAAAGAAGCAATATAGAGGTGTCCTTCTGTATTTGTGTATGTGATTTATTTCCCAAATAAGAATCCTTTGATTTTGAGGTAGATCACCGGCTACAAGGGGTATTATCAAACCTTATAAGACGGAATAATCTTAATTAAGAAAGAGCCAATGATTATGGGTGCAACAGTTGTGCAGGACTCACCACATAAAAAGACAGAATCAGTGATGTTTACTCCTCGGATACACCTCAACTCCTGTCCCTCTCTTCATTCACTCCACCTATCCTTAGTCTTGTTATTTACTTATTTGTTCGTTTATTTATTTCTAATAATGTCTATTTTCTGGTAATATTAATCATAATGTATTAATTATGATTGTCATTCTTTTAATTAACTTTTAATTACAACTTTTAAATTCAGTTCGCGCCGCATTTTGCAGTATATTGTTCAATCTATAACAAAAGCGAAAAAAGGTTTGTCGATGACTTTCTATGTAAAAAGAACAAAAATCTCTCCTATTAGGTGTTAAGGCGCATTTTCTTTATATTTATATTTTATCATAAATTACGAATTCTCCTTCCTCTTTTTTTCTTAATTATATATATTTTAATATTTGATATTATATTTGCATGCGTTAAGTTTATTATTATTTTACACATGTATCTGGGATAAATGTTTGATTTGTTCAAATAATTGTTTGATCAAATAAACGCGATCCATAACGGATTAAGCCAAACAGGACCAAACATGGAAGGATTAGCCGTTATCGCGGACCCTTGATCCAAAATGAGACGTCGAGAAGGCAGTCTTTGCGCATCTTTGAAAGATAGAACAGCTGTTTAGCCTATCGATTGTTATATCGATTTCGTTATGTCCCATCGTCGATCCCTTTGCCTTCAGGGTCCATCGCCGAAAAGATCGGGGAATCTACTGCTACCGTGACATCACCAGGATGAATCTTCTTTTGATCTTCTTCATCTCATCTTTATCTCTTTTTATTCGTCGTCGAATTCGTCTGTTTTTTTCATCCTCCGTGGCTTCTTCATCCTCTGCGGCTTCACATCTTCGTTTTCCATACCTTCTTCGCCATTTTCACTTCAACCTTAAGTTTATTTTATTATTATTATTATTATTTTATTACATGAAAGTTTATTCGTTAATTTAATTTAATTCACAGTTAATGTGCACGTCTTTACAGGAGTAATTTATTGTTAAAGTCAATTTTCAGTCGTTTCTTTTCTTTAAAATTTAATAATTTTCATTTTGTTTCAATCTGACCAATCGAATGCCACGATCTGGTCAAACGATCGTAATTCAAGAAGTTGTTTAATTTAATTTATATATACATCAATAGAAAATTGGTGCCAGCAGAAGCGCTTCTGCTTTCACAAGCCGGCATCCCACAAGGGAGCATTCTAACATCCGTTATATTATTTATATTTGTGACCTACTTATAAAATCCTTATATCATCTACCGGCTACGCGGACGATAACGCAATTTTGTCCTCTATTCGAATCCTAGCCAAGCTACTTCCAACAACCAAGAAGACTGGTGCAAAAATGTGGCGGACAGACTGAATGAAAAAAACTAAATCAGACACATCTAGAAAAAACTTGCCCTCCACTGTATATCAATAACAAAATAATGCCAGCTTCCATTAGTCACATATTTAGAGTGTGGATTTGCCCTTCTAAGTCCTGAAACAAATCGTCAAAACTCTTTACTATGTCACTAACCTACCTCACTATCCACAACGGCTTCAACATTCCTTTTGTCAAGGAAGTGATCCGTTCCCGATTCCGAAGGTTTCCATCCTCACTGTACTGCTCGAGCTCTGAGATGATTCTGAGAACCCGACGATGGCTTCGAAACCACCTTGCCTATCAATACCTCACACTGAGTGCCAGCACTGGCTGGTTTCCTTCGGGTGAACAGGTGGCATTAGTGTTAGTGCTGTGACCGTCTGAAAAACATTTTGTGCTCATATTTGTAATATGTACTAATATGTATAGGATACAAATAATATAATTTTTAGTTTATAATTTTAGTTAGCAGTACCATGGTAGTATGTCAGTTGATGAGAAACCATGGGCAATGACCGTAAGCATGACCCAATTCGTTCGTTTGTGTAGGGCATAGTTTGATTTCAGATTAAATGTTGCCGATGAAATTGAAAGGTGACACGTTTGACATTTGTAAGGAAGATCTGGGATTTTTCGGTCAACGAAGTTTGATTTTTCAAATTCTTTTAGAGTCTAAAGGTTCAAAGATATTATCAAGACTAGGCAGTCATTTCATCCCATGTTATTTTATTTCGATGTTTACAAGTTTCTACAAAATTCTATGTAAGTTTGACATCTTAATAATTATAAAAGATGTAAATAGTATTTTCGAGATATTTGTTACCAATTGTTTTTATTATTCTTGACAATAATACTGTACATTGTTATTTAAACATTGTTTGTGATAAATGTAAAGATAAGTACTGTTTTAAACTTAATACTTATGTTTAGATCTTTAAAAAAAAATTAATCACCACCTGTGGTAAAACAAAAATTTATTTACCACCTCAGGATGAAAAAAAGAAACTTAGATAGCCGCATAAAAAGCGTATTCAGTGCTCAATATCTGAAAAAGCTGGTGTCTACTAAAAGGATTTTAATGACGGATATACCCCCTTAAACCGTTTAAACGCCGAAGCCTATCTGGAAAAGTTACGACCAAGTTAATGCCAAAAAAGTCGGGCAAACCGGTTTTTTTTAGAATATCTCTGCCATCCGCCCGCGCTCTTCTTTCCTGCGGCATTGAAATCTTTACGACAAATACGAACCGTACGCCTTCAAAGGTTGTTCTGTCCTTAATAACTTACGCACAGAAATATTTTACATGCTATTTACAAAATAAATTATTAAAAATTTCATATTAATTCTTTTATTGCTCCAGAAAAACCGGTAAACGTGGAGTAGAAAAAACAAGGAAATAAAAGTATTATGTTAAAAACGAAGTGGGCGGAGAAAATTTTCCGAAAAAGAGTTTCCTTTCATTGCATATTCTAATATTTTTGTATTACAAAATATTTTTTCATTACAAAAATAATTCACTTCTTGTAAAAACAACATTTTATATTGAAAATTATTATTATTTCTCCTTAGAAGACAGATTGAAATTAAAATATGCTAAAGGTTGAAACTCCTGTAGGTTACAATTTTTATAATATCACCCTGTAAGGTTTGAATCTTCTAAAGCGCCGAAACAAGTTCTCAGGTTGAAAAACAAACGCAGCAGAATGTGTTGGCCATAGTTGGAAATTAAGGCCAGCGGGGTGGTAGACGTGTGGCCGGCAGGTAGTAGCAGAAGCCGTCCATTTGCTGTCCTGGCAATACGCTACCAGATGCCAGGTTCCGGAAATCATCGGTACGTCACGCTTTTAATTATGCTCCTGCTAATGAAACGTCACCTGCTCGGGCAACCGATAGCCAAACGGCGTCCGACTTATCATAGGGGGGCTTCGCTGGAAGTACCTTTTTAACCGATGAAGATGGTTCATAAGCAAACAAAGCCAAGATCAGTAATGATCGTTTACACTTTTATGATTTTCACCTGTCAAAATAGGAACATTTTTCCATCGAGAGCCTATCCGTAAACCTGCCTGGTAGTACCAATAACATTTAATATAAGAGGATAACATCAATTTTGTCGTAAGCGGATGAAACCCGTTAACTTTGTTTAATACTCTCATTTATTGCTGTCCTCGACTCCTTGTAGTTTACACAAACCCATTTCTCTTGTGGGTCAAAGTTTGGCTCCTGTTTAAACTAATGCCCATCCATATTAATTGTTGACAAGTTTCTCAATGTAAACTTCTTTTTTTTTCAGTTGCTACTGTAAATTGATTATAGCGGTTAGAAACACTGCATCTGTGCAATATTGAATTCCAACTATCATTCATTAATAAACGGTAACATAAGGGTCGGCACGCATTTCATTTCACGGTCGTTGGGTACAGGCACGGGCGGAGGATCGGAGGAAATTAGTAGCGTCATTTGGGACCCAGTCATTAATTTCAGCCTTGCATCCCGAATCGGATGTGAGACCTAATTTAAGAATACCTGACTACTTGATGACTGGTGTTAACCATTTACTTTAATAAAGTCTATTAATAATGTTATTTAATTTAAAAACACATCCGTATATTACGATAATCTTCAGGAACATATCGTTCATATTTGCTAAATGTTAGAGGTAGGTACAATATTTTTGCTTTTAAATGCGGGCAATGCTTCATAAGAGTAGTTTGTCAGTAGAATATAAATACTACGTGATGTCAATTATGTTTTTAATTAAATAGACATCCCATGTTTAGATTCCATTGCAAACATTTGTTCAGCCCTCATCTTGCACCGCTTAGAAATATTTATAACTGTCAACAACTTACTAAGAGCATACTAAGCTAGATTCCCTAGAAGGTACTCCACATTTGATAATCTATTTACACTTTCTAATATGATTCATCTAAAATATTTACACATGAACCACTAGCTGTTGTTTTCACTGATTGCTTTTGACAACAAAGACGGAAATGCGCTGATTTTTAAATTATTAAATTTTGGAGAGTCGTCCAAAGTAATTAACTTACTTAGAGTTTATTCGGACGTGGTGCTTCTTTGGTTGGGGTGAAGAAGAGTTCAAGTTTTTTCCCTATAGCTTGTGCAGTGAGGCACATCCTTTTCTTCTCTCTTCAATGATGTCCTCTCTTCTTGAAGGCGATGTTCGAGTTCGCAACAATAAAATAAAAGTTTTATTATATGCTGATTATGTTGACCGTATTGACAATAGAGTAGGTTTACAGAAGAGAATATTATACTTCTTCCTTCTTCTCTAACCACTTGAGTAGCGGGACATCAAGTGGTTAGAGCAGCGGCGTATTGTGCCGAAGGTCGTGGGTTCGAATCCCGCTTGTGACACTAACTTTTTCATTTCAACCAATACCTTACATAAAGATTAATTAATTGAAAGAAGTTATTTTCTCAATCGGACCACGAAATATAATGGAGGCAATCTTTTACGTTGAAATTATTTTGTAAAAATTATCCTTTTTAATAGTTTACTCACAAAAGGACTCTTTCTTTTTTATTTAAACACTTTGTTTTATATTATTTAGTTTGTTCTTTTTTAAAATTCTCATTCCAAACCATATCTGTTGTGATTCCTTATTCCTGCATCACTTACGTACTTTATTTATTTCATGAAACATGGTTAATGGTTGTTTATAAATAATATCGAACCTTTCATCTTTTTTTTTAAGGCCAAATTTAATTTTCAAATTTTTTTTTATTTTAGTTACTCCGGATCATTTATTTCAAAAAGGCGTCGTAACCGGTTTCATTAATTTTGTAGCAGGTCTTCCAGGTCCTTCTTATCTTGTGTGGTATGCACAACAGAAGCCAAATCGTTATTTTAACGAACAATGTAAATAAAACCTGACAATTAATTATGTAGCATTAATTTTTACTTAAGTCGGGTATAAAAACCGAAATGATGGGGTATAAAAGTAGAATGATTGAATGCATATAATTAGACATCGAATTTTTTTCTTTTTTTAAATCATTAGTTTCAAAATTATATTATTTGCTTGTCGTTCGTGTTTTACCTTATAATGGCACTATATTTAATTCTGTGTCGAAGAAAGTAGTATAAAAAAAAACAAGTACAAGTATCGATGTTAAGTGAATAAGTGCTCTTTCCTTTTAAGCCCGAGTCAGACAACTCGGTGTGTAGGCAACCAAGACATGCCTGTTGATCTACCAATTTTTAAAAGCGTTTGACATGGTTTGGTGAAAATGTTGATCCGTTTAACTGCCTGGCGAAACGGATTCATAACAAGATTTATTTGTCATGGATACGATATTCTAATGCAAATGTGACACAGACGAAGAACTCCCGCTATTGTATACACTTGACTCGTGGATAAGGGTCGCCTTCATTGGGGCACCATCCCGCCTAATATAGGTTTTGACAAGACAATGGTCGCTCATTACCTACTTTTCTTGTCATAAGGACATCTACTTCCGAGGGATATGCGAAGACCCGCTCTTTTGAAAACGTACAAGAAAGTTACGCCCGTTAATATTTACGTCTTTTGTGACTCCTCCGAGGAGGCGGTCACGCTGCATTTAATAAACGGCATTGCATTAAGACAAAAAAACAACACCGACGCAGGAACCTGCTGGTGAGACCCGACTTATAAATTTCAGTAATAATAGCTGCGGCGTTATAGCGCAAAAGAGAAAAGGGTAATTGATGCCAATCTCCCTTTGATTCCGACATTCTATTATTGTCCCATGGCATTGTCTCGCCTCAGCTTGCTTTAACTTAACGCTGTTAAATTATCATCTCAGTTACGGACAAGTTGTGGGTGTTAAATCTAATCACTATCAATAATTTATGGCTTCCTGGGCAAATGAATATCTGTTGGGCAGTTCGTGTCAAGGTTAAACTTGTTCCCTTGACCCCTTGACTCTTAACGTCGCACCCAAGGCGTGACATATTAAATAAAAACGTTCATTTATTAATCCACCACCAAATCAAACATTATATGTGTATCTGAACCAACAGGAACAGTAGTAAAAGTTTTTTTTTTTTTTACTATTTGAAAATCCTAATAGGTCGGACAAACTTTTATTATTTTATTGGACGGAAACCAAAGTGTCTAAGCGTTTCTTCAATACTTTTCGAACTATTTAATAAAAATTAGTTTACATACAAAATAGTATAATAATTAACTAAGCCCCATGGCAATCTTCTGGCGGGCAGCCGACAGTAACAGTGCTCTCAATATAATGAATCCGACACCTTAGTTGTCGACTGGAAGTTTAACCCATAGAAAACGGTGTGACCTACCCTCAAATGAAAAATGTCTTATTGCAATACAGTGATCATCAGGAAAACCTATTTGAACATCCTCATTTAATCTTTCTTTTCACATATTTCATGTCTTATAGTTATGGTTGTATGTATTTATTAGCGAGAATGTTGGTTGAATGAGTTTGAATGAAAATAGGCCGCTCTACGGATTATCCAAGCACCGGCATGTTACCTAGGTTTAGTTGTTGGTGAAAGGTGTGAATGAGGGAGTGACCATTGGCGGAATGTTGAGCACCCCGACGACCTCCTTTATGTTTTCAATTGTAAATAGTTTAGTATGTATATATTATGAAAATGAGGGAAAAGTGGAATTCACTCATTGGACGTAAGCATTACAAGAACCGGAATCTTAACAAAACACTAAATGGGCATGTGCAAATTCTGGGAGAAGAGGAGAAACAACAACACACCTACTAACAAGCTGTAGTGCCACATTTGCAGGAAGAAGTGTTTTGGGTGTACGACGTAACCGTAGAAGAAATTCAACCACCTAGGCCTACTAATCAAGTTCCTTGATAAACTAGGACTCACCGAACGGTAATAAAATACCTCTCAAAGGGCACATTATACCATTCACATCGATCATTACATTCACAACTACATCTGGTATATATATATATGTAAAAGATTGACGGATAACTGTATTTATCTGCGAGAATGATGATGGATGTGTTTTAGGCTACAGGTTTTCGTGTGAATGATGATCGGACCATCAAAATATAGCGTACCATGGTTCATGTAGTATGCTTACTTTGTATGAATGACATATTGATGCAAAAATTTATGTGATAAAATGCTGAAGTGCCCCAGGTCTAAGAAGCTATAAGATAAAAATCCGAGGATAAAATAATGGAGAGGAGAATAATGCAGAAAAGAAACAAGTGAAAAAACATGGCTGATAGCCGACTAAAATTTTGTTGTTTGTTGGTAAAAAAATTAACTAGATAATAATAATCCTTTAGTAATTAACTACTCATCAAGTACTTTTTTTGTGGAGCAGTAGATTAGTATTAACCACAGATATATAAAAAAGGGAGAATTATCTGTAGTTCAAAATATTCGACACCTATGCATTTATAAAAATTTTAAACTATAGAATATTCAAACAAAACTAACGACGATAAGTCGTAATATTGTACCATTTGTTGCGTTTTAAATAATGGTTCCTATTGTCCAAATGTTGAATTTTTGTAACCGTCATAAAGCACGATTAAATCGTCAAGAACTGCTTTTCAAAAGGTTTTGAAACCTCCAACAGACATAAACCAAGGAATTGTGTACGTTATTTTTCCAAAGCTTAAAGCAGGGATTCTTAGAATTCCGACACTTCTCCGCCTGGATTAACAGTGGATGCGAAGCCCATAATTCAGCGATGATAACTAAAGATGGGCTAACAAAGCGTTTCCAATTAGCATACTTTCACCAGGCCAGCTCTAATTGTCCAACCTGTATAAGGACAGGACAAAGCACCGATCTGGGGCAAGTCAAGCCTGGTATAGTCATTGTTTCCAGTCGACTGTGTCCTGTGCCTCATTACATAGATGCTACTGCGATACCTGCCGGCACTCTTTCCCTCCGGCCAGTCACATTTAGCGAACAAGAAGATTCCGAACCACTCAGGTCTTACGTATTTATGGAGAAATTTATCCGGTGAGGTGATTTAGATCGCAGGATCATTCCAATAACTTTTGAAATATTTTGAAAGATCGGGTAACGATTTCGTAGTAAAACCGTTCAGAAATTATAATAGGAATATAAGATAAGATACTTTTATCAAATTCTCGAATTAGAATCACGGTAAATATGTCAATTCTTCTTAATGCTTAGCACTATCTAAGCTTATAAAACTGGCTCAATAAAGACTTAGTTCAATTAATTATATTCACTAGTTTTCGTGACCAATTAATATCATTCAATTAATTAAGGTTTTTAGTTGAGATAAAAAAGTCAATGTCACGAGCGGGATTCGAACCCACGACCTTTAGTTTTATCTCAACTAAAAACGTTAATTAATTGGATCAATTAATTATGTTGAAAAATAAGATGATAATGTCTTACTAAAAGAGAACGGTGTCTTGGACTAGGGCACTGCGCGGGGTTGGTTTGTAAACGAAACGGTGAAGATGCATCCTTGTAACTGAAGAACGTCTCCGAGCGACTAACAATAGCATATTGATGAGGTTCTGCAGCAAGCTTTAGAATCAAATGCAGTCATATGTACTGGCGTATTTGTCCTGAATTGTGGCGTGTCAAAAGACACCGTTAGCCAAAACCAGCACGACATGTGAAGATGAAAAAGAAATTTAGCCCTGTATGAACTTGCTTGATTGTTTTAGAAATCACAAGGCGTGTGTGAACAAAAGTGGATTTTCCAAGTCAAATGGCTTTTCCAGATGCGTGATAAACATTCAGAGATGTGCGTCTTTTTGCAAATAGGAAGTTGTTCTTGACCAGTTTGTTGCATGAATCAATGAACTCTGAACTTTATTATAAACAGTTAGAAAATAATATAAGTGAAATTGTTTTAGCTGACCATCTTTGGTTAAATGCTAATGAGTTCTGTTGCAGGACGATAACGGTCAGCCACACGTTTCCCTCCGGATCAAGGAAAAGTAAAATGAACTCCAATTTATCTCATCCCCGCCACACGCACTCACTCCATATTGTTTGTGATATTCCATGTTCTACATTGTTCAGAAGATAAATATTAATAATTTTGCGCAAGGTGAAATTCAGTGCAATCTTTTCCAGACGCCTCTAAAGACAATACGAATGAGGGATCGAGCACCTAAGTAAAAGAAGCCTTATTTCATTGGACTGTGATGAGCTATTTTTTGAATATTAATTTTACTTTTTATTAAAAATATTAATATTTTGCTGAAAAGCGGTCTTTTTTAACGTATATAAGTTTTTGGATTGGATATACACAGTTTCTATGTAACATTTTCGCGTTATCGCATTTCCGGGGAGTGCGCATGGAATGGGTAAAGTTAGGTTAGGAATATTTAGTTTATGTAAGACTAAGTTTATGGTTAGGTTAATTTTGGATTAGGAATGGGTTAGATTACATATCCGCGATTATGAATTCTTATGGAATCGACACACATAGTTTCTCTATGCCTTATTATATCTAAGAATAAAAACCTCAAATTCGTGTTGTATCAATCGCTACAAAATGTAGAACATTTGCTAATCTCATGCAAGTGATCACGTATACCTTCGATTTGCTAGGTAGATACAATTGGATAAGTCAAGTTGCATTAAAAACCACTACATTTTAGAGATGAGACATCTGCATTAATTCATTTGGTAGAAACGAAACAATTTAACAAGCTAACGCAAATAGACAAAAAACATATCTTACAAATATAAATGTACTTTTTTATAGCATATGAATTATTCGAGTATACGAAAAGACAAGCTTTATGAAATTTTGTCGAAACTTTGCGAATTGTTGCCTTTAAAAGGAAATGGTTGGAATATGTACTTATCCCAATTTGACCAAAATTTGACTTTATCCAGTTTAGCTCCGAGGGTGTTGAATTAATTTAACCGCCCTGCATAACATCCGGCTGTAAACGAGGGCCTGCACACACTTCAGCCCGGTAAAATATACATCATTTGTTAATTATTATAATGTATATGCCAAGTATGGTTGAGGTGAAAAATTAGTGTCACGAGCCACGACCTCTGGATAAGTACGCCTCTACCAATTTAGCTATCGTGACTTCTAAGAACAGTTCCTCATTGAATATGGCGCAATGCCGAAGCGCGTTTGAGTAATAGGAAAGACCTACCCAATAAGTGACCTATGTCGGTGTTCAGCATGAGTTTACCGTCTCGGACCCATCATCAACTTTAATTCATAGCTGATAAGATAAGATAAGACAAACCGTGACAATTACGGTGATGACTAGCCGTGTCAACGCTGCTAACTATTGCGTACACTGATGCCAATTATTAATATAGCATTTATTTTTATTAATTCCAACAGATGCAGAACGGAAACTAAATTTTTAACGCCCTGTTGCAAGGGGTTTTTAAAACCTCCATGTCCAACAATACAAACCATTTTCGACTGGCTAGTTTGAAATAAATTGCCACAAAATTGTCTAAAATAAAACCATTTTGTACTCAATTTACCCTAAAGCACTTTGATAATAAGCATAACAATGATTTTAGAAACGTCAAATGGCATTGAATTTTAATATCCCAGTGATAACGTTGCTTAAATGTGATTCAAACATTTGTATCTGCCCTTGTTAAAATAATTTACTTGGAACAATTCTGATATCAATTGTAGATAACTTTTACATTCTATAAACATTATGGGTGTAACACGATAGTTGAAGGAGATTAAGTAGGAATTTACTAAGAACAGAAGGAGGAGAAATAAAAACTAGTTCATTTTATTTGTACTTGTAATTTCGTATCGTGCAATCGTTTTCGTGTGGGGTTTCTCCAACAGTCAACAAAGTTCTTCGAAGTTTCAGCTAAAAAAAAATCTGGCGGCTGACGATATGTTGGATTGCACTTGTTGGAGGGCGAGTTCAATTAGCGCAGAATAAATATCACGATCTGCTCTGATATATGGGCTAGTCGGCTTTCCTTTATTGCCGGTGGTCCGTGTCTTAGATCGGGCGTAGATAGAATGTGGGAAACCATCTCCAGCCGCTAATACACTGGAAACATGCCATTCCTGTCGTGCTACCCGGCTAACACGTGAGCCACCTAGAGGCAAACTATCCCATACGTGGATGTATATGGTACGGTCCCAAATAAGACACATCTACGGATGCATCATCAATAATGTCGTACTGATCCCCAAAATATTTACTGTTCCTTGATGTTGATTGACTAATAATGTTCGTTTTCTTTCCTAATAACATAATAATGGAAACACTCGAATTGGGTGATTCTCTAGTCCAAACTGAACAGAATACTAATCAGGTTTCTGGTAAATGCAAAATACTGATGAAAGAATTTCATACTCATATTCTCGATTTGGAAAGGTTTCATCAGAAGATACGACTTATAAAAACTTAAAGACTTTCAACATCCAGTCGATGATGTCCTTGTTAAGGAAGCTGAGAAAATCATCGAATATATGCAGGATGTGAAGGAGCATGTGTGAAAATCCTTACCAAGGGACTTGCGCACCGTGGCCAATATCGGAGAATTCTTGGTAAAGTTTAATGCTTTTCACCATACCCCAAAGCTTTTCTAAGGACGCCCCTGTGTATCCTTGTGGATATTCCTCTCCCAGGAGTAGGAATCTAATTCTGCGTAAGACTTCGCAACAACAATATCTGCATATGCTAGTTTCTGCTGATTCGAGTCTATTGAGATGCTTCTAGTCGAACTATTATTCAAGCCCTAACGAATTTTAGGTTTTTTTCTTTTGGTGTTATATGAGAATGCATTCAGGAACAAAAGACTTGGGATCTTAAAAAACGTGGAACCCACATAAGCTGAAGAAACTTCAAGAAATTTGTTTCTGTCCTCTTGGCGAATAGCAGGGCAATGGTTAGACGTCAATGCTACCTGGATACAAGTAAAACTGGAACATCGTGATTGGGGTTATCAGTGAACACAACAGCGGAATGTAAGAAATATAAATTCGTTAAAATTTGATCAAAAACAACCTTCACTAAGAAAAGGTTTCTATTTCGCGAAAACGTCTGACTGAGTAGTAATCCTAGAACATCTCTCAATAAGTCCTCTATGGACTTCTCGATTGTGATAGTTCTCTGTTTTGTCTGTGAGGCGATTGACCTGTAACTTGGTCGTTACTGATGATTTCGGTCTGCGTGTCCTCGCTCAATTGATCTGTCAGAGCGTTTCAGCTTACGCCTAATTTGTTGGTCGGAGATATAAGCAGGGTGAGGCAAGACGAGAAAAGTATTATGCCGGTATATTTTGGGGACTGTGAACAGATTCAAGCAGATTTGCAGAATTCCAGCACATATCTCGAGCCTGTTGAGCCCACCGTTTTTTTCCGCAACTTTTCGGAAAAAGATTTCGCCCAAGAATTTGAGAATAAAAGGGCTTTTTCTGATTTTGTTTCCATGTCGAGATCCTTCGTTATTCAATCTTGTGTAGTATATTAATCGTCGGAAATGTGAGGGAAAAAATGTTAAAATGCCTGATAAAATATATTTTATTCATCAGTCTATGTCACTTACTTCTTGAAAAACATTTCATGTGGAGGCTACAAAATATAACATCAAAAATTAATCACTTGGTACATATTACAATTAATTAAGGTTTTTAGTTGAGATAAAAAAAGTCAATGGCACGAGCGGGATTCGAACCCACGATCTTCGGCTTGATACGCCGCTGCTCTACCACTTGAGCTATCGTGACCTCAATCCACTCGGACACCAACTTCCCATCTCAACCGCACCGATCGAGGTCACGATAGCTCAAGTGGTAGAGCAGCGGCGTATCAAGCCGAAGATCGTGGGTTCGAATCCCGCTCGTGCCATTGACTTTTTTATCTCAACTAAAACCTTAATTAATTTTAATATATTAATTGGTCAAGCGGACCACGAAATTAGTGAACTTGGTACATAGTTTATCGTCTGTGTTTCTTTGTTTGCACATTTTCTTGTGATAATCAAATGTGAAGAAAAATTGATAATTTATGATTTTTTTTAAATAAGATTTATCATTGACGCCGATCAAGTCAGTGTTAATTGTTGAATTTTGAACTACCACTACCTGGCCACATAATGAACCACAATCTTTAAAAATAAAGAGAATTAACAAGTGCTTTTTTACAGATTTGAAATATTTTGCTGAGAATTAACAGATAACTTTAGTCATGTTACCTTCATGCTTTCAACTTTATAAAGTAAGGTACAATTTTCTTGAATTGTTATAATAACCAAAATAGATATTTCATTTTTGACGACCTAATAGTTTTTGAGATAAACCTGAATTAATATCGATTGCAGAAATTGTCCTGTCGTAAATCCTGTAAAAATCTACTTCGGTATTGCCATCTATCCTGGCATTTTTCTTTAATAAAGTCTTCTGGAAGTCTATAATACGCTAATTTTCCCCTTATTATTCTTCCCGTCAGTTTTAAATAGGCTTTACCAGCAAATCGCGAGTGAAAAAGCGTAGTCACGCCCACACTCCCAACAGCAGGAGTTACTAAGGGCAATAAGTGGATAACTATTAGTGGCTATTTTATCTCTGGAGAGATTTTTCATCAATCACTCCACCATGAATCACTTAAGGTTAGAAAGAAAGACGTGAGGGGCAGGTGGAGTTAGCACGTGCTAGTTAACCGCTACCCGAGCCGCGCAGTTCATGTGGGCGAATCTGAACCTCGCAAATAGCCTCGTAAGATCGAAAGCCTACCGGATCGAATATTTCTTCTCTCGCCCACTTGATCGAATTGTTTAAACGACAAATAAACTAATTTGAAACGTTAGTCTTTGATTTGTCGGGGTGAATATAAACGGAAAACAATGTGTTGAATTTAATACACAGATCTGGCCTAAACAGGAAATGTTTGTGAGCTCATAAAACGGAATAATCCTTTTAGTTAGGCTAAGCTTCTCGGCAGACTGCATAAGGCTGCATAAATTTGGATTATTTAATGTTTAGTGCGATCCTTTTATGACCCCGGCTTCCCGTTTTAATGCACAATGAGTTTATTGAGGTTGGGTTTTACTGCTCCTCTTTAGCCTGTGTCACCAGCATACAAACGCGACGCAATATGTCAGCATCTCACAAGGACAATTAAATTGCTATAAAACATGTGGCGTACACAAAGCTTTCTTAAATATCTTCAATAATACACTGTTTTTCTGGGCAATAAATAAATAAATAGTATATCGTTATTCATAGTTAATGCATGGCAATAAGGAAGATCTTGTAGTGGAGGATAAAACTAATATGCTAATTCGTTCCCTTTTAAGTTTTGACCTCAAAATAATCTAGTCTAGCTTTTAATATAATTAACGTCCTAGCTAGCGTTCCTCAAGGGAGCATTCTTAGTCCTATCGTGCATAACCTCTATACTGCTGACTTCCCAAAACTTACCAATACCATCATTACAACCTGACCGCAGACAACATCACAACTTTTCTCCTAACTAGAATCTTCTCTAAACCATAAATAATAAAAAAATATTTAACCATATCAAAGAATAGTGCATCAATCAGAAAGAAAATTGAACAAAAAGTATATATATATATATATACATACATACATCAAACAGATACCACTTTTACGACTTTAAGTTACCTATATTAGACCATACATGTAGAACAGATTGTCGTGTAATCCGAACACAAAATTGATAGGTCAATGAGCGGTACAATATCGCAGGGCAAAAACAGGCAAACGATTTCGTTAAAAAAGTAGTAGAAGAAAGTAGTAGCTTAGAACTTACAGACTTGCAGGGTGGCTGAACAAAACTCAGCATTATTACGCCGACTCAATAGGTACTTAAAATAGAAATGGCAGAAAAGAGTATTAATAGTGTCTGTAAAAAAGCGGAAATCTAAGAACATATATGCTGAACAGTCGAATCCAGTAATTATAATTAAAGCTCCAGTAAGGTCAAGGAGGCCAATAAAAAGCCTTTGGATATTTTGATATAACTCATATGACAAGGAATACATTATCATATTTTGCTGGACTTGTAGTTGTTTTTGTAGCTCCTCATACAAACCTACCCCACCCACACAAAACAAAAGAAAACTGAATAGAAAACTTAGGCAACTACTATCAAAAATTCTCAGAAGAAATGTCAAAGCTTCTTAAACGTCACTAACTTCACTATCCAAAATATGCTGAACATTCTCTTCGCCAACAAAATGATCCATTTCTGATTCATCCTCAGAACCCATCACCTACTCTTGAACGACGATGTCCTCAAGACCTCTTCGCCCCTTAATCCATCACGTATAGTGACCACATTAGCCATTTCCTCACATGTGCCCTCTGAAAAAGTAGTGGTCAGTGTACTATTGTGAACAATACGAGCACATTTGTAATATGTAAATTATAAGCCGGCCAGGAATAAATTCATAAACAATTTTTTTCATACTTATTGTCTTGCTCTTAGGGCCGATGGCGATTAATACCTGAAAAATATTTATCTATCATTTACATGTAAAGCTAGCTATAAGCAATTAGAAGATCTGTTCAATTTTTTAACCTTTTAACTTAATAGTTGAACATTCATGTTCGTAGAATGTTCAATTCATTTATGTTAACGTATCGAGATAATACGAATTATCTTTGTAAATTGTACAATTTAAGACAAGTTAAAGGGAGAAAATCTGTGTAGGAGCGAATTTGGTAAGCACCGTTGATACGTTTACGGGTTGGGGTCGACCTTCCTGTGACATATCCTCTGAAATCGGATTGCATTGGATCACGAGAGGCAAGAGTACATCTAACGGTGTTCTTTCGGGGTCACAACCACCCACTCCCCCTCACATATTACACTTCATTTACTTAACTAGAGCTGACCTTATTACTTTGCTGGCCACATCACAAGTCGGTCACAAATAAAGACTAACTGGAGTAAAACACGTCTGAGATTTGCATTATCATCGTATTGTATGTGCGATGCGGATCTGGGCCGCCCCTCTTCGCAACAGATCGAACAATGATGTTTCGTTCATTCACTCCACCGTTGGGAGAAAGCAATTTTCAAGTTGGATAACTCTAAGAATAGATCTAATATACATATGTTGACAAAATGGATTTTGAATGTAATACTTTGAGGCAATTACAAAACCGTGTCGTGGCAACTTAAATTAAAAATAAATGGCTTCATAACCCTAGACATCATTAATATGCTGTCATGTTCTTGCACGATGCAACGACTCTCAAACCTTTCCGATATTTTTATTCCTGCCTCTGTTTAAGTTCTCTAACCCCTCCTAGATCTTAAATCTATATATAAATGTCAAAATAATATATTATTCCCGTTAAATTGTAGACCCCCCGGTTCAGACCAACTTGTAATGTGCATTCTGCGTGTTCAGTTTAAGATCCGTCTATATATAATGCACATACAGATAACTAATCGTTTTTAACCGATAGTTTTTGCTCGTTACCATGCATTAATTTCCGCAGACAAACCCTTTAAATATTTGCATATATCATATAATATCCCGCTGACTATCAAAATCACTGTGTTGTACAAATGCTCTGACTGATAACTACGCCTGAACTCCTAAAGCGTATAATGTATGCGTAGCAAGCTCTTCTAAAAACACTTTTCTTTCCCTTTAACCAATTACCAACATTCTATGTCCAATTGCATAATTTAATAACAAAAGTGGTCTTCATCAACTAGACTAGATATGTAAAGCTAGTTATATGAATCGAATGAACACTATACAATTTACATGTTATTATTTTTATGTATATATTACATGCATATATTATGAACTGATATTAAAGACTATTTAATTAAAATGACACATAAAAATCAAATTCTTCACTTAGGCAAGGAGATTTTGGTGGTTTCTGTAAACAAACATAATCTAACCATAGCATATCTACTAAATAGTAATGTATAGTTTGGTCGTTTCTGATCATATCCCAGCAGTATTTTTTTCTGTTTTTATTTTATTATTTAATCTGTCACAGAAGTTTCTGACCGATAAAACCCACTACTGCTAAGAGCGAAAAGTCGAAAAGTGCCTCCGGCAGACCAAGTGGAAACAGCCAATTTACAGGCCCATCACCTCAAGAGGAAATATCACAAAGATTTTCTAATCAGTTTTTTAAATGTCGTTTCAAAATGTTCAGGTACAACGAGTTCCTTGTTTCCATATCAGGACCCTCACAGAACATTGATAGTAGTCACGTCTACGCAGCGAACCTAGACCATGTTAAATACAAACAGATTTACACGGTCTTTTTTCGTAAAGATTATTTGTGTACTTAAGGTTAAGCAGTGAATTAACTGCCTGGTAGACAGAGGTCTGATTGCGCGTTAGAAGACCATATAAATTCTGTGTTTTCCTCGACGAGTTCTTCAGTTTCCAGTTCTCAATCACATTTCATTCGTCCCGCGAATTTCACCACCTTCAGGCCCTTTAATCTTCTTTACACGTTATGTGTAAGCCTTGTAGGGTTTCATATTACATAAAACTTATTAAAAAGGGTCTTTAGTATTACACTCCTCTAATTTAAGAGAAATTACTTTTACTTTTGTGCATAGATGTAGCAACCTGTTGTTTTTCTTATGCTGTGAAAAGGTGTCTATTGTTTTATCTTGTTAAATAAGCGTGTACTGAAAAAATATTTGCAGCTTGGTCTTTTCCGATCCGGCCAGGATCCGCACGTTTTGGCATTTTTCTACCTTCAGGGGTGGTTACCGACGTACGGTACAAACTCAACGGAACAAGGATAGAATAGATTCAGACAAAGTTTACGCCGACACACCCCACCATATTTTACAAACGTGAAAGAAAAGACCCTATTGACAGAGTCAGACCAATCTATATCGTACATTATCCCGCAGACAGAAGATATCTCGCAATTTATACAGCAATTGTTTCACGCTCTCCGCAAAAAGTACTCACTTGAGATAATTCTCTAGACAGGAGTTCAGACAACTGCCAAGCCAGTTTCCGAAAGGTCAAAAAGTTACATTCCAGGAGATTTTCTTCTCTGGTTTACGGATTTGTAAAGAACTTACATCCGGGTTTTAATTCGCTCATTATCGGCGGTATGGATCGACCGGGGGAAAAGGTGAACCGAATTGAATAAAATTTAATTAAGAACATTGAGCCTTTCAAAGGGGCAAACATCGAATAAAAGCTACAGGGAAATATTTTCAGAATAGAGTCTGATTTACATAACGTCCCGGAAATTTTCTATTAGGCGCAGCACCCTAGTAATTTGTACCGAGTTTAAATCCGTCTAGATCCGCCGGGTCTCTTTGTATGTCGAGACAGGTGGCTTATTTGCGAGCCTGTTGAATAATCAATACCCGGTCGCTGCATTTATGAAAGACAAAATGAATGCTAATGATTTCAAACCGACTCCTTCCAATCCGCAACTTTGATGAGAATGTCAATTGGCCCATTGATACACCTGCAGTGTGAAAATTAATGATTGGTTTTCGAGTGTGCGTCGGGTGCATGGCCTCGAGCGGGCACGAGAGAATCCATTCCAAGGTTAGGAGCAAGGTTGCTCCTATGAAACCAAGCCCCGAGCAAAATGTACTTAACGGACTTTATCGCCTCCAAACTGCTTTCTTTCTTTTAAACAGCACTTGCCGTAATAACTGCCTTTAAGTCACGTTTTACACTTTCATCAATTTTTACACTCGGAAGTCGACTACTTAGCCCAATGGGTCGGCAATAATTGAACATGGGACGGACATGTGGAAAAATATGGCCAATCACAAATTAATAACATCTCAGAATCAAAAATTCTGATATAACCTATATGGCGATTTTATTAATACCATTTCATCATTGATACCATGGAATTTGTTATTTATTATGGAATTATTGTTATGGAATTTGTTTGTTATTATGGAATTTGTTTTTTAACTTAAACAAGTCAAAAATAATGGTCTTCCGCAGAGGGGGTAGGCTTGGGAGTAAAGGGATTTGGAATTATGCTGGACAAAATATTGAGATTGTGAACCATTATAAATATCTGGGTATATATCTCACACCGCAGCTTGTTATGGAAAGACATCTTAAAGAAAAATTAAATGTAGCCAAATTTGGTATCAATTCTACTTGGAAGTCTCTCGGTTTGGGGCTATAAATGGTATGACAGTGTGGAGAAATTGAAAAAAAATATTTTGTCAAAAGGTTGTTTTTCCTAAGAAAGGATACACCTGATTATGTCTTATATTTAGAGACAGGGATTGACCCATTGTTTTTCAACAAATTAAGCCTGCATCTGACATACATCCTAAAAGTTTTATCATTGTCTTCTGCTAGACTCCTCGAATTTTGGCCTTGAAAATACTAGACAAGAAAATATTTTGGGCAAAAGAATATGACCATTTGTGTCTACAACACGGTTTAACCCCCTTGAATTACTCCGACGTAAATAAAAATAGTGTGGACAGCTTGTAGATGTTTTAAGAACTGATTTTAAAAATAAACTAAAATTAAGAGCACAACGGTCTGTCTTCCATGGTTTATACAAAGAACTGAATCTGGAATTAGGAGAAAATCACCATTATTGAGATAAAAATTATAATTTGAATATGATAAGTGTGATAATGAAAGCAAGAGGTCAGTTGCTCTCTCTTAATTACTCGGTCCACAGAAATGAGGAAGCGTACCGTTGTGCTTTGTGTATTTAGGTGCGTATGAGGATGGCTTCCATTTTTTGGCGTTGTGCCCTATATTGAAGGAATTCAGACTTAGGTGGTTTGGCAAATTGTTTTTAGAAAAAAATGAAGTAATTTCATTTTTGCATGGGCAGAACTGGCACAGTCTCTACAATTATGTTTTGTACTCCCTAAAATACAGAGTGTTCCTAATCGATAATATCAATTATTTTTTTTTTTTTTTTTTTTTTTTTTTTTTTNTTTGTTGGTATACCTCGCAGCCCTTATAGTTAGCAGGATGGTTTTGGGTGCACAATGCGCATACTGCTGGAACGTCTGGGCTCTTCCGGCATTCTTGGCTTTTGTGCGTTCCTCCGCATTTCACGCACCTTGGTATTTGATGGCAATAGGTTTTGGTGTGCCCATATTCCTGGCAGTGGTGGCACTGTACTATTTCTTTGCGGGGATTTGGTTTTTCTACCTTTACTTTTGTGTGGCAGAGTTTAGTAATCTGGTAGATTTGTGGGGCGAAGGGATCAATTATTAATAAAGTATTGTTTAAATTATGACTATTTGTATTAGTATTGTTAGTATTAGTATTCGTATTATTAACATTATTAATATTATTCTATGTTTTTTCTTTTGGCAACTCGACAGACAGCCTGTGGGTTATTGTCTAGGATGTTTTATGTACTGAATATATTTTGTAAAATAATTTTTATTGTAAATAAACATCATTATCTATCTATCATCATTGGTATCATCGTCTTTCGCTAAAAATGACACATTTGATAATGATACAAATGAAGGCATTATTTTCTTAGAAATGCAACGGGAAGATTAATTACGGGGTGTGAACTTACTACTCTCACCCCTGGATTTCTAAAAAACTACTCAACCTAGACAAACAAACGTTTCTTGTTTCTTTTCTACGAGGTTGTGAGATTTCTCCGTGTTGTCTGCGGAGTGTTGAACCTATTTGGTTTATACTACTGTGAGAAAATAATCATAATTCAAACGAAAATAATATAATTCAAAATAATTCTCTTTCTATAAATAAAAATAAAAATTCGATAAAACAAAATATATTTTTCTTTTTTGGACAAATAAAAATACAAATATCTTGGTAAAGAAAGCTGATCGCTTTAAAGGAACAAGAAATATAGGAAAAAGACTCACTGGATCCTCAATGTGGCCCATAAGCAGCAAAACCTTCCTTCAACCTTTCTTATCTCCTTTTTGGGCCTGTCCTTGGTGGGGGCACACTCCCACTAGGTTCACAAGTGATCCTTACACTAGTTGAGGTCAATGAAAAAATAAAGTGTATGAAAATTTCAACTGTGTGACATAGTGTGGTTGCATGCACACTATTAGATCCTCAAATTTCAGAGATCAACGAAGAATTAAATTCTGGGTGACAGCGTCTAGTTTGAAATGGTCTTTCCTTTTTTCATGACATCGAATGTATTTGACGAATCTGCAAGTGAAAATGTAGATTACCATTTGAAAAACAAAAATTTCATTTTTTATCTTTCGTAATGATATTTACGAAAAACCGGTAGAAAGTAGAAAGCATAATAATTTGATGCCCTTTTTATACTGTCTGCTAACTATAGAATGTAAAATTGCTTTACAGATTAAAAGTTAGGTCCCAAACTTTTATCGAAATTTAACAATACAACTACTGACATCGGTCGTCGTTCCGATCATTTTGGTCCGCCTACCCTCGCCGGTTTGGTCTGCCAGGCAGGTTTCGCTTTTCGACATCGAACAGTGAATTAGTGGTGACAAAACCCATCTCACTGGCCAAATTAATAAGAAACAACCAAACTATATATTTATCATCTACAGGATTTGAAAAATAACTTGTACGTACATTGTATATGTCAAGTGCAGTTTAAGCTTAAGAATCCCAAAATTACAGGCCTTGTGGACGGATTTTAAATATAAATGATCTGTTGAAATGTTTTGAGATTTCAGTTTGAGATAGTTAGGAGTGAGGAAATTGAAGTTTGGTCCTTTCTTATCGTTGTCAGCCTATCCTCGCTGTTTTTGATCTATCATACGCAAGGTTTTTCGACATCTACCAGCGACCAAACCTCTCCTAGACATACTTGTTTATTTTCGAAAAGGTCTATATAATATTGTGTCTGCTACACGATGAAGGTCGGAAAGTGTCTGGAAGATGCGGTTTAAACTTGGCAAAAATTCCAAAATGACAGACCTTATCGAGGGATGTTTCAGTATCAATGAACACAACAATACTTCTTTTCTTGAGGTCTTTAAGGGAGATAAAACAAAATGTCAGCTTGATCGTTTCCTAAAATTGTCCTCCTATCCTCGCAATCTGTCAAAAGCAGGCTTTTCGATGTATACCAGCGACCAAACCTATCCTAGACATACTTGTTCATTTTCGGAACTGCATAATCTTTTATCTTTAATAATAACCTGTGCGAAAGAATCGAATTCTATGGCGACTCTGTTTTTACAATTTAAAACATATTTTTAACTGTGTAGTTGGGAACAGGTCGTTTGTTATTTTGATATGTTTTGTACAAAGCTCCGTAGCTTTGTAGCCTGCGTTTCTAAATATAAAAGATTTTTATTTTTATTAATTTCGTAAAAATACAAAACCACATCTCGAATGCGTTCGCAAAACCTTCTCAAAAATTTGCACTGTAAATCTTCAAAAACATATACTATAGTTTAAATAAATATGATTAAAAAGTGACATTTAATTAAGAATAATTATTTCAAAACCCTGATTTTTCTTCAAATATTCATGATAACAATAAAATAAGCTGTTTTCAAGGTTTAAACAAGGTTTTTAATTATTTTTGGTTGATGAAAAGTAATGATTTTTTAATTCGATAATTAATATTTATATAATATTTGCACAACTTATTTATTCAATTCAATAATAGATTTTCCCCCTAAACAAAGCATATGTCTCATATTATGTGCAATCGACAATAAAAACGTCTACATAAAAGATGGAAGGAGTTCAACTGTACAATAAATTTATTTATTTATCATTCATACGATTTAACTGATATTGCAATATAATTGAACTGGTTCTTTTGATACTATTATCTTATTTATTACTGTTACATGAGGACTATATTTAAATTGACGACAGATCTTGTCCGAAGCTATTCACACTTGTATTTATTGCTTTTTCGAAGAGTGTTTATGATTGCATAACCAATTCGTAGTGTTGTATCACTATCTTTATGACGTACAATGGCTTGTTAAATAAAGCCCGACTTCACCGTAACTAGGAGAAAATCCAGTGACCTTTTATTGTGTTGACAAGAAAATAATGACGTTTTTATAACATTATAATTTTAATATTTTAACTATTCGATGATGTATTTTCCATTTTTTACAATTACTTTTTCCAACTTTCAGGTAGCATGTATGCTCCTTTTGCATAAAAATGGCCATCTTTTGAGTCCAGGAACGTCTGAACAGTTATTTGAAAATTTTCACAACTTGCAAACTTTTGGCCATTAAAAAAATTGTAATGACGGAAAAAAATAGTGGTAACAAACTGAAATGTCCAGAGAATGTGGCGAGTGTGATAAAATTTCCCAATTCAGGTAAGTTATTAACTGTTTGGTCTCCTTTTTTTGTGGTCCAGTTTTGCTTTATCTGAAGCAAATGTGTTAGCTGTTTACAGTATAGTTCACTATTAAATGTTTGCCCTTGTCGTAAAAGTTAAAAATGTATGGGGCCTGTCGTGGCCTGTCCCACGAAATGCCCAGCACAGGTTGGTTTTTTCGTGCATTTGTTGTTTTGGAACAACTGGGGGCCGTTGACCGGACTGGCATTAAAATGTTTTGCGAACTATGTTTTTGTATCAGATCTATTTTTTATCACCTGTTACCAATCTATGAAAAATGGGTCGTAAGAGCAGTGAAGAGCTAATCGAGATGCGATCCGCCAAATTCCTTTCGCTGAATTCGTGTGGGATCCATGTAACGTTCTATTGAGCAAACCCAAGACTTTGGATGTGGTTTCCAAAGGTTGTGTTCGAAACATTCAACATCTCTCCTCGTTCTCGGGTTGTCAAAAATGGATTTTCCTCTAGCCTATGCCTCAAAAAGAAGTTCACTGATCGCATCACCTTCAAGAACAAAGTTTCCTTTTCTAAATCGAGCAAACCACCGTTAGATTTTAGGAACAATTACAGCATTAGTACCAAACACTGCACACAAATTTTCAGTTGCATTGTTCCCTTTTTGGAATTCATAAAGTAAACAATACCTTAAATGCTTTTCATCCAAAGACACGATTTCCTATTAAATATTCGACCCTACTAAAGAAGATGAAAACAGAAACAGAGAAGAAATAAAGCCTGTTAATTTAGGGATTAATCAAGCGTATTTGTAAACGAAATTAATATAGACAAAAATGATTATTTTGAAATCGTGAGATGCGGTCTGGTGTGACGTAGGTTTAGAAAAGCATTTTCTTTATCGTGACAACGTTTTGATCTTTATTGAGATCATCTTCAGAGCCTGGGGTTTAAAACCATAGTTTAAATTATACAAACATATGTAGGATGTGAAAAAATGAATTTATACAATGATAGAAATTTTAGACTCGAAGTATTTGTACTCACTTTCACGGTCACTAAACACCACACTATAATTGAAAAACGACATAACTTTCTCGCCAGACCAAGAAAATGTCTCTTTCTGAACTGAACACGCCAAAAACACCTGACGATAATTGAACAATTATCAAAATGGAAATCCAAAAATGCAACGCGAACCCGTGAAGAAGTGCCTATATTTTATAAACTCATCAGTTATCTTTCCATTAACGGAATAGGTTTTTCTGATGACTCAGTCATGTGGGCATTTGCAATCACCTGGTCCAAACATATGGCCTCCGGCCTCCCAGACTTTACAAACATTTATCACGGTTGAGGCTCGTGCCCGATGACTTTACACGCGGAACTGGTTGAGAGAGAAAAAAAAAGTTCCGATTGGTCTCGACCCGACAGACGATCACCGGAATTTAGCTGATTCATATTCACATCATAAAACTAATGTGTACTGGACAAAGACAAAAAACCCTAAGAAGTAATCATTCTCTGTTAATTAAATGCAACGCCTATAAATAATATCGGTTGATCAAATTGGCATAAAAGCCATTTCTATCTATATTTATTATACCATCATATATAATAATAATAATTTTCTGAAAATATATACAACTATAGAAATAAAACAAATTATAAAGAACCAGGGACGAGCACTTTAGAACTCATTGGGAACCATATTCCAGTTTTCTATATGTGTATTAAAAAAATATAAAGAATTAAATAGTATTATATGCCCAAATTCCTATTTAATTTATGACATTAGGCAAGTCTCAACGTACTGCATAAAGTAAACATCTATAATAACGTATAATTAAAAAGGGAAAAAATATATAATTTTTTTTTAAATATTTTAAATAAAAATATTTTGAAGTTTTAATAAAGCCTGGCAAAAATTCATCGTTAATGTATACAATATTTAACGAAAATATTCTCAAAAAATATTTGAATTGGCTGCCACCGGTGGAAAGGTTGCGGAAAATATTTCGTGACAGTCGGACCGGACGACGAGAGTTAGAAAATAAGAGATGCTTCCCGAGCTGAACCGTTCGACCGGATCATTGGGCTGTCATTTTTTTAAATTAAATAATTATTTATAAATTCCCAATTGTTTGAAATTTGGCATAAGATTTGTTCGGGTTTTGGCAGACCCGGGTCATACCTCGGTCTTTTCTTATCTAGCTACGGCTAGGCTCCAGGGGCTGTCAACAGCTTTGTCATTTCAACTTCCGAGGCATGCAGGTTTTGCCTAGAAAACACTCAGCACTCACTCATTTTTAAATCACTCCAGTAAAATGGTGAAAAATTTCTCCACCAGCCTTCCTTCACACATAACTAATCTAATTGAGGCTCGATGTGGTCGGTACTCAACATTCCACAATCGGCCCCTTCACACAACACATTCAATCTAATAAATAGATGATTATTTGAAGATCGTGAGATGCGGTCTGGTGTGACGTAGGTTTATAAAAACATTTTCTTTACTGTACCAACGTTTCGATCTTTATTGAGATCATCTTCAGGGCCTGGGATTTACAAACATTGTTTTTGGGATTTTTCACATCCTACATGTATTTATATAATTTAAACAATGTTTATAAATCCCAGGCTCTGAAGATAATCTCAATAAAGATCGAAACGTTGGCACGATAAAGAAAATGTTTTTCTAAACCTACATCACACCAGACTGCATCTCACGATCTCCAAATAATCATTAATTAATGGTCACAGAACACCACACACTAATAAATACAATATACATAAAACGAAATATCTGCTCGTGGCATTCCTACACCCTCTCTATAAGAAATGACATTCTTCAATTAAGGGGACACATCGGGCAACTTTTCTCTGTATGCCAATTTCAATAAATACAAGCTGTTTAGAAAAATTTTCTACTAATAATCCACATATTTTCAGCAGTCATAATTGACCGTGTTATTTATTTCAATTGACTATACTTTTTTCTATGGTCTTGGTTGAGTTGAAAAAGTTAGCGTCAGGGGCCGGATTCCAACCCACGACCTTCAGCTACTATTTTCTAGTACATTGATTCAAATTTTACGCCTGTTTGGATTTAACTAGAACTTGTTTGAACGAATTTGACATTAAATCTGAATTCTTAATGCCTTTTCAAATTTGCAATTTAGAAAAATTCCCATGCACTTTCTGTTGCATCATATTCTTCCGTTTTACTAGATTTGAAGTATTTTCTGGGTACATCGATGGGAAAACTGAAACAAACCGGAGAACGACTACTTTTCATTTTTACCCCAGTTTAACAATGTGTTTTTTCATGTGTTTCAAAATAAACAGTCGGTGATTTCAACTTCTGCCAATTGATAATGGCCCTGGGTAAAAACAGTCCCAACGAACGCATCAACAACAAATATTACAGCTTTAAATGTAAATAAAACAAACAGTAGCAACATCATTGTTTAGGAATGTAAACAACAAATAATAAATATATCAACTTGTCACAAAATTGTGACAGAACGAAGTTAGCGTAAGTTCAAGTAAAGAATTAATTGTGGGATCAACCCCATTTAAGTGTGACAAGCCAAGTCAATAGATTGCTTATTAAGTTATTACAAATTGATCAAAATAAATTGTACATTGTACGAAAATTTGAAATAAATATAACAATGACGAAACTGGGCGCCGGTGGCCGCGACGGTTTAGGAGTTGACACGGCGCTAATCACTGTAAGGTAAAGGTCCCGGGTTCGAATCCAGCGGCCCTGCATTCGAACCCGACATACTTACAGATGTTTTTGTTTTGTTTTTCAAAAAGACCGGCACCCTGAGGGTTTATATGATCTCTGCTGTTGCGAACCCGATAAAAAAATTGTATGTAGTGGTATGTTATGATTTTCGTTATAAGGTCTATATAGGTTATGAGGTCACCGTCTATCACACAAAGACTTTTATTATTATAGATTTTACATGAACTTGTAACCGTCTGTACCTCAGATTCTACTTTCTGGGAGGCTTGAACGTGAATTTAAAGTTTCCGCCGTGAATAATCCCATCGATCGGTTGAGCGGCCGCCGTAAATCGAGCGTACGTTGTTAACGCGGTTGAACACGTTCCAGAAATTCTTCAACGCCAAAAGCCTACTTCGGGAAATGGCAGAAGGGTCTGAGTTTATCTTGTACATAAGATACGAGGCGCAGTAAATCCCGACAGACCAGTCACAGAACAGTTTACGAACTCCGCTCTCAAAATACAATACCCTACACCCTACATGGGCTGACGAAATTTTAACACAAACTTTTACACCGAGCCTACTCCCACGGCAGTATTAAAAACAATCAAAATGGTAATTTAAAAAGATTTCTAGTATTATGAAATAACTTATATAGTTATAACGAACGTTTAATGTGAGAACAGCGTTAAATGCACAACGACCATCATCATCACGATTTTGATAGCATCACGCAACTTTGCCGTAGAAAATCAATCGCATTTATCTCCACCCTCCTCTTCTTATGAAATGTCGCAGGGAATGTTCTGTGGCAAAGGCACGCCGACAAAACCGAAAGATCACGACGAGCATAATTCATGTATACGCAGTGCACAACGTCCGACAACGAGAAATAACATGTAACAAATTACCCAAGTCCCACGTTTCACAATGAACGCCGGTCGGTCGGTAAATAAAACCTATAATGAAATAATCAATCTCATCGTCCGGATCTTTTATTCAATTAACTTCGTGAGCAGAACACAAGGTATCGGCTCTTTCTTTTCTTCGGAGGCCCTTTCAGAAGAAGCCCTTCCTCTACAATAGACATTAACAAAAATAGCATTAATACTATAGTTATATTGATTTAATTAACCAATTATAAAGATAAATTTATTTATCCAGTCATATAACCGGGTTTATTAATATGTTTCCAACGATGACTTTATTCGATATTTTTTTAAGCAACTAGAAAGATGATTAACAGCTATTTGTCAGTCCTTAGTTCGGTACAGATTTTTTTATTATATATCACAATCCATCGAGTAATTATGATGTTATTTCTTTGCAATCATGAGAGACTTTTCTCCACTCAAGCTGGACCAGGATAATCGAAACACTAACCTGCTTGAGAGGAGGAATAATCAGTAATAACTAATCAGTTTTAACAATTCCTTTCAATTATGTTACATACTCTATTCATTTTTGTTTTAATTTGCGCTTTTTTTATAGTTATCTGTAACTTAAAAGAATGGATTTGTAAGAAGTGCAATGGATCCATCAAATAAGTCTATTGTGCTCCTCCTCGTACAGGTTATACCTAACTATCTACCTACTGACTTTTTATTACGGTCCTTAGCACTGACAATGGCTCCTTAGTTACAGATGTTTGCGTGTAAGTAGAAACCTTTTCCTTATTATGCCTTCGGCTTCTTCTGCGCCCGATCTTCCTCAGCTTCTTCCGACTTCCTCACAGCAGAACTAATGTAAGTTTAGGAGAGACTATTTTGCCGAAGTCTTTTACTTCTTAGTACGAGAAATCTAGGACGTGTTAGGACTAGAATAATAGTTGATTGCTGACTGGGCATTATTATAGATTCGGTGCAGCAGAAACAAGCCTGTGTAAATGCTGTCATGAACATGTCCTCTGTTGGTGCGAAGGCTTATGTAGGCTAAGAAGAGTCCTACTACTGGGAGAGGAAAGCCCTGGCCTGAAGGATACACACGGGAGTCCTTGAAAAATCTTTGGGTCTGGTAACTGATCAAAGTTCTTAATGCGGAGCTCTAGACAACAATGGAGATGCACAGTAGACTAGTTGTGGTGCGCAGGTCGTAAAGAGGCCAACTTCTTTTTTTATCTAACCCAACCTCAGGCTGGATTGTCGTTACAAGAATGTAACTTAGTACTAACTTAATCCATTTGGCGATTGTTCCTTTTTTATGGCAGGTTGAAATTTTTCAGAAGTGTTCTGGCCCTATTGGTGTTGCTGTACTTGTTTACGCTATCAGCTTCTTCGTTAACCTTTAGTCCTCCTTGTTAGCCCTTAAAACTTAGACGAGAAACCCGTCGATTCAGCTTTCGTTTAAAGTTTGGAAGATTTCAGATTGATTAGGAGGAAAGAGCATTGAAGTGAGCAGCAAAGCTCGAGAACTTTACTTTCAAGATTGAACCTGTTATTTACAAATGGGACTACCCATGCTTTTTATTCTGTAGTGGCCAATAAATGAGGTGAAATGTTGAAATGTCTCTGACGCCTAAACAGCCGATGTTAAACAGACTAGAATAATTGGAACTTGAACAACTACTGGTTCATCAGACCTCGAGAAGAAACCTCATAATTTAAGTTTGATTGCTTGGTAATGCCCATGAGCTCAAGTCCATTAATCCAAATGTATGGGAGAGGGTTTATTTTCTAATGCCAATTTATCATTTTCCCTAGTAATTTTTACAAAAGGCCCCATTCATTCTGAGACTAATATTCATTTGTTCGTCATCCTAACATGTTTTTTAGTTCTTTCCATTTTCTATTAGCATGTAACTTATTAAATAATTATACAATTCGTATTAAAAATTTAGTTAGGAAGTGGACTTCAAGTCCAGTCAGAATTACTGGGCGAGAAGTTAAGCGTTGATGGAAGAATTTGTTTGATATAAAAGACAATGGGAGAGGTCCCGCGATAACCCAGTAGCAATTGTGAGGAGAGCGGGGTAATTTGTTCGGCGGTCCGACGTTCCAAAGGTGATATTTACTCGAAACGTGCATCTCTCCGCGATCTGCCTTGATATACTGTCCCACACTCTTTTTACCGTTTTTTCTTTTCTTTTGTCGCTTTTCAGAATATCCCACTTTTACACTGTTAAAATAAATTGTGAACATCTAACAAAAATATGTTTTCTTTCTTATCGTTCATTCACGTCATCATCACGTTAGAGAATGAACATTACAATAGAATATTGTGTATAACATCGGACCACTTATTAACATGTTTGTTTAAGGCTTGATAGATACACTTGGATTTATAAACTTGCAGTCTTTTCCTTGTTCCTATATGCTCTATGAGTGATGTAATGTGGATAGAGA
The DNA here is from genome assembly GCF_000648675.2 of Cimex lectularius. Taxonomy (NCBI): domain Eukaryota; kingdom Metazoa; phylum Arthropoda; class Insecta; order Hemiptera; family Cimicidae; genus Cimex; species Cimex lectularius. Next base: position 940,306 of record NW_019392662.1, read on the forward strand.
AGAATGGTTTGTTATAGAGAATTACAAATCACACTTTATTTTTTGACAATAGATTTGTAAAATTTCATATCATACACGATTATAAAAAGATTTTTGCAAGTTTCAACGTTCTCAGCGGATTTTTATGTGGAAACATCTACTATTTTTTTGTCGCCTTCTTCACGTGTACCTATATGTTGAGAACGACACTTAAGGCACATCACTTTTTAATGTACGTAATTGTTGGCCATATTCCGATCTAATAGGCCTAGATGTCTCGTTTTTCGGTGTTGCACAGTTGCACGGCGAAACCCAGCTCGCCCTGGTGTAACAGGTGTGAGGGTGGGTCGTGGAAGCCTCAGGGGATCGTGGGGTCATTTAGGGTCAAGCGTTCTTTACTAGGCATCACGATCGCTTCTCGAGGGAAAACGGCAGATATTGAAGCGACCTGATTGGCCCTCGGGTCATTCGCAGATTGGTTTCGTTGGCATTTCATTCCCATCCGTCGCCTCTTGCGAGACGGAACTGAGGAAACGCCTGCTGGCGACCGATGAGGTCGTAGTTATGATTTAAGACGGTTCCCGGGTGTTTGGCGTTGCCCCTGCGGGGGGCGGTGGCGTGATCCGGTTCAATATTAACGCGTAAAAAAATTAATCCTGTTATCCTTTGTCTTGCACTTCTCAAAAGGAAGACAGGCTGGCCTGCTCCTTGACACAAGGACTGACATTTTTCATACAACTACCTTTGTGGTCGGCCTGATGCCGCTTTTAATATATCCTGTTCAATCCAGATACAGAAATTTAAAAAATGAATCATCATTCTTAAACTAAAACGATTTAGTATTTCATTTTATTTTAGCAAAACAGATAAGTGTGAGCATTTTTTTACAAAATCCCTATAGAGCTCTTAGTTTTTATTTTTTAAGTAGGTTAGACCAACCAGTTTTGTCAGATGTTTGACGTTCAGGTGTTTGACCTTCTCTTGTCATTTGTAGGTCCTTCTATATTTATCTTCTTTCCCTTCTCTACTTTATCAGCAAGATAGTTAGACAATAGTTAAAGTCCTACTTGAGAAAAAAATCCAGGCACGACATTGCTTCATGGTGAAATAACGACTCGAGGCGGACACTAGTATCGTCAATTATGAATTTATAAGTAGAGAATCTAACATAAGCAGTTACATCTAAACCGAAATCCTTAAGAACGTAATTCAAATTTAATGAAACTTATATGTTAAAAGTATTACTTGCAAGTTTGTTAAGTCGGAGGCGATGATAGTGGGCTATCTTGGACTTGTAGGAGAGATGCTCCATTTAAATCCGTTTCAGTAGGGTTCAAGGGTCTAGGATGCAAATCAGGCGGTTAACTACAGAAGGGGGGACGTCAAGATAGTCTAATGGTAATGGCCAGTAACTCTTTTAAGGAACCCGACACCCTTACACATCAAATCTACTTACCTCGGCCCTCATTTCGATTGAGTAAACACCGTCAAAGAATGTCGAACGCCTGTAACAGCCTTGGTTGACTATGCTAATTAAATGCTCTCTTTCTTACTTCCATATTCTATATCTTAATCAAATACACAAGTTAAAATGGATTTGGAATACTTCACGTTCATGTTCTTCGGATTTAACTGAATCATCAGTGCGATTGTTGTGTTCAAATGTTTTTATGTTCCTCGGTCGTTTGTGATTTATTTGAATGCTAAATAAAATCTACATTGTAAATACATTTTTTAAATTATTGACCTTATTTTAAAATGTTCTACACTTTAACAATCGTGATTTATCGAGTCACTTTTCTCAAAAATGACTACAGCAAAAGTTTAATATGCGCCTTCTATGAAAACGCTGTATATTGAAATGTGGGATCTGATAAGGATTTTTCGGGTTTATTTTTCCAGCCGGTTCAAAGCCACTCTCGTAAACCTGTCCAACGCCAGGAGTCGTGGACAAGATTGTGGAATCCGGCGTTATTTATTGCAAAATACCCAGGGACTTTAACGCCCCTCCGACCTGGATGGCGGGTGCCTCAAATTATGACTCACATAACATTTTTTATTATCCTTATAGTATTACGATAAAAAAATATGAAAATGTTTCTGATCTGATTGCTGTGTATTACATTATTATATAAAACCATTAATAAGCCAAATGGTGGTTTGCCAGGTAGATATCCGTCCACAAACATCTACTGTTTTCCGTGTAGAAAAAAAACTCTCTCCCGGTATTTCATTGACAAGCTCTACATAGCAAGCTATCTGATAAGGGTTTTCGGCGATTTTCTAAGCCGGTCAGTCGAGGTCTATTTGAATTTCTCCTAATCCAATTTTAACAGTTCAGTCTCAATCTGAGCTGAGGATCGGTAGCTCGAGGGGGTTGGCCACCCGCACATTCTCCCGGAACCGGGCACGACTGTTTAATGAGGCATCCCTTCGCGACTTGTCTGCCGGTTAGCTATTAACGTGAAGTACTGCACCAAATAACACGTTGAGAATCCCCCTGGCGTCGCACGATTTCAAGGCCAACAGATTGAGCTTTCCTAACGGCAGGTGGTAGCGTACAAAATTGCTAGATGTTTTCCCTTCGATAAACAACCAAAGAAGTTCTTGAAACTTGGTAAAACTGGCATTTCAGCAACACGATTTTTCCTGACTGTCTTACTTTTGACTTGAAATTAGGTACGTGTACCTTCTAAGAACATGGTGAGGAAAAGAAAACGCAATGGCGTACCTCACATAACAGTTTTTTAAAAATTATAGAGCATGGTAACAAGGTGAAGGTAATTTCTTGTTGACAAGCATCAGGTATTTGTTCCACCAGACTGTTTTATGTTTATTTATCCTTATTTTTTCTGTGCAGTTTTCGTTGTAGGAGCGCATTGGTGACCTCCATCACAGAAATTTCTAGGCCCTCCCAATCTCTCAATTCCTTGTTCAACCCTGTTTTCTTTTGTCCCTTATCCAATTGGTGTACCTGGGGTCCTGTACGTTGTTTCTATGAGAGAGGGAGTGTTCAAATCAAATCTTATGTGCCTATGATCAGAATTTGATGGTTCCCTGGATACATTCCTGTTTAAGATGTTTTCATCATTCCCTTGGGAAATAATGGTCAGGTGTAAGACTTCGTGCCTAATCATTAGTTTCTTTAGTTAGTTTTTCACAATCATTAGTTCTTCACCAGTTAAGTAATCTGATAAGGACTCACCTCGGTTCTTGATGTCCGTACTTCCCCACATAATATGGTGAGCATTTGCAACACATCCCATCACTAATTCCATGTTTTGTTCCCTGTAGTACCTCACGATGCCGTCCAGCAACGTGAGCCGCAGTCTTTGCTGTTAGGATTGCTGTAACAAAGTTGCCGGAACATACTTTCGGCATTAGTATGCAACTAATTCTTGTATTAAACCCTACACAAGCCCGGGGTCTTGTTGATGTCCTTTGCTCCATTACCTGTGTCTTTTGGGGTTTTATTCCTCTCACAGATCCGTTGTGCACCCAAGGTTCTATACCAGGGCGACATCCAGGCCCCTGACAACCTTCATGAATAGTGTGGACGATGCGGTATTGCATGCCGGAGGATGACCTGAAGTACCCTTATTCCTCCCTGAAGTGGATGGAGCATCTCTATTCCTAAAGGCAAATAGATATAAAAATTAATAACATGTTGTTTTCCTTTATAGAGTGTTACTGTTACTAACTGTGATTTAATTGGCTTTCTAATTTTTTTTTAGTAAAACAATAAATTTGAGTAAAAAAATTTTTTGGTTTAAAGCATGGGTCACTAAACAGCTTCCTTGATAGGTCCAAACGATCCGTGATGTAAGGTTGAGCTCAAAAACAGTCGTCAGAGGACTTCAAGAAAATAGACGTCCTAGTCCTAGCGTATAGACGACATACATAAGCTTCTCTACTGCTGGAAAGCGCAACTAATCGCGAATCAGCATCCCGCTTGCCCACTTCAACAATAGGGGGGGGGGGGGGTTTCTCTAACAAATAAGTGCTGTCTCATTCCTGGGTTCGAATTCCGGCCCAGCCCACGAATTCTGGGGTGTACCACGCTTTACCATTCATGATGGTCTACAGCGGTTTAGGACCACTGGAATGTATACAATAGAAGAAAAGGTAGCGGTCAACCGCGTACGATGGCTAGAGACGATCGCTTTATTGCCCTTACCGCACTACGAAACCGCTTCATTGATAGTTCCACTCCAAACTGGCTGTAGTGAAAGGGTGAGCTCTAAAACAGCATCAGAAGGCTTCGTGAGAATGTAGTCTGCAGACAGGTTCTCTACTACTAAAGAGGCATCGAGTAGAAAGGCGACGAGGTTTGGACACTTGTGCAATGGGGGCTGTTCTCTTCACAGATGAGTGCTTGTATGGTTTGTGGCAAACAGACGACCGGGACCGTGTATGAGAAGACGTGGAGAACGCTTCCATGAGCCATGCGCGAGTCACAGACTTTTCAAAGACAATCAGTTATGGCAGAGGGTATAATCAAGGACTCTGTTCCTCTAGAAGCTGTGGTCCCATTCCCAACTTCGTGCCAATTTTCAACAACATGACAATTTTCAACCGAACGTTGCTCGAGTTGTTACCCATTATTTGGAGGATGTAAGGATTACACAATGGTCAGCATATTCTGCTGATATGAATCCTACAGAACTTCTTCAAACCACTCTTGTTGAAGAATGGGATTCTGTTTCACAAGAAGAAATCCGATCGCTTATTTACTAGGAGCCTAGGAGAATTAATGCCCTCCGCGAGGCCAGAGTAGTAATACGCAAGAGTAAAACTAGGTAATAAATTGTTAGTTAAATTTTAATCTATTAAATTTTTCTGTGTTTAGTTGATTTTTCTTTCAAATCATCATAATTAAATCATTTTTATTAAAACTTATGACTTTCTAATCTCTTTAATTTGGTTTGCATTAAAAGAAGTATGTTGTAATTTATACAGCGATATATATATAATATTTATATATTNAAAAAGATTAGGCTGAGACATATAATTCGACAACTGACAAGATACAAATATCTTGGTTTTTTTATACACTCAAAGTCAAAAAAACAAACCGGACACTCGTTCTTTGTTGTTTATGTAATTGTTAAATTATTTTGTTTTTTTGTCTTTGAGTGTATAAAATACCAAGATATATGTATCTTGTCAGTTGTCGAATTATCTGTCTCAGCCTAATCTTTTTCTTTGTGGTGGTCCATCATTAAATTTTTATGTAGATCCAATGAATACAATAAAGACGATTTAAACACGAAACAATACTGAGCCGCAGATAAGGCCCGATTATTTATTTATGAATAAATATAATGTGAAAAAGCATCTCATTTAAAAACTTTTCCCGTTTGTTTATTTATCATATTATTGTTCAGCTTTAATTTGATTTAGTTTGATATTCGATAGAATTTTAAATTTAATTTAAGAATTTATTGAGAAGACAAGATTCAAATTGGCGAAATAACTGTTGTTTTTTTTGTTTTGTTTTTTTTTTTTGCACATTTCCTTTAAAAAATCCCAATCATCGTCCTTTTAAATTGCCGTTTTGTGCTATAGACTCGCATCTAAAAGAATGGGCGTGGAATTGCATGAATACGCGGTGGCATTGACATATGCGAGGAAGTTGCGAATTCATCAGTACCTACAAATCGAAAATAATTTACGCCTAAAAATCATTACCGCCGTTATCCTAAATGCTTAACCCATAAGCATCCCATAAAAAATCCTATAAAACTAATGGGCCTTTCCTGCCATCATTAATTCATTATAACATCTGTACAGGATTTGAATGCGTGATGTTTAGTATTTTTTCTAGTAGCAGTTCGCCCACTTGAACGTGACAGGTGATTAATAACAATGGTTTACTATAATCGAGGATTGTAGGTGGGTCGGTTTGACCTTTGGTTGCAAGGGTTCATTTCTTATACTGAGGGGATAGATTGTTTTTTATATTTATTTTATTATTACCTTTTTTTGTAAACAGGGGCCCACTGTTTTTCTAACAAAATATAACGTCTGTTGTTAGATATTATCGAGACATCATTGATATTACGCTAAGTAGATCGCCCGAGCACACAAATGGCTTTAAAACGATCGTATCGTTTACATATGTAAACTTGTTTAGTCTTCATACTGGTTTATTTTTCATAAAAACCTAGTTTAGATTCATGTTTATGAAACAAGAAGAATTGGTAAATTGAAAACACGATATCCCATAAATGTCGCCCTATCTTTTCGACTATTGTTATGCCAATAGTAACTATTGTGATCCCTAGAGCGAAACGAGTTATAATTGTCCTATTCGAATCCAGCAGATTATTTGAAAATTAAAGAATTGTTCTCGTATTAGGATTATAAATAATTATTATCTTTTAAAACCAACAGTGCAGATTTATAAAGACCTAATCTAAGCTAAACCAATGATTTTTTGTAATATGTCCGTCGTTTCGGATCACCACGGTAAGTCCATCCTCTATTTTGGTATGTCACACTCTTCCGCCATCTTCACAGGTATGTTTTTTCCTGTCCTATTTATATTCCTGACCAACGACTGAATACAGTGAAAAGCAAATATGCGTCTGACAGATCACATCGAAGATAGACCAGAATGTTGTTAGTCGTTTCCGATCAGTTTGGTTTACCTATCCTCACTGGAAAATTTAAAAGAAATCATTTTCTGTCAATTTTTCACAATATTATAAATATATCTCTACATTCCTTTCGTTTTATTTTCTATATAAAGATATGTTTTTGAGGACTTGTTGGTGATGAAACTGTCATTGTTTTCTATATCGATGTCGTTTCTATTATCAATTTTTGTCATTGAGACGCGTTTTAAAAGTTCATCATCTTCTATGCTTGGATACGGTTATAATCAGGGTGAAGTGAGATCACGCACCTAACACTAAAATATTGCACCCCCAGAGAAGAAATCTCAAATCATGTTGTTATGTAGAAAATTTTCATTCTCTAAAAAACAAAGTAGCAACCTCTTTTTTCAAAGAAATAAAGTGCAGCCAGATTATCCCCTTATTATTTTATATTTATTAGGTTTCGTGGTCCGCTTGATTACTAAATAAGTTCTTTTCAATTAATTAAGGTTTTTGGTTGAGATAAAAAAGTGAGTGTCACAAGCGGGATTCGAACCCACGACCTTCGGCTGAATACGCCGCTGCTCTACCACTTGAGCTGTCGTGACTTCGATCCACTCGGACACTAACTTCCCAACTCAACCCTCCCTTTTGAATTTTCCCTCCTTTTTGCCATTTTTCAAATGTCGTGTAATCTATTTGATTCTCGGCGACAGTTGAAATGTCCACAGAGAGCTTTGGTGAAGTATACTTCAGTTTGCTTATTAAATTTATTAAGCTTCGTGGTCCGCTTGACCAAATAAATTCTTTTCAATTAATTAAGGTTTCGGTTGAGATAAAAATGTTATTATTATTTTATGTTAGAAATCATGGGAAAGGTGAATAAAAACAAAGAAAAACTGCTGAAGTAACTGAGTGTTTTCTTTTCAAATTGGCCTTGTACCTGATGTTTGATAAACATTGAAAACATAACTAGATTTTTGTTAAAGCTGGCTCTTTTTCTGTTAAATGGCTGATGATGATAAAGTGGGAATAAATTTATATAACTTTTTTGAACTACACAAAAAGTCAATTATTAGAAAAATAGTCAAAATCAAACAGAACAGACAATCAAAGCAGTAAATATCATCTCATGTTTATAATTACATAATTTTTGAAAGTCTGTAGTCATTAAAACTAAAAGTTAGAGTTACAAAACATAAATTTTGTGATGCAAGACAAAGTGTAACTTGTTTTGAGTATTCACGCTACCACTGTATTGGGTTAAATGTGTTATTGTGCTGTTAAGATAATATAAATAAATATTAATGAACGATCTTTTTAAATTTTCATGTGTTTACTATGCTGTTTAATATTGGATTCAATAATCGTTGTTTTAGTTGTAAATTCTTGTTCGTGATTAATAAAAATTATTTGATTTTGTTTAAGTGAAAGTAGTGGCCGAGTGGATAGGGATGTCGGACGCTAGCGGTTCTGGGTTCGAATCCCAGCACAGCCTATGTCTTTTTAATTGATAATGGTACGAAGAATTTATTGTAATATTGTTTGACCCCTTGTCCGAGACACTGAATGGGTAGTTGGCTGTTAAGCCTTCCTGTATGACAGGAATTACTTTTAATGTGAAAGTAAGTAAAACGGAAGAGTTGCTAGATTATCTGTTTGATTTCTGGAAAGCGTTTGATCAAATTGAATTTTATCCTGTTCTGACCACCGTTTTTGATCCTTTCTGTATTAATCCAACATTTTTTCTTCTTTTCTTTTGTAAACAATTCCATTATAAGCACAGGCAAGTTAGCCAAAGTCTAATCTTTAAATTCTTTACGAAATAGCAGACTGGCACAGACCGTGCTAGTGTTGAGAGTGCTATTAATTATAAATAGCAGATATACATCAACGATATCTTGATTAACTCGATAATTTTTAAGATACAACTTCTACATTTTCCTTATGAAACTTGTAATATTATTTTATAATTAACACGTAATACACTTTGGTGTTCTGTTCTTATTTCCTCTGAACAATATTTTTTGACAAATAAGAAACAACAAAGAGGTGGTCCTTTAACTGACGATAAAAATCTTCTTTTCCAATTAAGGCTAAAGACGTTTTTGTGTGTAACGATGGGGTGGTGCAATTTTGGCGTAAATCATTGGACAGCCGCGGCCGGACCGGCTGGTAATGGGACCCGTGGTTTATGATTTTGGCCTACTTCGAAAAAAAGCCTCTTTTTATTGTTGAAGCCCTCTTTTTAAAACTCTCTTTAAACTTGAAATACAGTTATTTTTATAATTTCGCGGTGCGTTAAAGTCACTCATCCCGGAAGGGTAGGGCGTGCCTTTCACTGCCAATAAGTTCACAAAGGCAGAATTTCAACTCGTTCAGTACAGTTTTAGAAATTACAGAGAGCGCGAAAGTAATTAAGCCAATTACTAAAGTTAAAACTTGATTTTTACATAATTAGATGACGTGCTGATTAAGCCATCTAATAACCTCACCCAAAAGCAATGGTTAAAAGTTAAATTTAAATAACTGTCAGAGCATAAACCAACGTGACTCATTTTTTGTCGGTGGGTGATGACGTGATGTAAAACGCTGTGCGTTTGATAGTCCGTCAACCTTTACGTTATACATATTGACTAATGAAGTTCAAAGAATGTATTTTGTCTATTTTGGTATATCAAACATTTTTCACCGCATCTGCTTTAATATTTTTTTATTTTTAATTGTGAAATTTCTCCTTGTTGTCTGCGGGGTTGTGAAAATGTAATTTGGTCGTTAAAAATCACAGTAGATAGCAAAAACCGAACGATGACAGACAACCCAGCGTGGATAGGCAGACCAAATTGTTAGGTAAATACAAAATTTATATGTAAAAAATACAAATATCCCGAGAGAAGCGAAATACCAGTAGCAGCAAAGCAGATTTTTCTAAATTCAACACAAATATAACTCAAACCACTGATGAATCTTTACGTATTCACAGCAAAATACAATGGGCCATCTGTTCACCGAAAGTGACTTTATCAGTTTGCCCACCGTATCTTCATGTCCGCCCCTCACCAAGAAAAATCTAATCTCGAAATGACCGTTTTAGTTTGCTCACAATGGTTCTGATTCTGACTCGAAGCCCGGACTCACGGAATCCCGAATTGACCAGGTGTAGGAAAAATTTTTGACATTAAACTTAACGGAAATCGCATCGCAGCCGTGGTTTAAGTACAATTTAGAACACTTTCCGTTTTAAAGCTCTTCCGTCTTTTAACGACCAGTCGTTGATGTGGGATTCGTTTTCAAACATTTATTACACGATGATTGAATTCACCTTCAGAACCCTTTTCAGAAAGATTTTCTTCGAACCAAAAAACATATTCTTTAAGTATGGCTCCTTAAGTTATTTTTTTGTCTCCTTGAATTTTATTTATGTGCTAATTAGCATTGAATACCCTGTTATAATGTCTGTATGTATATTTTATAATAAACTTTGCGGGACGTTCAAAAACGACCGACTCCGTAAAAGAAAATTCAAAATCACACTGTTCGCGGCCAAACCGACCAGCATTTAGCCAATCAAAATGAAATTTGCAATAAATAAAAGGAAACTTATTAAAAACTCATCAAGTTCGTATCGAAAAGCTTCTATCGTGCTTTTATCTTATTGGAAAGCGAATTTAAAGAGATGAACCGTAAAACATAACTCAAACTGGATCGAAATAAATCGAAGATGGCCATGTTAGTTAATTTCGAATCCGCCCGCCATGGGTCTCAAGTTTCTCAAAGCCCTAGATAAAATCCTAAAAAACAAGCTTGATATTCCGTAAAACCATTAAATCTTCGGGATCCGTGTGTTGTCTCGTTGAATATTCATGCGTGTTGTAGGAGGTTTACCACTTCCACTTCCGCGAAACACGGTCTTCCATCAACCTCCAGGCCAAAAAGGCATCAACGATTGTTCTACAGCCTGTGCACCACCGGCTCGAAATTCCCGAGACCCCTCCTCCGTCTAAATTCCATTTATTCTAAAAGTTGGCACTAGATTGCTTTCACCTTGTCGCCGGTGCGGAGAAAGGTCCGACTAATCGGGTCAGCACAATGAACAACCCTTGACCCCGGTCGTTCGCCCACTCCTCAAATGACCCGAAAAATCGGGTTACTTTCCAATAAGGAACACTCTCCCCCTCATTAGATCCTTCGGCTCCATACATCCGTCTTAATTACGTAACAATAAACCTATTTCACGGTCTATTAAATGCGTTCTCACAATGGTTATCGTCATGTGACATAAACCAAACCTAGCCCGCTTCTTATTCCTTTTAAAAGCCGAGTTAATTATAGGCCTTGTAGCCACAATAATTAACCATTCTCTTTGTTATTATTTACTCTTCCCTTTGTACCCTTCATTCCTTTCAATAGAATTATTCCAACGGTTTGATGAGCGACCATTTCTAGCTAAAGACAAATATCTCTCTAAGAATTACATTCACTGTACAAACGAATCGAAAGGCATTTTTGTGATCGTGTGGAAGTGAAATTTGTTGAACGTTGCACTTTCAAATAACACTTCTTTAAACGGAAAAGCATAATCTAATATCTAGTTATTCTAATAGGCTTTTAACAGAGATTCTTCACTGTTCTGATTGATGAAACTGAACAAACAATAATGTAAATTGTCAATATACACAGCCTAGATTACTTATGCACTCAAAACAAAAACCGGACGTTCATATTTTCTTGTTTATTTCAAACTATATACCTTTATCGTTATATTAATTGCAACAATTTTATTGTAAACCAAATTAAACGAGATCATGCGTTTTAATAAAAATTATTTAATTATGATGATTTCAAATAAAATTCACCAAACACCGGAAAATAATTTAGTAATAGAATATGACTAACAATTTATTGTCTGGTTTTTCTCTTAATAGCTCATATTACATTCGGGCCTCGCGGACGGCCTTAAGTCTCCTAATCATCGAGTGAATAAGCGATCGGATTTCTTCTTGTGAAGCACAATCCCTTTCTTCAACAAGAGTTTGAAGCTGTTCAACGCTTGTTGGAGGCAGCGAACGATGTCTAACCCGTTTCTTTAACAAATCCTATAAATGTTCTATAGGATTCATGCCAACATGCTGGCCAACCCTCCAATGGGTGACATCTCGAGCTACATGCGGTCAAACATTATCACGCAATAAATGGAGCCAATGGGACCACAGCTTCCAGAAAACTTCCTCAGCTTCAACTGTACCTTAGCACAGTCAAAGATCCATTCTTTATGATAATCAGTTCGGTATGTTCGGCGTTGATTCCACCCCATACTATAACTGACTGCCTTTGAAAAGGCTATGACACATGCGAGGTACATGGAACAAAGCGTTCTCACGTCTTCTCCACACACAGTCCCGGTTGTCTGTATCGGCACTCGTGTGAAGAGAACAGTACAAGAGTCCAAACCTCGTCGCCTTTCTACTCGATGCCTCTTCAGTAGTAGAGAACCTGTCTACAGACTACATTTTCACGAAACCTTCTGATGCTGTTTTAGAGCTCACCCTTTCACTCCAGCCAGTTTGGAGTTGACTATCAAGTAAGCGTTTCCGTAGTGCTGTAAGGGCAATAAAACGATCGTCTCTAGCCGTCGTACACCGCGGTTGACCGCTACCTTCTCTTCGATCGAATACTTTTCGGTGGTCCTAAACCGCTGTAGACCATCGTGAATGCATAGCGCGGTACACCCCAGGACTTGGGCTATGTAACTTTATTCTGACATGATGAGCTGGGTCGGGATTAGAACCCAGAATCGCTAGGTACTAGACCGCCACGGTCTCCTATTATTGTTATTTCTCTTCACTCTTGTTAGATATCAATAACCCACCGAAAACAACAGATAAAACTGCCATTATTTGTTAAATTGGGGGACTAACAATACCAGCAGAATATAGACCTTAGATACATTGCTGTAGATTTTGATAACGGTATATTCCAAATTAATCGTAACCTGGGGATTTTAAAGGTAGATTGTAGATTCGTTGTTTACATGGTTAAAGAGCATTTTCCACTACGTTTGTCAAGTGGGACTATTGTGCTCCTCCTCGTTTGGATTATTGCTCACTATCTTCGGATAGTTAGTTGCTCCTCAATTCTATTTGCTAGATTGACCTTTCGTTTGTCTGCGTGGAAACTTTCTTCATAGCAGTATGAGTACTTTTGCATCTAGCAGATATCTTTTGATAGCAGTATCTTTTGCCACTCCCAGGATAATATAAGTCTATTGAGTCAGCAATATACAGATAACAGACTTGCAATAATCCTAAGCTCTTTTCCGTTTTGGGATAGCAGGTTTGTGGTGGGTTTGGACGAGATTTCCTTGAATAATTACACATATTTGACCCTTAGTTTGGGTAGGTTAATTTGATCCATTCAGGAATTTATTTTTCATTTATGGCAGTCTGAAATTTTACAGAAGAGTTTGGTAAGATTGAATAGAAGCCGAGGAAGCCTACCTGGCTAGTTTATCAGCATATTCCCTTTCTGTCCCTGTATGCACTGAGACCGAGACAAGTTCCTTTTTCTCTAATTGCAGTGCATCTTGGTAATTACCCTTACCTTCTATGCCCAACCTTTTTTTTATCCCAACATTCTGAAATGTCCAGGCCTAGTCCCATTATAGAGCTTATTTGCAACTAAATCTATCACCCCAACGCCTAGTAGTATCGAGTGTGTAGCGTACGGTATTTAAGGCTTTTCTTTACGATTACTTTGCTCTCAGTTTTCTTCTTTCGTCCCTCCATCTGTCAGCATACGACGATCTTCCAGCTTCTCGAGCTGAAAATTTGAAGATAACTTATTTTATCTCCCTATTGAATCCACTGGCCAGGGTTTTGAATCGAGTTACGTTTCCACCAGCACGACAGACTATGTTTTTATACCAGCATACATCCCTTAAATAAAATTCCCTCCTCCTTCAAAATAATATTACATCTTATAAAAAAATTCCGTCCACTTAATTGCTACCGTGCGATATGCAATAAAACTTCTAATGTTAAAAAATACAATTTTACCGTTTGTAAAATGTCTGGGTGTTTTTTTTTTTTACAGAAGAGAGAGTTCTCATACTCTTGTTTCGTTTGTTTGTTTAAAAAAAAATATATCGCGGTCAAACGGTACAGCGCGTGAAAGAGAAAAAGCCATTTTCTGGTTAAGATGCAGACAGGGAAGTGCAAGTCCGAAAATAGGGCATGTCCTAGGGGGTCACATAAATCCCCTTTCCGGAGATGGACCGACTATCTCATCACGTTATCAAAGTCCCTTATCGCAGGGGTTGCTCGGATATCTGAGGCACGCACTTGTTTGTAATTGGCTCCCACGAGATCTGCCCTATCAGAAAGTCCACATGCTTCGCTTAAACTCTAATGTTGAAGCTTTCCTTCCTAAAAATCCTCAACGCACGGCAGGAGGTGGCCTTACTCGGGCATTGAAATCACTCGCCGTATACAACACAGACATGATTCATTTTTCCTATTATTGCTTTTCGCGGAGTTTTTACATGATTTAATGATCTTCAAAAACGAACAAACCTTTATAAAAAAATTTCCCACGTGGATTTCTTCATTACAATCATCAAGTGTGTATAGGTCAACTTAAAACATATTCAATGAGAAGTAAATAACCAAACATTCCAAATTTTTCTAAGATCAACATCACAAGTGTTTAATTTTATGATTCGCCTTATCACTATTTTATCCACCCAGACAAGTGGCCACCTACGCCGATAACACGGTTATGCTCAGCACCCTCCATACAACATTCAAGCTTCACGATCTTCATTGACTCTGTTGCAAAACCTTACCAATAAAAATCGCTGAAAATAATTATTACCGGGTGATTTGTATCTTAAAAAGATATGTCTTCCCCTTTGTTACCCTCATAAATATTACTCTATCCAGGTCCACTAACTCGATTTCTATCTCGACAGTAAACTTAACTAGAACCCTAGACTGATTAGAAGTAAACCAAAGACTAGGAATTCTATACATACTAACGGGAAAATAAAGCAAATGGACTTTAAAAACTAAACTAATCATTTGCAACTTATGGACTTAAACTCTCGAAAAATTTTAATTCAAATCCTTCACCTCATAACCATTCAAACTGCATAAAAGCTCGTACTACCTTGATTCCAAAAGTTACTCTTACTTCCATTAGAGTTCGTGGTCCGATTGACCGAATAACGTTTTTCAATTAATTAGTCTTTATATAAGGCAGTGGTTGAGATAAAAAAAGTCAGTGTCACGAGCGGGATTCGAACCCACGACCCTCGGCTATATACGCCGCTGCTCTACCACTTGTGCTATCGATCGACTCGGACACCAACTTCCCACCTCAACCCCACCTTTCGAATTGAAAAATGGCAAAAAGGAGGGAAAATTCGAAAGGTCGGGTTGAGGTGGAAAGTTAGTGTCCGAGTGGTCGAAATCACGATAGCTCAAGTGGTTAGAGCAGCGGCGTATATAGCCGAGGGTCGTGAGTTCGAATCCCGCTCATGACACTGACTTTTTTATCTCAACCAATGCCTTACATAACGATTAATTAATTGAAAAACGTTACTCTTACTGTTCACTCCACTCCAAATCTAAATCCTTTTCGAAGACTGAAACAATATCGGACGACTACTTCACGTAACCATAGTACCGTAGTTTTACATTTTATTTTAAACCCTAAAATGTACTACACTTAGGGCAGGGTTATAAGTAGAGCGAATAGAATTTGGACAATGATCGAGGAGCTTCGTGGTACCTGAAGAAGAAGTTTACACCGCCATAACCATTCATCAAACTTCATTAATTGTTCCTTATTGATTACTGCACAATGCCAAATAATACCCACCACAAGCAAACAGTAGGTTAAAACGCAAAAGGCCTCAAGACAAACTACACGTAGAACATTGAGAAATAAATCCATATTTGTTTAGTGATCATAATTGACTATATTAATTATTTCTATTAATTATTGTTTTTATCTAATGTTTTTTACCTTCGGTGTCGTGGGTTCGAATCCCGCTCTTGACACTAATTTTGCATCTCACCAAAAACCTTATATAAAAAGAATAATTAATTTGAATTCAGAAATAAATGGAGTTTTAGTGTCTTATGTCGATGAATTAGTACTACTACATGATATTATTATATTTATCTATCAAATATCTATTGGGAGATTTCTTCATGGGATCTGTGGGGTGATGAATCCGTAAGTTGGTCGTTATTTCGCCAGTTTGGACTGTCAGAATCGTTTTGTTTTTCATCTTATTAATCGTTTAATCAGGGGTATAAGCAGGGCAATACGAGAAAAACCTCCACTAAAGATGTCGAAACTCGTGTGATAGGACCAATCAGCGTGATTAAGCATACCAGTATTATTCGAACCTACTTATTAGTACATTATGCAATATCTTATTAATTTACTAAACTATTCAAATTCTAAATAGTAAGTTTTGTACATACTTTTTACCTCATGTGAAATTAATAATTGAATACATTTTGATATCTGGGCTTCGGTAAATTGTACAAGTTTCAAGTAATAAACCCATTTGGTCGTATATACTTAGTCGAAACTTGAGTCAATCAATTGATTCATTTTGGAAATTCGACATCTACATTAGAGTGTTTTGTGACAATTTACTTAGCTTAGAGAATCTGAGATGTATTGCATGATTTAACAAAAAATGAATAAACAAAAAAGCAAAGGCATCTCAAAAACAGAGATTACATGGATTACTCAAAAACAAAAGTACAAACTAACTAATTGTGCTGGATTGAGATTGTAGATGGCGAAAAATTGAAACGACTTGACAGACCAAACCAGCGAGGAGGCAGCCAAAGTGATCGGAAACGACCAGACTACAAATTATTTATTGTTAACATACTGTCTAGTAAAAGAGGAGGAGAGAGTTGAATTTGAACTGATGTATAACAGTCACTGGACTTCACCAAACAAACGTAAATAATCTTGCATACTTTGTAATTTATACTTGAATCGAGGTATATAAAAAATTACCAAGTGTCTGGGAAATAAGCAGACCAAAATGATCGGAATCGACCAAGTTAGGCCTTATGGTCTTTCTCACAAACCTGTTTTAAATGAACTGTAAATACAAAAATTATACACATCCGACATCACAATGTTAGGTTGTATCGTGAGTTTGCGATCTAAACTAATTAACATTGTGACTCAATCGTGACTTCAGCGAAATTAGAAAACAAACACAAGTTTTGTACAAGAACCTATTTGAATTTTTTAAATTTCCCTTTTCGAGTTTGTGGAGTATCGAGTCTCATTTTATCTTGTGTTTTTATCAGGTCTGTTAATTGCTTAACAATTGTCAAGGTATCCATAACAGACGTTCTTCCAGGTCCGTCTGTACTGTAAATTTTAGTGGAGAGTTTGAGAATTAGAATTTCCCGATTCCCTTCTGATCCGCGTGTCTGGCGTTAACTAATTTTTGAACTTTCGTTTTAAACAAGGGTTAGTTGTCGTCTGATTATCCGAGTTTCATCGTGATTTTGTTTTGTGGGCGGAGAAGGAACATCACGGTTCAGCTTGAAGGAGGCCAGGCCACTATCCTCATAATCGAGTAGTTCAAACAAATCGAACTTTCTGTTTAAAAAAATACAAACCAACAACAAAAATGAAATCAGATTCCTTGTCAAATTATTATTTGAAAAAAAAAATAATAATAATAAACACTAAAGAACATTACATGAAATATTTCTACCATATACACGTATTTGCCAGACTATTCAGTAAATCCATTACAGTCCGATTGACCAATTAACTTTTTTCAATTAATTAATCTTTAAGAAAGATATTGGTCGGGATAAAAGTATCGAAGTCACGTTAGCTCAAGTGGTAGAGCAGCGGCGTATTTAGCCGAAGATCGTGGGTTCGAATCCCGCTAGTGACACTGACTTTTTTATCTCGACCAATACCTTTCATAAAGATTAACTATTCAGTAACTTTACCACAAATTCACTTCTTACGTTTAACTTTAATTACCTTAGAATTGAGGGATTATTTAGAAAAAAAGTACAAAATAATGTTAAAAAATTTATTAGTGCAATAGTGTGACGTTTTCTTTTACACAGCAGATACTGTAGCTAAACATAAATACACACACACACATATATGCATTTCTAATTGTCACTATCACAAGCAATTTGGAAGGATTTACAATTAAATCCATTTTTGTACTACGAATAGTTTTTGACAATTTGGCATTTGTTCAATTACAAAAGGCATCAAGACAAAAGCATCTGACATACATTTATCATCAGTAATTAAAATTTATTATATTTTATAACTTATATGTAATTGCATAATAAACAGTATACATTCCTTATAATTTCACATGATGAACCTTTGTACAAACTCATTGACAAAAAATAATATTTTTTATCATTTTAAATCTTATTTCATATACACCTATTATTATTTCTCAGTTTATTAATTTTCCAAGTGCAAGTATTGAACCCATGTATTGTCATTTCACATAATTAAATCTGGTTGTATTGGAAGAAACCCTAAATTTATTGTTAATTAAATAACTGAGATTATTATGAATTTTTGGAGCTTGGCAGCTTCACCGGGGCATTGTGGGAGTTATTTGTCTACGCACTGTCCGGGTGTTTCAGCCTTCAGAGCAGGCTCCCTTCCCTATTGCGAAGTGGTGTTTTCGGGGGAAGCAAGAAAATTTGGATGTGTTTGTGTTGCCTTGTTCTTTTAATAGTAATTTAATTGTAATATAAGGGAATCAGTGACAAAAAAAGGGTGAAAACATACTTTCAAAAGTTTAAACTGCATAAGGCCGTCGATGACCACTTGATGTCTGTCAGCCCATAAATTATACAAACTACTACTATTATAGAAAATTTTACTGTTATACTCTTAATTTCAACAGTAAATTCTGTTCTGAGAGATGCTTAAAATATCATCAGCTTGTCTACAAAAAATATGTATCCAATGGAAAGTAACATTATTTAAGGAATGAGAAAGTAGTAGGGTGAGTCATAAAAAATGATTTCCTACGATGAAAAGTGGACATATTGGAGAAACCCAAAGACCAAAAGACAATGGCTAGGCTGCAATCAGCCTGCACTACCAGTCACTAAACAAAGGCAATACAACAAAAAGCCAATACTCTTTGTATTTTGGAATTACGAAGGCATACTTCATTATGAGTTAATTCTAAAAGGTTGAACCATTGATTCAAAACTTTATTGTAAGCAGTTATAAACAATATATTAGTAGGTGGAATCGGATCAATAAATGGAAATTGGATTTTGTTTCAACAAGGTCACATTCAACTACATACTTCTCGTTACACGAAACTAAAAATTACAGAATTGAGTTTCTCCCTCACCCTGCTTACAGTCCATGGCTCAATGGCTAAATGTGCCAACTTTTAATTCTCTGGATGAAGTTCAAAATGGAGTTGACGAATTCTTCCGTTCAAAACCCAAAGAATGTATTGTGAACAACACTTGGCCTCGACATGGCAACAAACCATAGGACACACACATGCATTGAATATTTTAAAAAAAATTATTTTTAAATTAGCAAGAAAAACGGTCATTTTTTATGACAACCTATTAGAAAGGTCATGTACAGCATAATGCACTTGTTGTATATGGTAAAGTGGCACCTATTGGAGGAGGGGGGAGAAGAGTGATGTGGGAGATGTAAAGGGAACTTGTGTTAATGTAAGATTTAAAAAATTTATACGTTCTGTTATGATCTTTATTTTTCACACCATAAAACAAGGTGGCAGTGGTGGGATACGAACCCACGCTCCTGAAGGACTGGTGCCACGATGTCGCTTCATTTAGGGATGAACGTCGCAAAAAAGGTTACCATCCCCTCGAAGTGTTGGACTTCCTTTGCATACTTGAGCGGTTCCATGTCTGTAATTCCTTTCACTTTGTACGGATCAGGTGCTATGCCTTCTTTCGTTATTCCTCTGGAGCTGATGTAATTCCAAATGGGAGTTTCCGAAATTTAAATTTCCCGAGTTTGGTAAGCTCACACAATGCGTTTGTATGGGGGCCATCTCAACAAATTGATTTTGAGAGAATCAAGAATTTACTCACATCTTCACCTTGTCTAACAACACATGTGTCTTGTGACTGATCAACCGACAAGGCCTTGGCACCGTATTACTCCAAGAAGAAGCCAGAGTCAAGAAACCTGTGTTTACAGGCATCCCCACTACGGGTGAGGATATCACAAGAGTTGCCAACTCTCAAATTCAGATCCAACATGCAAGCTACTTATCCAATATATTAAAGGGGGATGGCCCCATATCTCCGAACTAGCCCCAGAAATAAAACTTTTTCACAGTACACAATTAACTATCAGTAATAGATGGAATTTTACTCAGAGGAACCGCATGATAATTCCAAACGAGCTCCGTCACATCATGTTGGAGAAGCCATCAAGGCTTCACCAAAACACGGCGATGAATGCAAAGTAGTATGCGGTTGCCAGAAATCGCCTCAGGCATTGATGCAAAAATAAAATCCTGTTCTGTCTGCATACAAAATTCATCAAACCACAATGAATCTTCGCTGCCTTCAAAGTTTCCCGACTACCCTTGGCAAGTTGCTTCATTGGATCTCTTTAAACTTGACAACAAATGGTGCTTGTAATTACTGGCCATTACACAACTCTTTGAAGTCCACCAAGTTGGAAAAATGAGAGCGTCAGACATAATCAAAATCTGCAAAACTACATTGCAAGATATGGAATCCCGCAACTTTCTGCTCAGACAGCAGGACACAATTCCACGGTATACAGACATCCGAATTTTGGATCTTTGCCAAGGACTGGGGATTTTCCACAGCCTTAAGCAGTCTGCAATTCCATCAAGTGAATGGTGCCATGGATACCGCTGTTAAGGTTGTAAAAACACTATTTAAAAAAAAAAATTCTACCCGCCATACCCCATTAGGGAATGGGTTTAGCCCAGCAGAAATGCTATACAGCAGAAAACTGAGGGACAACCACCCATCCATTCAGCATATGGGAGTTAAATCTCCAGAAAAGTTAGCCAAAGCTGAAGAAAGATATAGAAAGCAATATAAAATAGACTACAGCAAAGAACCTGAGCCAGCTACAGTGTGACGAGTTTGTTTGGATCACAGATCTGTAATGCCATGGGAAGATCATCAAAGTGATGAATCAACGATCTTATCTAGTGCAGACATCAACGAGCACAGTAAGAAGGAATCGCTTCAATTTAATTCCTGCGCCATATCTCAACCAAACCCAAGAACGACTTACACTGCCTGAGGTAAATCAACAACATGGAGCTAAAGCTAAATCATCTATTCCGGAACCATCGACTGAAAACAGCCCACCTGCACCCGATCCTGATCATCCAGCACAAAACGATATACCTGCCAAACAATCTACACCAACACAACCCAGACTATTGAAGCAAACGGAGGACAACCTGAGATTCGAAGGTCAGATGACTACATGCTCTGGGAGAACCTTAATCAAGCACCTGCGAAATCAATAGGATTCGAAGTACAAAGATGCATAAACGTTAAAGCATCTTGAGAGTGTTGTATACGGTAAGGTAGCACCCGTTGAGGGAAGATGAGTGATG
Organism: Cimex lectularius; assembly: GCF_000648675.2. Taxonomy (NCBI): domain Eukaryota; kingdom Metazoa; phylum Arthropoda; class Insecta; order Hemiptera; family Cimicidae; genus Cimex; species Cimex lectularius. The sequence continues at coordinate 961,546 of NW_019392662.1, forward strand.
TGGGAGATGTGAAGGATCTGTGCGAATGCTTGTCTTGAGCAGATCCCCACTGCCATTTCTTCCCCTTCTTAAGTAGTTCAGTCAGTAGAGAAATGACCGTTGAAAAGTCTGGAACAAATCTGCGGTACCAGCTCGCTAATCCGAGGAAATGGCTGACCTGTCTCACCGTCTATAGTGTTGGGTAGGTGAAAACCGATGCTTTTTCGGGATCCACCTGTAGCCCATCGCCGTTTACCACATATCCCAGATATTTGAGCTCCGGACGGCAGAAACAACATTTTTCCCAGTTTACAGAAAGTTTTGCGTCCACCAACCTCTGTAAAACCTCATCCAGGACGTGCAGATGCTTTTCGAAGGTAGGCATCACCATTATAATATCGTCAAGATATACGAACACATATGCCTCGCGGTTCTCTCGGGCAATTGAAAAGTTTCGTCCATACATAGAAGGGATGCAGTTTACGGTGATAACTGATCATATGGCATTAAAATGGCTACACAATCTGAAAGATCCTCAAGGTAGATTGGCGCGTTGGGCCATCAAGCTGCAACAGTACGACTTCAACATACAACATCGTCCGGGGAAGAGCCACCAGGCGGCAGATGCTTTATCTCGCCGGAACGAAGGTGAGGAGGATGTTTGTGTGGTGGATTGTACAGTGGCCGCTGGAGATAAGTGGTATTCCAAGATGATGACAGAGGTGGCTGGTCACGCAGAAAAATACCCAAGTTGGAGAGTGGAGAATACAAAATTGTATAAACGCATAGTAGATAAGAGGAAAATACTAGGAGAAGACCGTCCATGGAAGTTAGTGGTTCCAAAATCCCGTCGGTCGCCGTTGATTACGGACTATCATGACAGTTCTATCTCAGGACATCTGGGGGCATACAAAACCTTACAAAGGATCAAAGAAGCCTATTATTGGCCTGGTATGGCTTCTGATGTTTCCAGGTATGTCGCAAGATGCGAGATATGTCTTTCCATGAAACCTCTTCAGAAAGCGCTGGCTGGCCTAATGGGGAAAAGAAGAGTCGCCGAAAGACCATGGCAGATCGTTACAACCGACTTGATGGGACCATTGCCGCTATCAACAAGGCAGAGTGTTAATGCAAGATTAAAAAATATGGAACGGCTTACAATATATAGCTGTTAAGAGTTTTACTTTATTTTTCACAACATAAAACAGCACTATTTTGTTTTCCTATAACTATAACCCTGCAGAACCGAATGCCCTCCCCATGGTTGCAAAATTTCTCTATCTTCAGTCCTGATCCAGCACAATTAGTATGTTTTTCCCTTGTATGCAAAATACCAAAACACGAACCCAGTGAGCAAAGGCAGGCCAAAGTGATCAATAATGACCAAATAACAGATTGCAAAAACCCCATATGTCAGGGTAATTAAATAATTGTTTAATTTTGATCCCTTATGTCTTTGGTTTTCAGTAGCAAGTAATATAACATTACTAAATACTGAAAAACAAGTGTAGAATATTCACTGAATAATCAAAAGGTTTGTTCGAGCAGAGTACCAATGAATATGAACTGACTGCCAATGAGTTTATACATAATATTGTCTTTGTATATGTTTGTGGATTCTTTCATTATGAGAAGCTTTTTTACCACGGTTAAAAGTATGTCTTTTTGCACAAAGAGAGGTAGTTTAGGTTCTTTTTTTACTCAGCTTGCTTCAGTGCACATAATTTCCTTAGAATTCACAATTTAAATAAAAATCCGTAAAAATAATTTTAGTTCTGCATTAAGAGCTATTATGTACACCTATTCTTCTAAGGACTGATTTAGCCCATGTTGTGTTTAATACGACATTTCCGCCGTTTTCTTGCAAAAGGCCAGGCTCGTACTTGTTCAAAATCTGTTTGGCAGTAGTGATCGCCAAGAACGAGGTCACTTTCTCACCAGATTTTATTAACTCTTTTAAACACTCCTGAACAACTTCATCATACTTTCCTAATCTGACTGGTCTTCCCCTCTGAGAATAGCCTAAAGTCGTTACATCACAATGTTTTAATTTTTTCAAATACTTCTCTTTATAACCTCTTGCAGTACTCTCAGGTAAATCATGGCCTAAAATTTTGCTGAAGTGATTGCTAGCTTTTAAACTACCATGTTCAGCAGCGTATTTTCCTATTTCTGCCCTCAATTCTGGGCTATAAAATGTATATCTACCTCTTTTTTTTCCACGTGGTTCCTTTGAGTTTTTTGGTCTTTTTTTTCTTTTGACTATCGGTGGGGAATCTATTGGAAAGTAAACTATATCTTCTTCTTCTTCTTCTTCTTGGCTCGCCTCCCCCATTGGGTCAATAAACACGGTCTCCTGAATCGAATTGTTAATTGGCTGTAAATCAGGAGGCCATTCAATCTGTTCAGGCTTGTCAGGTAAAACAGTACTATCATAATTCTCATTTGTGACTAGAACAATTGGTGACTGGAGAGCCTGCCCTATATCCATGTTCCCGGGGTGGCTCAAGCCTACTGGCGTTTGTGTAAAAGGAGTTTGATAAATAGGTAGACTGGTGTTCAAGTTCAAGTTATCCAGCTGTGAAAATAAAGGTAATGATGAAGAAGAGGAATTTTGGTACTCGACTGTCTTTAAGAATTGATTTGTAGAAGAATCGATTGAATAAGTTTTGTTCAAATTTTCTGTATCAAGTTTAGGATCTATGCTAACGATTGGTTCAAAGCAATCAGTTAAATCTAAATTATCCTGAGGGTATTCTTTGGCGAATTCAGAAGCATTCGGCTCAGTTTTTGAATTCAGTTCGGTTGTTGTTGTCTTACACTCAGGTTTCTTTATGTAAAGTGTTTTAAATCTTCTAACCAAACATTCTGTCACACGTTTCTTCAGCTTTTCAGAATAGTGCTTTGCCGTCTTCTCCACCCCATGGATAACAGCATAATTTGCTATTTCCTCTTTCAAAGCCGGCATAAATTCGCCATAGGATTTGACGATGCTCCTTATCGTACTCTCGCTAATTGGTGCTTTGAGCAGCCTAGTAAAATAAATTGCTGCATTTTGGCTTCCGTGCTTCAGGGAGTAATTTGCAATTGTGTTCTGTAATTCAGCTGAGTATTTCTGGTACTTTCCCCTCCTGCGCCGTAAATCTTTTGTTTCCGCTAAAAACTCTTTTATACATTTTACGTTACCTTCAATGGTGTCATCAGTCTCAGTAGTCAAATCCAGGCCACATTCTACAGCAGTTTGATCGGAATCTATTTGAAAAAATTTATTTTTAAAAATATTTTATTCTACTTTGTAAATGTGTCTAGTCACCTGAGATTGATAGAGATGAATTCTGGCTAGTATCTGGATCTTCCACACTGTATTGGGGTTCTTCTAATACTAAAGAAGGTAATGTTTCACCAAAGTCATTTAACTACAAGAAAAATAAAATGTCAAAAAATTAAATATTGAAGAGAGAGAGAGAGAGAGAGAGAGAGAGAGAGAGAGAGAGAGAGAGAGAGAGAGAGAAACTATGTTTTCATTGATAAGTAAATGTAGAAAAATTTCATTTAAAAGCAAAAAAATTTTAAATAGAATTATCCAAGAATCGTTCCTTTAAGTTTTTTTTTTTTTTTAATGAAACATTATAATATAAATAATGTAAATATACCTGCTGTTGATTGCTTTCAATTTGACTTTTGAAAAAACTATTATTTTTTGGCCCTTCAAATTGATTTTCTTTGTTTTCTTCATTCAAAAATAATTCAGGAATCCTGTGGTACATTGCATAAAATGGGCAGAAGGCAGAGTTTGCAAATTGGTTAATTCCGCCCATCCTGAACTGGTAGAGGAATTGGCCGAGCTCTCGGTCCCAATTCATCGCATGCCTCTTCTTCAATAATTCAAAAAGCTCACCGACCCATACATTTTGTGCTTTCTCCCTTTTCTTTAGATATTTTTTGGCATCGCTGAAATTGCTAAGCCTCCAAACAAACTCGGTGGAAACGGCCTCAAAAAGGAGATCCGATGCCACGACTTCGGCCGTTTTCGGAAAGCCGAATGTATAAAATGTCTGGAGCATAAACTGAGTGAGCTTAGTCGAATGTCCGTTGTTTGTAATGGGCATCGCCAGAATAAAGCACGTCTCTGGATCAACAATGCTCATTATGTACTCATTCCTCAAATTTGTAATTTTGAATGGTCCATTAATTGCAATTTCCACCTGTAAAACAAATATAACAATTAATAATTTAACAACAATTATGTTTATGTTCCTAAATCTTGTAATAGTACTTATTTATTAAAACTGAATATGAAATTAAGTAATACTTATATCATAACATTAAAGTACCTAATAAGTCAAATAAATTATTCTGGCATTCTCCCAAATTTATCTATTTTATTTCTTATTTTAAATGTTTCTTTAAAGTCTCATAACATAAAAACAATTATCTATTTTCCTTCAATTAATATTTGAATTTAATAATACATGAAAAGTAATGTAAAACTTACTTTAGCCCACACATTAGACACGGTTTGAATACCAGTGGTGTTAATTTTTACACGGTTTTTGTTATTCTCTGATGAAGACTCATTTTGTATAGCCAAATTTGAAAAAAAGTCATTTTTTTCCCGGCACTGAACACAATTTTTGACATACTGAGAAACCGAAGTGTAGAGCCCTCTCCAAAAGTATTTCTCTTCTAAAAAATTCACCATCTTCTTGATTCCCAAGTGGATCCCGTTGCTTGGAACGATGTGTGTATTTTTGAGGATTTCATCCTGTTTCTCCTTCATCATAATTACTCTCTTGGGATTCTTAGGATTATGATGCAACTCACCATTGTGCATCTGTTAACAGAAACCAATGTCGATTCAATAACATTTTAAGAGATTTACATGTAAAATCAGAAATTCATTATACTGCAATTCTCATTATTTCATTATTATCAATTCTAATTTTGAGAAGAGTAACTTATTCAAATTGAGTGATTAATCATTAGCATATTGTGAAGTTGTAATTATAAGGCTATTAGCTCTATTCTAAATATTTCTAAAATTCCCAGTTTATAGCAATATTGCATTACAAACACCCTTACCAAATAATGTTGAGATCTCTTTTTCAAGTTCCTGTAATAAATATCCGAATATCCTTCAGGGAGAACATTTTTAAACAGATAATCTTCTATTTCTTTGTAATATTCATATTCGTCTGTGGGGTGTTTTCTTTCATCGTCCTCAGTCGCTTGTGGAGCCAAGTCTTGTTCAATTTCAGCCGATGTAAGAAGAAAAAATGGCGATGAATCTGCAGGTATGGGCGGTACGAACGAAGAAGAAAAAGACTGAAAAGTTGAATTCTGATACAGAGGCGCACTCCCGGTAAGGATCCCATCATCAAAAGTAGGCTATAAAAAAGAAAATTATCTACATATTTGAAAACTGTTATTTAAGAAAAAAGACTTGGTTATAGCTCATAAATAAATATGCATATTACAAGGTCCTCCAGCAAATTCTGTCTTACGTGAGAAAATAAAAAAATGAAAAATTGTATAGAAACTAATATTATCATTACTATATTATAATATTACGATATGTTATATTTTAGAGGCATTGGTGACCATAACGGTTTGTGTTGACAAAGTGACTCATCACTGTCAGGTCCTGGGTTCAAATCACAGTGGTCCTGAATGAGATTTTCAAAACACAGAGTACTTATAAATGGGCCTTTTCAAAAACCCTACATCCTCTTTTTCCTTATTTAAAAAAATAAAATATATATGTATATATAGTGTAGGTTTTTTTTAATTATACCAATTCAGAAGGTACACTTTTTTTTAATACAAGCCATATTCATAGATATTTTTTTGTACTGCAATTATTGGAATATGGCACAAACATTATTGAAACATCGCACAAAATAAAAAAAGGTGAACTTTCTGAAGTGACATTAATAATTTAAAAAAATTAAATAAATTTAAAAAAAACCATAACAAAGTGAAGGAAAAGAAAGAGAAAATTAAGCCTTTATTGATTGGAAAAGTATAATAATAATTCTAAGGCAATGAACATGCAGATCATGAGCCAAAATCCGGGAAGGCTAACACTCAAGACCTTACTTTTGCGATCTGAATTGTTCAAGCAAAACAAGCAATAAAGGATATGTAAAGACAAGGTGGTGTCGGTGAACTGGGTGTTCAGCAACAAAAGCACAATTGATAGGTGGCCCCTAGAGAAGCTAAACCGCAGAAGGTTCATCCTAACTCGATTAAGAATTGGCCATACACGATTGACACAGACGCTTGCTTTTGGGACAATGCCCATATATTTGTCCGACATTGAGAAAAAGGTTGCTCAATGTGTCCACATGAAGGGTGTCATTCCTTGCTGTATGGGTTGGGTTGCACATCCCAGCCAAGCCCCACAAATATCTGGTGCGTCATCCTGGTGGAAACCATTCCTCCTGTGACTAGCCAATGACGGTGGTTTTTGGCCAATTGCTGAATTTAATGGCTCCAATTCTGCAGGATGCACTAAATATACCTTCTTGGGAGTGAGTCGCTGTGTTTTCCCCAGGTTTTTCCTATCTGAACATTGTTGTACAGGGCCTTCTTTTCATCCACAATTAGTACACTAGAATTTACAGATTCGTTGGGCAGGAAGAGCACCCCTTTCCACTCCCACCAAACGCACATTACCTTCTAGGGATTTTGAAGTTGTCAATGGTGGGTCGCTGTGATTTCAAGTGTTTTCCTCTCTGAACATTATTGTAAAGAACCCACTTTTCATCCCCAGTTATCAATATTTTAAAAATATACCGTTTACATGTGTTTTAGGATGAAATAGTAGAACGAAATGCGATCCAATAAATTATTCTGTCAAAATGGGAGAAACCAATATATTGCCTCAACAAACATATTGAGCTGCTTGTAAAAGTTATCTCTGTAATGTCGCATGTGTTGAATGTGTTATGTGTGACAAAAGCTAGTCTTTGGTCATCATTGATGGTTAAAAAATGTCCAGAACACTTTATGCCTTCCATAACAAAATTTCCACTTCTGAACCAAGGAAAAAAACGTGCATTGGGGGCTGAAATGGCCTTTTGTCAAAAGCCACTTGAGCCTTTGATGGTGGTACAGGTAAAAAACCATGGTCTGACCCCAGGCCACCAAAACACTTAAATTCTCTTCAGAGTCATAGCTGAGTTCTGCACAAGTGTGTATATTGGCAGAATCAAGTCTGTGTAAAGCAACGAATAATAATGCAGAAACAAGAATAAATAAATAATAAAATAAGAAATAAATGAATAATAGAGAATATTAGGGGGGTGTCGGTGGCCGCAATGGTTTAGGCGTTGAGACAGTGCTCATCACTGTAAGGTAAAGGTCCCGGGTTCGATTACAGTGGCCCTGCATTTGAACCCAACATACTTACAAATGGGCTTTTTTTCAAAAACACTGCCACCCTGAGGGTTTATATTCTTTTGCAAACCCTCGAAAAAAATAAAAATAAAATAAAATATTTGGAACTTTTCATGTTTTAAAATACTTTTGTCTTCAAAAAAACTTTCTTTTTGTTTCTAATAATATAAAACTGATGTTTAACCTAGTTTTTAATAGTTTAACTTCAAGTTGTGTTTTATGTTTGAAAAATTGAGTTGTACGATATTAGAATGTAATAAAGTATTTTTTAGATTAGCGGAGAAAAAAAAAAAAAGTGTTGTGTGCTTATAATTAGAATAAAATCGGGTAGTCGAAATGAGAAGTTTGTGGCATGGGTGATCGAAGTCAAGGTAGCTCAAGTGGTAGAGCAGCGGCATATTGAGCCGAAAGTCATTGGTTCGAATCCCGCCTATGACACAAATTTTTCATTTCGAAAAAAATTGTGTATTTATATATTTAATAGAAACTGATAAAATTTAGTATCAAAGTATTTTTTCTTCTTCAAATATACATTTGTAAAAAAGCAGGACTTTTTGGAGGACATGGTAGAAAAAAGTAAATATTTGCTTTAAGTTAATTTAAAGCTTCATGTATGTTTTGAAATTGATTGTAAATAGCAAATACATCTCTAAAGTAAAGTTCAAGAGGTTAGAGTAGCGGCATATTGAGCCATAGGCTGTAGATTCAAATCCCGCTACACAAATTTTTCATTTTGAAAAATAGTGTATAATTAATTGAATATATGTAAAATTAAGAATAACTCATAAAAAATAATAAAAGTTGGTATAAAGCTAAAATCTTTAATACTTATTTTATTTGATGTTTTTAACTAAAGATAGTTTTATACTAACAGAGGTAACCTGAAAAGTGAACAAGAAAGAATGATTCTTCCTCTCATTTTAGGACATTGAGGTAGTTGATCTGATGCCTCCCAGCCAAGCGCCTGAGACAAAGTGAGACTTAAACGTCTAAATTAGCCGAGCAGGCTGCCTCACTTTCCAACTGCTGCTAGTGTAAATCATAACTCATAAATTACCTGCACTTGAGGTATCTGTAGTGATTGAATATGAGACAGGGTCTGTTCGAGCCCGCTGAAACACTGCACACTGGTAGCTAGCTGGTGTACATCTGGGCCACAGGGTGCGGATGGTATCGTATAGAGGCAGCTGTTCTTACAAAGTTCCGCTTCTAGGTTGAAAACCAATTTAAAAATTACAAAAATTAACGATATTTAAATTAAAAATGGAAAAAAACACCCACCTGGATCACATTGGTCCAAACTGACAACCACCAAGTTTGGATCAAGTTCCATATTTTCTTTATATTTGGCGACTTAGAATCGAATTTACATCGGTTCTAATTTCATTTTTCAAATGTTATTATTTAAAAAAAATGTATAAACATTGACAGTACGGGAAAGATAAGATTGTAACTGAACCGTAACCTCTCGGCATTTTACACTATTATTGTCTAGTGTCAATATTTTGGTCGTAAAATTGACCGTCTTGATTTATGAAATTGTGGATAGTACTTTAGTTAGTAGTTTTTATGACTAGATTTCTGAAGTAGTGTCAAAGTTTTGCAAATTTGTGCACGTACAAAAAAATCTACTTCCAATCAAATTAATAATTCCACTTCACCAGTCTGAACACCACCTAATTAAAATATTTTCTATGAAAATTTTATGATTAATTACTAACAACTGAAATGAAAATTTTTAGGGAAACTAATTGGTGTTTTTATGCAGAGTACGTCTTGAGCTCAAATCATACTGCTAATCGTTCACTAAATTTAATTAAATACAATAGATAAGTTTGGAAATTTAATGTTCTATTTATTCATTTTATATTGAAAACTGTAAGTTGTACATTTTTTAAAGGGAATTTTTAAAAAATATTAAAATTATCCATAGTGACGTCACTTTGATAGAGCTCTCGCTTCAGAGGCATTCCCTTTACTAGTTAGTAGTTAGTAGTTACAACACAAAAGCTACACCAAAACCGACGCCGGTTGTCCAAGATTATTATGGATCGTGCGATGTGCGGCGTTACATGATGTATGTTTCAGTCTAAGATGATACAAGTTATTTGAAATTCGCCAAAATTCTGACGAATATTACAAATATGCAACAATTCGCTTCGTCCCACGCGGACGCGTGAGCTTTTTGTCGACTCGGAAACTTCTGACCGGAGGAATAAACAATGGAACTAGATAGAAAAGGTTTGGGCAAGAATTTGATCTGCGTCGAGTACCCAGGAGTGGTGAAAAATGTGGACAAAATGCTCGAAACGTTGGGCGGTATTCGTAACATATCGAACGTAAGTACTATTTTGTCAAAATAGTCGAATTTACAAAGTGGTAAATTATATGACAAACATTAGAAAACCTTGCAGAAATATAAAAATGTAACCAAAGCATAACCTTCAACTTTTGACATAAATTTAGCTATTAATTTTGTTTTAACAATGTAATAGGGTGATCAATTTCATTTTCTTGGAAATTGTAATCCCGTAAGGCTTTATTTGTTTTTCAAATCCAATTATATTTGCTCCCACTGTAATCCGTATACTATACTAAATGTAAAATGTATAAAATAATTATCTTATATTGCATTCATGTTGTCTTAGAGTTTGGTTAAACACGACGGTAAAATTTGAAACTTTGGTAATAATACACCATTATTAGAAACGTAAGTTTTCAAATTCAGAAACAGCCCCTCTGGTGCAGCAGTTTGAAGAACAGGATGCTCTCTGGTGGTATGCAGATGGTTGCAGAAATTTGAACCGGTGACATCAGCTTCGAGAAGAAGTTGGTTCTGGATGTATTATCATCATTCGATGAGGAAGCTCCGTGGGACTATGTTGAGGCAGACCCTATGAATTCAGGATTGTCAAGGGAGCTAGGAGTTTCCCAATAAATCGTGGACTGCAAAACTTAGGGAAAGTGAATCGCTCATTAAGTACCTCATGAGTTGACCAGATTGAGCAGATACGATGCCAAGTAGAAATTTATCAACATCTTTTGAAAAACCCAAATGACCATGTTCATCAAAATAATAGTGATGAAAGCATTTGTGATGAAAAGTGGATATATTGGAGAAATCCCAAGACCAAGAAACAATGGCTAGACTGCAATCAGCCTGCTCTACCAGTCGCTAAACAAGTGCAATACAACAAAAAGACAATACTCTGCATTTTGAAATTTCAAAGGCATAATTCATTATAAGTTTATTCTAAAAGGTCGAATCATTGATTCAAAACTTTATTGTGAGCAGTTACAAAAAATGTATGATGTTTTTGCCCAGCGTTACCCAAGATTAGTAAATAGAAATTGGGTTTTGTTTCAACAAGATAACCCTTGACCATAAACTCCTCGTTAGACGAAACAAAGCATTACAGAATTGTATTGAATTGATTTCCCCTCACCCTGCTTACAGTCCAGATGCAATACCTTCTGACTACCATTTGTTTCGTTACATGACTCAATATCTTCAAGGGAAAACTTTTAATTCTCTGGTTGAGGGTCAAAATGGTGTTGCAGAATTCTTCCGTTCAAAACCCAATGAGTGGTATTGTGAAGGAATCCATTCCATTGCCGTGAGATGGCAACAAACCATAGAACACAATGGTGTATACTTTGAGTATTAAAAAAAATGTGTTCAAATAAAATTATTTTGTGTGGTGATTAGGGACCGTTAGTTGATTATTCGGAAATTGTGAGATGCAGTCTAGTGTGATGTATGAAAATATTTTTTATATTCAATCAAAGTATTATAAGTAAAAAATATTTTTTTTTGCATTGTATAAATTCACTTTTTTCCACCTCCTACATGTATTTGTTAAATGTAAACAATGTTTGTAAATCCCAGGCTCTGAAGATGATCTCAATAAAGATCGAAACATTGGCACGATAAAGAAAATGTTTTTCTAAAACCTACGTCACGCCAGACTGCATCTCATGATTTCCGAATCAATACAATTATTTTTAAATTAGCAAGAAAAACAGACTTTTTTATGACTCACCCTATTAGATGTAGATGTACACCTACTGGTTTTCCCAAAATATAAGCTCTAAATTTCTTATTATAAGTCATTGGGTATAAAACATTAGTTTAAATATTGACATGTTATATGTCTTTTGAACATTAAAAAATAAATTAAGAAGAAGAAGAAAAAATTATCCTGGGACAGGAGTGTCCCCTTAGAATAATGCATAGGGTAAAGTGAAAATTAATAATATTTTAACATAAAAATAAATTTACATAATAACGGATTTATATAAAACAGAACCCAAAGGAGTTAAAACTAAAATAAGTTACTCTGAAAATTAATATAGAAAAGTAACAGTTGCGATGGAAAAAGCAGCAGCATGTTGAACCTTTTTCTTCTCAACCAAGACTTTAGATAAAAAGTATAATTGAAATAGTTAGCTGATAACTAATTAATATAATAATAATAAAATTATTAAACAAGGCACCATCCCCCTGTACCAGGTGTCAAGTCGATCTAACTTTCTACACTACTACTAATATAACAATGTATGTCTTATCTGTGATATATGTAAAGTTCACTATTTACTATTTTTTTATTGTTCTAATGTTTTTTCATTGCATTGTTTTTTGTTTTGTTTTTTAAGGTTTATAGCAAGAGAAATAGACGCCTTGAACTTCGTTTTAGGCCAGATGATATTTATTGCAAGCCAGCCTGTGGAGACAGGTTCAATACAAATGGAGTTCTATTAAAAATTAAAGTCCTAAAATCGAAAAACAGTGATGAGATTAAAATAAAGAATTGTGAAATTTTAGGGAGAATTCAGACATCATTCAAATTTAAAAGTAAAAATACTTTAACATGTTTTTATTATATATTAAATATATGACGTGAACGTTTTCATTATTCACAGGTATATGTGACTTTCAGTACTTGCCAATGTTGACAAATGAAAAAGGCGAAATGGTAGACATAACAAGCACCTTGCTTCCAAGCAGAGTTGACGGAGAAAATCTAAAGGCATGGCTCGACGCTCCAGCCGAATACTTCTTACCACCAGCTGTATTTTCTAGAGTCGACTCACAACAATCCGGCAGCGTATGGCATACGTGCATATTAAACTCACTGTCTGCTGTATTGATATTAGTTTAATTTTTCAGTCTTATATGTATAGAAAAGACACCAAAGACGGGGATTCAAATGTTGCTCCTTTGATAGGAAGGACGAGGAAAAGAAGATCTGGGCATGCTATATTTGTTTCTTTTAACATTGGCACTATACCGATTAAGCCTAGAGAGAAAGCACTTAAATTTTTAGAGGTGAAATTCTTAAATGGGCCACAATTAGAAAAAATCAAAAAGGTACTAACATATTGAATAATTTAAAAGGTTTACTTAAAGATTTTATTTTTTATTTTAGTGCTTTGAAGAAAGACCTGTTTGGTCCAAACTCGCCCTTATGTGCGTAACAAAATTTCAACATGATCAATTGAAGTATTTACTGCCAGCTGTGGCGTATTACTTTGTAACAGGACCGTTTCGAGTCATGTGGGTCAGGTTTGGGTACGATCCTAGAAAAGATCCAAATGCCAGAGTCTACCAGACTTTGGACTATAGAATCCGTGCCCCTGGTATTTATAAATTCATTAACATCTATGAGTCTAGTGTCATATTAAAACTTAAAACTTCCAGCTGGTTTGCTTAGCCTTGTTAAATCGAAAAGGAGCTACGCAAATTACCTCTTGCCTACAAAATCAAGCCACCCAGGTGCAAAGTCTGTCGTTATAACAAAGGATCTAATAACTTCCAAAAAAGACGAGCCAAATGATTGCAGCTTAAGACAGGATTCTTATCTTTTTAAAACCAATGTGATTCCTGCAGCGAGGCAGATGTTTTACCAGGTTAGTTTATTGTTAATTAAGTAGAACTTCTTATTGATCATGAATCTAAAAAATTAAAGTGAAGCCTGATTTTGTCATGACAAGCAATTCAGGTTACAAAATCTCAGATCACTTTGGTTCTTGTAGGTACAAGATTGAGTTTGTTCGTTGTTAACTTTTTTTTGGGGGGGGGCTTGTATGCTTTACAGGCTCAGTGACATTATCTTGTCCTAGAGGTTTTTGCCTTTTAGAAGCTACTCATAGTATCTATTGGGTTGAGGTTGTAGCAGACGCTTTGCTAGAGACTGGAGACCTCCCACATCCTTCCTTTCCCGTCCACATCATTGACTCATTAACTCTTGTGAAACTGCGACACATTACTTTTTCCAGAAAACGATATCTGTAGCTCATTGGGAATGTCATCTATATTTCACCCCTTACAAAAGAAATGTACTGTCAAATTTTGAAAGGAATGGAGAAATGCGATTCAAAGTGGATGCTTTGAAATTTGATGCATGATAGAAAGTAAATCAAGCTAGGAGGGGTCACATAGTGGCTGAGGTTATGAACAGGGAAATACATTTTAACATCTGAAAATCAGTTCCAAAATGGTTAAAATGAGTGATCAAACAGAACTATTTAATAATTAACTAGTAATTAAATATTTACACAGTTTGGTGTTGGTATTCCCTTATTTTTTTCTCTCTTTTCTGATTAATTTCATGCACCCAATATTGTCTCTTATTTTTCTTTGTTTCACAATACTAGTAGCAAGTGTTTCTACATCTGAACTGACACTAATCAACAATATTAATGAAGTAAACTTGTACAGTAATCTCTTAACACTTGCGGTTTTGACATTTGCTGTTTTCACTATTCAGGTACGAAAAAATGAGGAAAGTTTTGACATTTGCAGAAGTTAGATTGCTTTACTTGCAGGGAAAAAAAAACAATTGCATAAACAATTTTATTTTCGTATTGAAAATAATTCATTAAAAAATGGATTGAAGGCTCTAATTGAATCTCAAAAAATGTTTGCCTCCTTTCAACGTACTGTTTCTTCTTTCTTCTCAGTTTGTTTTATTCTCTCGTGTAAATTGTCGCAAAATGCCTCATCTTCCAAAACAGAAAAAAAAGTTCTGACGGTGAAAGTACAAAAATTTTGGGCATTTTTTTATTCTGGCCAAAACTTTCCTTCAAATTTTAACCTTGAGGAACCAACTTATTAAAAAAGCAATGACTTTTGTCCCATCTTTAAATCGAAGTTTTAAGTTTAAAAGGAATGTTGAGGCTGCTTCAAATCCTTATGTGGAAATTCTTAAAGAAATTAATTATTCGGCGAAACAGTTAATAGTTATTTCCTTGCACATCAATGAAAACAACATGTTCAAACACTGTTATGTCTTCTATTACATTTATTTTAGTTCTGAATTGTATCTCAATGTTTAGTGTCATGGAACTTAATCCTCCTTATAGCATAGGAAAATAGACCCAACATTCGCAGCAGTTTTTTGGAACCAAACACCCAGTAATGTTAAGGGGGGATTACTGAACGCTGAAAACCCATTATATTCTCCCTAGAAAAAAGTGATTTAACTGGATCGCTCACTCAGTCTATCACATTCTATTTGATGGTCCAATATCACATATCAACCCTGGATCGTTTCCGCGACTGATTAATTTCCTCTGATCAATCCTTATTTATTAATCAATATAAAAGATATTCATCCGTTTGTATTTCAGTACTGTGATATTAAAGCACCTGAAATTGAAGTAATGCTTGGAAGACTGCCGAAAATATCACCAAACATGGCGTGTGATCCCAAACATGGTTGGTTGCCACCTGGCTTTGACATTCAGTGCCGAGACATAATAAACGGTTACGTATTGCAACAGATGAACAAAGAAACTGCAATTGGTAAATAATTATAATCTCATATTTTACTTTTTGATTTAAACGTATTTATTTACTTTTTTATTTACAGCTGAAAGTACTATGAAAGAATATGTCGATGATTCTACTGATGAGGAAACATCTTGGGTTGAGGACTTTGAAGAGGAAGAAATTGATGATATTGACTCCACTGAACCAAGCACTAGTGCAAATTAGTGTTTATTTTATTTATAATGTGATTTCTGGGATGGTTTTTCTTAAGGAAAAGCATTTCCAATAGTTCAAATTCATCCCAGATATAATTGATAATATTACATTATTTTGGGATTTTATACAATCTTCTATAAAGTTATTTTATTTTAAAAAATTATATTGTAACTTCACTATAATTATATTGCTCACTTATGCGTTTTTAAATAAAAAAAATATATGACCCTAATGTACATACTATTTGTTTACAACGTTACATCATGGAATAAGGTTGAAAAATTGATAAAAACATTGAATGATGAAATGATCTTATCATCCAATATCGTATTATGAATACAATGAATACATACAAATCAGAAAAATCAATACGCTTTATGTACAAACAGCATGAATTTGCAAAACTTCGACTGAGCATCTGGGTTGTCTACATCATCGGCAACTGATCGATGGGAGTGGTGAAAGTGAATTCTTCTGGGAACAATTTCGCAGCATGAGGGTACATCAGTTTGTAAGAGTGTCGGATTGTCACGTCGGCGACACCGGCTATGTCCCCAATTTCCTTCTGGCTCCTCTTGTCGTAAGATGCCTAGAACAAACAATAAATATAATTACCTCTGGCTCATTTCATCGGAAGAAGGATTTTAAAAAGAAACAAATTGTACTTGTGAGGCCATGTAGATTGCAGCGGCGGCGACTGATATAGGAGATCTTCCCGCGACAATGTCCATTTCCACAGCTTTGCGGGCAATGTGAGTAGCTGCCCTTTGCACCATGATAGACAGCCCTGTGAAAAGGGATCATATAATAAATTGTTCTTATAAGTAAAAATATCATTTGACTTACCAAGGTTGGAGCAAAAACGCGACATAAAATCTCCAGTTGTAATAAGATCAACACTCGTTTCGAGCGCCTTGAGTATCAGTTTAAAACACCTTCCAATTTCTTTTTTACTTATCTTGCTGACAGCACATATTTCCTGTTGGAAAAAAACAGATCAGTACAGATAAACCAGACGTCCTTTTAAACTGCTTTAGCTTAAGCATGAGACAAAAGAATAATTATTTCACCATTTTTATAATACTAATATAAATTAATGTATCTAGTTAGATATTTCTATTAAATCAATATATCACATAAAAAATTATTGTCATTCAATAAACCATCCATTTTCTTGGATTAAAACTACCAAAACAACATTTACCTTGAATGTTCTGGGAACTCCCTCTTGTCGACATGCAATATACAAGCAGGCCGAGGCGATAGCATCATTCGCTCTTCCTTTAAGATTCTTGCCGTCGTGCACCTGCTTGAAAAGGTTATTTGCTCTATCGATTATAGTCTTTGGTAGGTTGATTCTATCAGCCATGCTGTTTATTTCTTTGAAAGCGACTATCAGCGCCCTGTCCGAGCTGCTCATCGTCCTGCGGTTTTGGTATTTGGAGATGCCAAAGTCGTCGAAAGAAGCATCACCTCGCCCGGGGCCAATCATGGTCGAAAGGTCGGAACCGTTGAGAAGAGGATTTTCTGGCCCACCGACACGAGACGGGTCCACGCCGCTCTTTTCGTTGCTGAAAGTACGCCATTCAGAACCTACGTCTATTACCCTGCAAAACAAAAATAGTTTTATTTAATGTATTCACGCATAACAATACGGTTGACGATTAAGTTAATTTAAGTAATCTTGTTAAGCACACTGATTTCCCAGGTGCTATAACCTTGCCATAGGTATTGCAGGACAGTTGCTTAGGATACATTCAGTTGACATTGGTCATCTGATTATGTCCCATGTTTTTAAGGTAGTAACTTTATTAGAGATGGTTGGGGATCCCCCAAGGAGTCACAGTATAAAAATAAGGTTAAAATGATTGTTGTGGTGTCCCGTTTCCTCCGGCAGCAGACTGTCGGGGATCTATGGTACTGGTGGCCAGGGCGTATGTTGTCCTTTTAAAATTACTGTGGCTGGATACCATAGGATAAGGCCAAAAACTTTAGGGGAGCAGTTTAGCTTATTTCTTTCGCTGTGCTTATAGAGTGGGGTAATACCGGTTGTGGCCCGACAAACGCAGTATTTGAGCCTTCTTTGGCCAGGCTATCCGCCTCTTCATTGCCATAGTGTCCTTTATGTGCTGGTATCCAAATAAGGATTGCCCTATTCTCATACCTGGAAGTGATCCTATCGATAAGATCAACAGTTTCCTCCACCTAGATGTTGATAACTCTTTTTGTAATGACCAAAGACTGGCCTGACTGTCGGAAAAAATTCTAATATCTTTTCCCTTGATTTTATTATCCATGCGTTCTACAGCAAACATTAATGGCCCATATTTCCGCCTGAAAAACGGAGGTGTTATTACCAAGAGGGGACGAGATGTTGATATGGTTATGGCTACAGCTAATACCATGAAAAAAAAGTGGGCAGTGGCCGATATAGAGGAGTATAATTATCCTCAATCCTGCCTGCTGTGAGAGATGAGAGTTCCTTCGCCTTCAGTTTTGAGAAATTTATAAATCTCTTAACTTGCCTCATACCTGGTGGTTTTGTCCAGTGCTTGAGTTTTTCTTTCTCAAGCCCTTTTTCTAGTTCCAACATAAGGACACATTCCGACACACTAATAACACACAAACATGTCGAACAATTCATGAATGATTAGTCATCCGATATAAAATTGGCAGAATGAGTAAAATTACAAACAGAACAAAATAAAGCATATCTTGATGTGTACACACAAGTGTTCAAATCCTGGTTTGAGCCTTTTTATTGCGATGTGGTGTTTTACTAGACCGTCTGTTTATAATAATGATGAATTAATGTTACTGCGATTCGTTCTTCAAAACAAATTATTTTTTTATTTTTTCGACGCACTTATGAGGATAGTCAGTCACTCAACGTTGAACCATTTAACAAAATAAAAGAACATTCTGCTAATATATTTTTTTTAAAATCTAAATGTAAGTGTTTCGCTTCAAGTGAAACTGACCTGTCTCCAACAACAAGGCCACATTCGGAACAGATCTGGTCACCTGCCCTGTGGTCCTCAATGAGAAAAGCGTCCGGATGGGCGTTGCAGCAAATCTTGTTTGTGTCGTACCTGAAATTTCCTGAGTTGAAAACACAAATCGCCATTGATCGACAACAACAAAATATTGGCAAGGAGATTAAAAAGCCAAACCCCGAAGAACTGGCCATGATGAAAGTCAACTGGAGGAGTCCGGGAGAAGAAAAACAACTATTTCATATCACTTCCGATCGGAGAAGTAAACGTTCGAAACGGGCAGCCGGGAATAAAACTCTCCAACTGTTTGAACTGTGTGACCGTGAATAAACTCGCAACCGACTTCACAGATGGGGACTAAAAGAAACAACTCACACACACATCGAAAAGCGACTGACGAGAGACGAGTGACGACGACTGACGAGAGAGTTTCGAAACAGATCTGGAGAAAGGCCCCGTTTTCAAAAGGAGCGCTGCAATCGGCCCGACTTTCTTCCCGCCCCCTGCCTACGAAACTTTCAAATAAATATTTAAATCGTAAATAAACCATAAACTTTTTAATTCCCAAGTTTTTGTGAGGATTCTTTTAGCATAAGCCTACTCTATCTAGCACCTCTAGAGTTTATCCACTTCTCCTACCTCCGCGAGGTTATCACTCTGATAAAGTTATTTGTGCAGCACTGAACTATTTTGAGGTTGTTCTATCTTCCTGTAGCAGTAGCTAGTAGGTTGCGGTCGCTCTACTGCACGAGGTGATAAAGGTAATTTTTAGGTTCAATTCACATTCGGCTTAAGACTTTTCTCTTATTAAAATGCTAAACCATTTGTATTTCTTTTTTTGGGTATAGCTCTTGGTGATACCACATTAACCTACAATGTCAGCCTTTAAATATGTTTAAGAGCAGTATCACGAAGATATCCATCGGATGGTAAGGAATTTTGTCTTTTTACCGATTTTAGGCTGAAAAAAATTTCGTTTGTTTGAGCGGATTTTAAGCCACCTGAACAATCGGGTATTTCAATAATTACTTCAACTTTCTGTACATACATACACCTCAAAGACTCATAGGACACTTGTATTTATTTATTTTAAATAATAACTAGGTATAAACATTAGAAATTGATCAGTTTATGTTTAGTGGTCTGATTGACCAAATTATTTATTTCAATTAATTTTTCGTTTTTGTATGGTCTTGGTTGAGATGAAAAAGTTAGTCACGAGCAGGATTCGAACTCACGACCTTCGACTCAATACGCCGCTTCTCTTACCACTAGAGCTATCGTGACTTAAATCAACTCAGACACCAACTCCCATCTCAACCTACAACCTTTCAAATTTTCCATCTTTTTGCAATTTTTCAATATCATTCAAAATTTTTACCACTCGTGATACTAACTTTTTCAACTCAACTAAATCCTTACATAAAAAGAATAATTAATTGAATTAAGAGGTGACTTAAACTGAAACTGTTGATTAAAAATAAATACCATCACATCACACAAAACATATAATATAACATAAAAAAACTGTCATTACATTCCACACATTAAACATTTCAACATAGTCTAATTCTTCAACAGTTTGGCTTTTCTTTCCCTAAATACCCGTCTAAATAATCCTGAAAGGATAATCAGGCCGAACCATTAACATTTTTTGTCGGATCCTTTCACCTCGAAGAAGCCAATTACTCATATAAAAATGTCTTTCTATCCGGACTTCCTTCCCCACCTCTTCAAAATCCAATGTATATAGGTAAAACATCAGTATCTCACTGGCACTCTCAACCCGACACAAGAAAGACACTTCTAAACAGAAAGCAAACACTTTGAGTGAGTACAAATACTATGATCCAATTAATTAAGGTTTTAAGTTGAGATAAAAAAGTGAGTGTCAGTTAAGTTGTTGAGATGGGAAGTTAGTGCCCGAGGGAATCGAAGTCATGATAGCTCAAGTGGTAGAGTAGCGGTGTATCAAGCCGAAGATCGTGGGTTCGAATCCTGCTGGTGAAACTGACTTTTTTTATCTCAACTTAAAACCTTAATTAATTGGATGATATCAATTGGTCAAGCGGACCATGAAAAATAGTGAATTTAACAAATACTATGATTGAATCTAAAATTTCTGGTATTGTATAAATTCATTTTTTCCACATCCTACATGTATTTGTAAAATTTAAACAATGATTATTAATTATTCAGAAATCGTGAGATGCGATCTGGTGTGATGTAGGGTTCAGAAAAACATTTTCTTTAACGTGCCTACGTTTCGATCTTTATTGAGATCATCTTCAGGGCCTAGGATTTACAAACATTGTTTACATTTAACAAATACATTTAGGATGTGGAAACGTGAATTTATACAATGCAAAATATATTTTTATATTCAATCAAAGTATTTCTACTTTTTAATGATAATTAATCCCAGGCCCTGGAGATGATCTAACATTGGCACGATAAAGAAAATGGTTGTTTTTTTAAACCTACATCACACCAAACCACATCTCATGATCTCCAAATAATCATTAAAAATAAAGTAAATCAGTTAATTTCATCCTTTCCAAAGCCAACTGGTTGAGTAAGTTAATAATAAAGATTAATACTGACTTAAAACATAAACACAACTTTAATAACTTGTTGTTAACCCTTATAGGATGTTACTAATCCTTTTACATTCTTACAGCCAACTCGTCAAGTAAGTTAATGGGTTTTGTTCAATTGTTTTCTTTGATGAAATAATAAATTTGAGCTAAAAAATTAATTAATAATATAATATAATGTAGGGGTTAGTATCCAAGTGGATGAAGTCATGATAGTTGAAGTGGTTAGAGCAGCGGTGTGTTTAGCCGAAGGACATAGGTTCAAATCCTGCTCATGGCATTAACTTTTCATCTTAACCAAGTCCTTAGATAAAAAGTATAAATAATTGAAATAATTAAATGTTCAATTACGATCGCTAAACATATATGGATTAATATAATAATTGAAGAGGTAATCGCTTTGCTAACAGCTCCCTGTGGCCACTTCATAAATCGCTGAGAATCAAATCCTGGTTATATGACATTTGAAAAATGGTTTTAANAAAATGCTACAGACTTACTCTATAACCTAAGACATTTCGGTCATAAAAACTCAATACTGGTTTATGATTGTTTTATTGTTTTACAATTTAACACACACTTAATCAAACTTTTATCGTATCTTTAGTAGTATCTTTAGACACAATTGACAAAATTACAGACCAAATCAACAACAATTAAATTACTAGAATGGTTAACAGCAACTAAACCTCAGGCAGATCTCAAGAAGAGATTTAAAAACCCTTGTTTAACTTTTCTACCAGAAAAATTTGTTTTGAATTAGGTAAAATGAAAAATCATGTGTTGAACCAACAGAGTAAAATTTTGTTTTTTCACTTAGGGATCTTGCAAGAAAACTTGCTGTAAAAATTGAACTGATATTAAGTCGCATGTTATTAACAAAAATTATAGAAAGAATTAAAAAGTATTGGAATATTTATCACAATTCGGTAAAAGAGTGAATTATGCATAGTCCCAGCCATCTGTAAAGTATTATGACAAAATAATTATTAATACAGTTAAAGAAACTTCTTTTTGGTGGCTTGGCTTAAACAGAAAAGTTGGTATAAATGTATAAAATAGTGTATGATTATTGGATTTAAAAGATGCAAATAATTGTATAATATTTAAAACATTTTCCAATTGATTTATTTTGATGTTTTCCTATTAAGTTTTATCTTCTTGTTTCAGGGCTGTTTGTATTGGTATTGGAATCTATTCATTTGTCCTGTCCAAGCGTTCAGTCGACCAAAAGAGATACGAGAATATGAAAAGTAGAGAACGCATGAGAAATTCAAATCAAGGAGAATACAACGCAAGTTCAAGGAAATTCATTTGAATATTTTAATTTATTTTATTTTCAAAATTAAACTTTAATAATAAAAATGGCCGGACCTTCAGAAGCAGATATTGCTAAATTGCAGTTGGTGCAAGAATTGGAACTGGAAATGATGGCTGACATGTACAACAGGATGGCCAGTGCATGCCATAAGAAATGCATTCCGCCTACATACCATGAGCCAGATATAAGCAAAGGGGAAGCCGTCTGCCTTGATCGGTGTGTTGCGAAGTATCTTGAGATTCATGAGAGGGTTGGCAAAAAACTTACGGCTATGTCAAATCAAGATGAAGATTTTCTCAAACGGATGCAAAGCGACGTGCCAGAACAGAAACAATCGGGGTCATAGTTCTAATCTTGTAGTTGTTCTTTATGGAACATAGTTTAGTGTGCAAATTATAGATGCGGTATCTGTTCAAAACAACATATGAGATTGTGGCTAGTTTTTATTTACTTAAGGTTTCCATAATGTTCAGCCATTCAGTTTTGTATTTAATTTGTAATTAAATATCTTTAATTTGATTAAAAACCTTGCATATTTCCTTCATATTTTCCAACATGCTCTGTTTTTAATATTTGCCAAGATCACGTACATTAATGTTGATGTTCTGCTTTAAAAAAAAAATGTATACTTTATGAAAAAATAAAGAAATCGGTTGAATGAAAGGAGGCAGTTAAACCTTTAAGGATTTTTTTTTTTTTTAAGTTAAATCTCTGCATGATTTTTGTAGTGGGGAAAATTTTATAGATAAAAGAAATATCATCTGATTAGTTATTATTTATTATTTATACATAAAAAAATCGTCTGTGAAAATTTTTACATTCCAAGTAAAATAACCCATGTCACTCCATAGCAATGATTGAAATACATCAGATATTTAATTTTTAGCGATGTCACTTTACATTCTCAGTGGATATACGATGAAAACATGGATTTCTTCTTTACGGCAGGTTCTTTGGATCAATTGTTCAAAAAGCTGCAAGTCCAGGCTGCTGTTGAAAGAGCAAAGAGATCGAATAGGCACACTTTGATCCTCACATCTTTTGATATAAACCATTTCCCAAAAGGCATATTGGAACTGCAGTACCTCTATAAGCTGTGCCTGTCGAAAAATGCACTTGTGTCCCTTCCAGAAGAAATAAGCGCATTAGAAAATCTTGCAATTCTATCAGTTAGCCGCAATAAACTCGCCTGTCTCACAAAAGGCCTATTCTGCATAGAATCTTTGAGGAAACTGAACTTGAGTCATAATCCGATCAGCGTCTTACCCCCAGAAATTGGGCAGTTGGTCAATTTGGAAGTCCTGTGGCTGAACAGGACCGGTCTACGATGTCTTCCACCCGAAATTAAAAACTTAACACAGTTAGACACTCTAGGTGCTCGAGGGAATTTCTTGAGTGAGTTGCCACACGATTTATACCAATTACAATCGCTAAGGTAAATTTTTAAACCCATTTTAAACTACTGTTTTTACTTTAAATTTCTTCCAAAAGTTCATAATTTTTGTTTTAACATGTGGTTGACTCTGAGTGGGAACCAGATCAAACAGCTATCAGAAACAAAATGGAATAATCTGATTCATTTGAATATGTCAAAAAATGAGTTTGTGGAATTGCCTGCATCACTCCTTGGAATGGAGGTTTGTTGGTGTTTCTACAATTTTTAATTATTTATTCTTTGCTCTGACCTTTTTAAATATATTACTTTAACAACAATAATACATTTATATTGACAGTTAAAATATTCAAGAATAAATAAAATATAATATGGCTCATATAGATATTTATTAATTGAATTTCCTTAATTATCCAAAGAACCCTGAATAGGGGATCTAGATAGGTGCTGAAATATTTTGGCATCAATAAAAATAAGAATAAAATTGTAAGAAATTGTTTGGAGAAGTTATCCATTTTTCTGAATTTCAAAGAAAAGAAATTGAACAAAAAAAAGATGAGTAGTATCTTATTAATCTTAATTAATTAATCATAATCTTATTATTTAGAGATCATGACATGCAGTCTAATGTTATGAAGGTTTAGAAAAACATTATTATTTTTTTTTTTATCATGGCAATGTTTCGAGCTTTATTTAGATCATCATCGGAGCCTGGGATTTATAAGCTTTCTTTAGATTATGCATATAAGATATAAATATGAATTTAAACAATGATGTACACTATATTAGAATTTTAGGTTTAATCAAAGTATTTGTACTCACTCAAAGAATGTGTCCCTGTTATGTGTTGTGTTGTGAGTGTTGGTGAGATATCAATTTTTTTAATGTGTGGTGATTAGTGACCATTAATCGATAATTATTCAGAAATCGTGAGATGCGGTCTGGTGTGACGTAGGTTTCAGAAAATAAAGAAAATGTTTTTCTGAAACCTAATCACACGATTTCTGAATAATTATTTTTTTTAATGTTTTTATTTTGAAGGAGTGAAGAAGGAGGTAGGGGTAGAAATTCATTGTCAATGGGGAGTCGGCTTCTTTGAGGTGAAAGGGTTCAACAATGGAAAAAATGGGTCTGTCATGTTAGTTAGCCTTTCAGGATTATTATAGACAGGGTTATTAGGGAGAGGTAAATTGTTGAAGATTTAAACTATGTAGAATTTTTTAATGTGTGGAGTGTAAGGATTGTTTTATATATTGTATTATTTGTTTTGTGTGTTTTATGTATGTTATTGATATTGAATTTGATTTATGGTATTACTGTAGCTATGGCTGAGTTTGCATGTTTCTGTTCTGTAATTATTGCTAATTATCTCCTGTTGATGTAAAACATTTCTAAAAAGTTATGTAGTTTATTTGGTTCTGTGATTAATATTTTTAGGTTGTTGAAATCGAAATTGTGTAGGTGTTCAAAATGGTGGGTAGCCAGAGCTGTAGGATTTTTGACAGATTTACGGCGTGAAAGCAAACATTTCTGTAAGACTTCAAAGCATTGCTGGTTTAGCCGGGGTTCTCGCCTTAATTAGCCTCATATTAAACGTTTTATTTCTACAGACAGAATCTTCCCAACCAAAACGTCTTTCTTTTTATCTGTAGTTTATGAATGTGAATTGAGTGCCATGGAAATAATAAAATAACCCGTTTAAGATAAGGAAATAAATAGTTTTGTTCTTATATGACCTACATAGTTTGTTTCCTCATATTTAATAATACTTGTGCATATGACATCAAGCCCATTGATTGAATTGATTAATTATACAAAAATGGCTGAAAATGTGAATTTTTTCATTTAGAATATTTCTTTATTCGCTTTTTTATGGTAACTCTTAATTTGTTAGATAAACTTGCTCTATATTTTCATTATTTACAGTGGCCAGTGCTAAAAACACATAGACAAAGCAATGACTGCCGAATATCGCAAACCAAAAGAAATTTGAAGAAACTTTAGGTTGCTAAAAAGTATACATGGAAATTTAGAGGAACATTGCAAAGAAAAAGTTTGAAATATATGGAGATGATGTGGCTCTTTTTCAATTTATAGAATGCTCTCTCTCTCTCTCTCTCTCTCTCTCTCTCTCTCTCTCTCTCTCTCTCTCTCTCTCTTCCCCTCTCTCTTTGTTAATCAAAGTATTTGTACTTCCTCAATGTGTGTGTTTTTGTGCAGATGTGTCATTGTTGTATGTCGGGTTGAGAGTGTTAGTGAGATATTAATATTTTTTGTTTATATATGTTTGATTTTGAAGGAGTAGGGATGAAATTCATTTTTCTATGAGGTGTTGGCTTCTTTGAGGTGAAAGGATCTGACACTAGAATAAAGGTAATGGTTTCATTCGGGACTGGTTAGCCTTTCAGGATTATTATAAAGAGGGGATTATTAGGGAAAGGAGAGTTAAATTGTTGAAGATTTAGACTATGTAATCGTTTGATGGGTGGAGTGTAATGATTGTTTTATATGTTGTATTATATGTTTTGTGTGTTATTTGAATGTTATTGATATTGAATTTGATTTATGATATTAGCACAGTTACGGTTGAGTTTTATGTTTGTTCTGTATTTAATTCTCACCATCTCTAAATAATCATTAATTAATGGTCACTAAATGCCACAGATATTTATTAGGTATTGTGAAGGGATGATCAACCATAAAAGATTTAACCAAGCAACATTTTTATTATTATTATTTACTTATTATTAAAAGAAAAAAATCTCTACAGAAGTTGAGATACTGCTTTTTTACTGGCAACCCGTTGAAGATTGTGTCGCGTCAACTTTTGAAAGGATTGGCGCATTTGGCTTTGCTGGATCTCAGAGACTGTGGTGTTGTCAATGTAAACTTAGAGGTTGGTATTGACACAATTCAAATTTCCGGGATGTTAGTGTTAATACATTTTTAAAATTAGAAATTTATATTTGTTGAGTTGAAAAAAGAAAGAGAGCTGGAAGGAGACAGCAGCGAGTCCGACGAAGACTGGCTGGATTCCGTCAATTCAAGTGAGCTAGATTCATCGACAGATGAACAAGAAGACATTCCCGATGCAATGGACAAGCTTGTGTTGGTTCCTTTCATTTCAAAATATGCTCAAGGGTGCAGTAAATAAAAATCTGATAAAGTATTAAATTTGAAAATTTTTTGTTTTAATATTATTTGTAAAATAATCATAATTGACTATTAGACAAAAAAATGAAAAATAAATAAACATTGTATAGAACTAATGCACAATGGAAAATAATGTAGTGATTTGAGGGGGGAGATGGACCTGATTGTTCATTACCAATCATCCTGGATACCTATTCTTGTGACTTAAACACTTATACTGTTCGTTCACCTTTGGTAATTGCGGGTGGAACGTACATAACAATTTATTACAGAAGCACATTTGGATGGTCAACCATGTTGGTGTAAACTTTATCTCATATGAGTTGAGTGTGTGCATGCCCATGAGCGTGAGCAAGTGTGTGAACATTGTGATGCACTTGTTGAGTATATCATTTCATAACTAAGCATTCAAATTGGTTTGAATATACAAAAATTATAAATGATAAAAGAAGCTGGCAAAACCCTTGTGAAATATTGCACTCCTGTAATTTAGTCATTTCTGGTCATTTTGAGTGTAAACTTGCTGTTTGGTCAGATATATTTCAGCATCTTGCTGGGTTACTGAATTCTTGTTTGTTCTTCCCTTCCTTCTTTTCTTCCCGTTAAAAAGTAAATGGTGCACAAAATGCAGTAGAATAAGACTACTTGGGGGCGTTGGTGGCCACAACGGTTTAGGCGTTGACACGGTGCTCATCACTGTAAGGTGAAGGTCCCGGGGTTCGAATCCAGTAGCCCTGCACTCGAAAAAAAAGTATACCCTACACACTTGTGCAAGTAAAAATTTATTTTCCTCAAATAGCCTGGAACAATGACAGAAATGAAGATAAAATAATAATTAATAATAAATTATCTCAATTTTTCTTAAACAATCCCAGCATATAGTCTACGTAATGATGTGTAATTATAATAATAATTGTGTTGATCATGATTTTATCATCATAATTATGTACTCTTGACAGTGGGCCAACAACCATTGTCAGTTTAATAATGATTATTTTAAATATTGTAATTTTTTTGTGAAATAAAAGTATATATCTATTAATAATCCTTCTTTTACAAAATGTGATGAAATCGTGCAAGTATAGCTGAGGTTTAAGTTTTTGTAATAATACAAAAAAGAATAAGATCAATCTCTTTGGACTATGTTCCCCCTTAATCATTATAACCTCATAAACTTTATGGCAGGGTGGTTGAGCAGCTCCAGGGACAGACAAGGAGGCGAACCCAGATGACAATGCACCCCCAGGCATTCCCCTTTACTCCAAAAATTAGCAAATCTATGTTAATTGTTATTGTGTAGAATATCTGAGAGGTGTCCATGCCACTGCCAATGTTAACACTGCTCCAAATCTGGGGTTCTTTCCTGCAATGACTCGAGGCACAATCCGCGCACCCTAAGAAGCCAATATGCCCCATACCCTATTGGCTGGACTGATGTAAATTTTAATCAATAATTTAGTGTCTCATAAGAAAGCCAACAGATTGTCTATATTCGAAGAATTGTACCCAAGAATCTTTGATCATTGACCCGCCAGGCGGTGATGTCTTCTGGCCTGGTCGTATTTTACACATTTTAATTATATGTTTCTCTATGAATAATCTATCATCAGATTTCACAAAGAGGTGTTTCTCTAGTCATTAGATATTCTTGGGTGAGCAAGATTATCCACAAACTGGAATTAAAATGAAGATATTTTTAATGAAATTAGGCAACAATGATTTTAATTGAAGTTCTTAATTTATACTTTGAAATATGGAAGTTAAAGTGATGATAGTTTAAGGGAGAAATCCAATATGTCGGGCTTCTTGACTGTAGGAAATGATGTAGGCTTGTAGATCAACGGTTTTCCCCCATATGCTAGTTCTCTGCTAGCTGCTTTGATTAGAAATATTCCTAGAAAAATTTTTGTTTCTATGATGTCATTTTGAAGTATTTTCAGTTTTCCTGGCATTGGGAAGACTGCTAGGAATCCACTGATTTCTGTTTTGTAAGTAGTTGTCTTCGATTGCAAGTTTGGTGTATTTGCAAGCTGAATTGTTCCCATGGAGTAATATTTCCACCTCACATGCTCTGTGAGGATTAGAAACCAGTGAATCGGAGCAATAAATTATACTATTTCTACCACAGATTTCATTTAAAAACTTAATTTCATATGCATGGATTTAAAGACACTTTTCTGGAACTATTGTTACCAATTTGCCACTATATTTTGTAGAGATGACTCTATGTTACTCTGTAGTACTCTGGGGTAGTGTGATGTTTAGTGCGGTGTGAATATAATTTATTAATGTGAATGGTATGGCTTATCCCCAATTACCCCAAAGAATACAATCTGGATTAGTGTGAATGATTAGTGCTGTGTTTATGTAATTTATTAGTGTGATGGCATGTTTGATCACTAAGTACTCTTACAAATATCAAGTACTCTGGGTTAGTATGAATGTAATTTATTAGTGTGAATGATGGGCACATGCCACATCCCCAATCACCCCACAGAAAATCGAGTATCCTGTGTGAATGGTAGGGCTTATCCCCAATTACCCTGAAGAATATCGAGTACTCTGGGGTAGTGTGAATGATGGGGCTCATCCCCAATCACCTCGAAGAATATAGAGTATCCTAGTGTAGTGTGAATGTAATTTATTATCATGAATGGTGGGGCATATCCCCAATTACCCCAAGGAACATCAAGTACTCTTGGCTAGCGTGAATGCTAGCCAGGCTATCATGTTTTTATCTTGTTTCTGAGTATTGGTGTTTGTTATTTGAGTTATTTTGTCCACAATTGTCAAAGCCCTGAGTACGGAAAGGCTAGCAATAGGATAAAAAGAAGAGAAAGAGAGAGAGTGAGAGAGAGAAAGAAAGAAAGCTGGTTACCATTATATCATAAATGTACAACTTGGCTAGAGGATCAGTAGAAGAAATTAGTGTTTTATTTATTTTAACGAGGGTTTTTTTCAAGTACAAGATTATACGAACCATCGGGGTGTTTTAAAATTGTAACATTTCTAAGTGTTAGTAGATTTAAAACGTGAGATAGATAAGAAACGAAATACAAAGTTAAGGAACGAGGGCTAGCGATGGCCAATATTGTTTGCCGGCCTTAAAACTACAAAAAAAATATTATAACATGCATTAATCGTTATGTAATCTATTAATAATTAATCAAATATCCAGTCAGTTTGAAATGATTTTTACGTGCTGGTTAAATTTCTTAGGTTTGTTTAGAATTTTGGCGCAATGGAAGAACCGGAAATTGAAGACGAATCAAAACGGCGGAAAATGAGCGGCATCGGTGCCAACGCCTGTTTGATCCGACGAGGCGAAATGCGCAGTTGTGAAAGGAAATTAATTTCCCTTTTTTCCCGAGTCGGGGAGTCGGTAAAATTACGTCTCCGGCCTTTTATTTAATCGTAAAAAGTGGCGAAAGCCTGCTCTGGAAAAGTGTCGAGGTCGGAAAAAATGGTGTTCGGACGCCTGCGAGGCCCGACCCCCGCTCCGAGCCGCATCACAATTCTCACACTCTCGTCCCTCAGTAACGCCATCTTGACCGTCCAGGGCTGGCAACTTCCATCCCCCTGATAATAATTTTCGACAAAATCTCGTCTTCGTTTTCGGCGCGGCGAATCGGCAGTGGACCCCCTCGGAGCTCGAGATGCTTTTCCTGCGGTCGCCTCGCGTTCGGCCCACGGAGAAAGCCCCGCCCCAGGTCGAGCTATCCTCGGCTCGCTATTAATCGTCGGAGCCCGAAACTCTTCGAAAGTCGTAATTTCGGAAATCGAACCCCTTTCGCATATCCCAGACTCGCGTCCGCCGGGAGGAACGTTTAACCTCCGCGTAGGTAAATTTCTCTCACCGGGCCTCGTCCCCGACTAAATTTCCCCGGAGAAGACCCGCCTTCGACGGCCTTTTTCCATTTGATTCCCCCCGGCGAAGCCCGATCGCGGTGAAATGACGGCCGACGGCGACAGAGGGACGCCCGTCTGCCTCATCTGCAACGCGAGCATCGGCGTTTCGACGAGAAACAACTGCCCGATATTTCAATACAACGTAACCTCCTCGGAACAGCCTGTCGCAAACATCCTCAGCGTTATCTTAGGCCAGGAAGTCAGGAAAGAGCTGATACACAGCGAAATCATTTGCAAGAAATGCTACAAACTCTGCAATGAGGTGGACGAGCTCCAGGAGAGGCTCACAGAAATCAAAATGGAACTCAACAATTATTACCAGAGGACCCTCAGGTAATCATCTTTTCTCTTACTCTCATCGTTACTCGACTGATAATGAGCTTTTCTGCCTCCTGCCTCTTTGCCTTCAAGAAATACCAAATTTGGCCGAATTTGATTCATATCAATTATCACTTTCACTCTCGTGTACATCAGGAAATATGTTTGTGTTGCTGTTTATTATATCTTAATATAAACACTAGTAGACGTCAAATTTGAATCTTGAAGTTTATTATTCAGAAATCGTGAGATGCGGTCTGGTGTGATGTAGGTTTCAGAAAATCATTTTCTTTATCGTGCCAACGTTTCGATCTTTATTGAGATCATCTTCAGGGCCTGGGATTTACAAACATTGTTTACATTTAACAAATACACGTAGGATGTGGAAAAAAAATGGCACAATTACACAGAAGACAAACACTTTGAGTGAGTAGAAATTCTTTGATTGAATATAACAAATATATTTTGCATTGTATAAATTCACTTTTTCCACATCCTACGGGTATTTGTTAAATGTAAACAATGTTTGTAAATCCCAGGCCCTGAAGATGATCTCAATAAAGATCGAAACGTTGGCACCATAAAGAAAATGTTTTTCTGAAACCTGCATCACACCAGACTGCATCTCACGATTTCTGAATAATTATCAATTAACGGTCACTAATCACCACACATTTCTACACTTGAAGTTTATGTTGTGATGAACATATAATTTAAATATTTTGGATAATTCTGTTCTGCTTATCCTCACTGTTTTCATCTGTGAGACGCATTTTTGCTTTTTCCTATATTCAGTCGTGGGCTGATAGTATTTCACAGATCATCAGAAACGACAAACTATTAAGAAAAAATATGAAAATGTCAAACATTTTGTTGGTAATATAAGAAATTAGAAAATACACTCGCTTTTGAATATTGCTATAACTAAAATACGTCAGACAGACTGGAATGATTATATAAGTTCAAACCCAAAGAAAGGATTGGAAAGAAAAAATGTTGTATAAAACAGTGACATTTTATTTGAAATCTTTGATGAACGAACATGTAATTTCATCATTTTTCTATCTTTCTGTTCTGCCTATCCTTGTGTTTCTACTTTATCCATCCACAGTCGTGAAATTTTAGTATGTTATGGACGTGAGATACACCTATTAATGGAAATGCCTCATATGCAAAAAAATTAATTAATAAATAAAAAGATTGAAAAAAAAATTTCATGGGCACTAAAAGCAATTAGAAAACTAGTACACAAGCCCATCTCTAAAGATGCTAAAATTGATATGAATCGTACAGACCGGATTAGGAAAAAAAGGTTTGTAACATGCCACAGATAATCAGAAATGCCGGAACTACAAAGAAAAAATTTAAGTGTGTAAAATATATTTTCTAGGCAGACAAACCCATCTCTGAAGGTGGCTAGAAATTTGTCTGACATACCAGAATGATTACAAAAGACAAGATTAAAAAAAAAATGAAGAAATGGTAGTGTAGCTTCAGCTGAGTTTGCATGTTCTGTTCTCTAATTAATGTTAATGTAATTAACGGTTTACATTAACAGAGATGCACACACAGCATTAATTTTAGAATAGAACATGCAAACTCAGCCATTAGATATGCCGTCATAAACTATTAAACTTTATTTTTACATCTCCTTTTCCTTCATTATTTACCATAATAATTAACTTTCTTTTCAATATTAGTAACTGATCAATTGAATAAATGCCAAATCACCAATCCAATCCAGAAAATCCCCATTCTCAACCTCTTTTGAGTAAAATAAAACCGCCTATGATCAGTGAAAATTTCCCAGATTTACCGTGTTCCCCATCCTGTCACAATCATATAAAAACAGCAGAATTCATGTTTCACAACAATTTCACATATCACACTTTATGTGAGAATGAAATACTTGGTTCAACATATGTTTTGTAATTAATCCAGGCCCTGAAGATGACCTGAATAAAGGTTGTAACATCAGCCAAAAAATGAAAAAGGTGTTAATGTAAAATACTTTCTGGTTCCTGACCGCCTCAACGAGTCTATGATGAACTTGTAATTTCATCATTTTTCTATCCTTCTTTTCTGCCTATCCTTGTATTTTTATTTTTGCTATCTTAAGTCGTGAACTTGTAGTATGTCACAGATGTAAAAAAAAAACATTTGAATAATCAGAAACAACCAAACTACAAAGAAAAAAATCGTTAAATAAAAAATATTTCTTGGGCAGTAAAAGAAATTAGAAAACTAACACAAACCCACCTCTGAACTTTAATAACTTAAACCAATGTATAAATTGGAAAGGTAAGTTGACATGTCAAGCATTATTCAAGTACATTATTTAGGTTTTTTTTAATAATCCTGAAATTACAATATTTAATTTTTTATCTCTTTTGTACAATTTAATTATAAACACTTGGCAAAATGTGGTTGACATCCCTGACCAAGATGACAAGAAGCAAAAAATGTGTCTTAACATAACAAAACAGTGAGGTTCAGTAGATCAATATGATTGGATAAAAACTAAAAGTTCATCACCCTGCAGACCTAGACAAAATATCTCAATATTTCAAATGTTCTCAACAATCGCCTATCATTCTGGTCTGCCCAGTCTCCCTGAAAAAATAATTATTCAATCACTGTGCTAGTGACATCTACACTTGTATGACTTGGTCAGAAGATTTAATTTTTTATTATTTATTTTTAACTTGCAAATCAAGTGTTATAGTTTTAAAAAAACCTGACTTTGTTTTTGATTCAAGGAAAGTTGGTGGTGCACAGGAAGACGATGTGGAAACGCCATCGAGAGTTATTTACCTTACCAGTAATAAAGACAAACCATCCCCGTCCACCAAGAAAGCACCGGGGCGTCCAAGAAAAAATGTGCAAAGTGCAGAAAATGGAACTGCCTCTGAAGTAGTTGTAAGGCGTAATACCAGTACACCCTTTAAATCAATTGTTATATAATCTGAAATTTCAGGAAGCTGTTTTGGACGATGTTGAAGAGGAAGATATGGCTGAAGATGATATCCTGGGAGTTGGAGTGGATGATGATCCCACAGCTGACTACGTGCCGAAAATGAATAAAAAAAGCGATGGGATCAAGAGATCACAGGAAGGACTCGTAGAGGGAAATTCCAGTGGGGTGGATATGAAATTAGAAGAATCGGATGAGGACAATCAAGGCGATGATGACGACGATGCCGAAGAGAAACCATTGGCACCTCGAAGGAAGCCGATACCGAAGCCTAAAGTTACCGACACTGACTTTAGCAACATTATTCCTCAAATGATTATAAGCAGAGACGGGAAAATTTACACTTGTTTGCTGTGTTCAGCCGATGAGAAAGTACAAGGCGAGGCTAAGTCTATTGTAGCCCATATGAAAACGACACACAACATAAGGCTTTACATCTGTGATATGTGCGGAATGGAGTTCCTCAAAAGGGCGGATATGTCACAGCACATTGACGAACATGTAGGGAATGATGAAGGTGAGTATGAGTGCGATGTATGCCAAAGGGTATTCACAAACATCCGCCTCTACAGAGTGCACAAAAGAATGCACTTCCCACAGCAAAAAAATCACGTCTGTGAAGCATGCGGCAAAGCATTTTTGTAAGTATAAAATTTATATGTGGTATAACTTGTTAATATGTATTACCATCATGCTACTTTTACTAGTCTTATTTATTACAAATTTAACTTCTCTAAAAGTAAAATTGTACTTTAATTTAAACAATAACATACTACAGAGTTTTGCCTGTAATGATCATAAAAAAAAAAAATTAAACGAGTAAAATTTTACAAAAAAATTATATTGTTTATGTTTTAGATCTAGAAACATGCTTGATGAGCATATGAATACGCACACAGGGGCAAGACCTTATAAGTGTTCTGAGTGCGGGAAGGATTTTGCATCTAAATATTCTCATAAAGCTCATGAAAAAACACATGTCGAACGGCCGAGACCTTTCAAATGCTCTCATTGCAGCAAAACATTCGCCACCGAATCCAGCCATGCCCAGCATGAAAGGACCCACACCGCTCCTAGAAATTTCCCCTGTCAGATCTGCGGTAATTATTTTATAAAAGAATTGTACTGATTTATTGATTTTTTTTAAACCTGAGGCATGGTGGGCTTGCTACCGAACTTGGTGTATTCTGCTTTCCCATCCCCACACCACTATCATAACATACACTGATGACACTATATCCCTGATCCCATCATAGCTCATCAAATCCTCTAGACACAAAGTGGTTCAAAAAATGGCCAATCAAACTAAACAACAAAGTCACAAAATACATCCTTCATCCTCTGTCACATCATTCTACCTCCAATTTAATATATCCTCACCCCTTCCCACTGAAACACAGCCTAGGGCTGTATCTAGACAAATGACTCACTCCATACATGAAACTCTCCCATTGCAACAAAACACTCGTATATAATTTAATACTGAAACCAGTGTGGACATAAGGCATAAAACTGGGGTTCAGCCAAACCTTCAAATCTCCACAGAATCCACCTTACAGTCACAAGCCCTTAGATCCATTGTCAACACCCAGTTCTATGCTTTCAACTACCTATCCATATTAACCTAAATGTCCCCTTTTTAAATGAAGCTGCAAACTCCAGCTGCAAAAAATTACACACTAACCTCAATCCCACTCTAAATCCCATGTACAACAACTTTCCTCCCGATCTTTTCCCAACAATCCTCAACGTCTAAAAAGGCAATAATCTTGTGACCTGTTCTTAGAGAGTGCGAGTGATTAGACACTTTCAATATGGCAGCACCTTGTAGCCAAGGCACTGTCCCCCACTACCTGCTCGAAAAAGAACGCTCAGGAGCGTCCCATGGCCAGTTGACACTATTTCATTGTTCAATCCGCTTACCTTTTTACCTGTTTCTAGTTCTACTTTTCTTTGTCCTTATTGGTATTTTCCTCGTTTTATCTGAAAATAGGGTTGTTCCTAGTCAGGTAAATGTATCCTGAGTCAAAGTTTGTAACAGAATTTGATTTAGACGAGATAAAATATAAGACTAGATTTCTGTAAAAATACAATCTAAAAAAATTAAATGCACAATGAAATACGTTTATAAATTAAGGGTAATGCAATTCATACAATTGTTAATTATTGTGATATTTTTTAAAACACTAAACATAAAGAGGGTTGGTTAGGGCAAAATCTATTCTAGAATTACATTAATTTCCTCTTCTGTCATGAATTTTTTAAGTCTTTTTCCTTTTTGGAGGCCAGAAGCCCGGGGGTTGGCAACTATGACTGTTTCTCAGACATCCTTATTTAGCAACAAAATATAAAGTATTTATAATACTAATAATACAATGATAAAGTCCCAAAAATTCGGTGTTCCTGGGAAACATTAGTTTCTTTCTGAAATCCAAAAAAATTTGAATGAATAATATGAACATGCAATCAATAATTTAACTGTAAGTAATAAATTGTGATGAACCAGTTTGAAGAAATAAATTCATGATAACATCAATAATACCATACGTTTAATACAGATTTTGCTGAATTTTGAGACAAAAAGGAAAGTTTTTTTTTAAACCTGGAGTTGGAACAAGTTGGGTGAAGTGCAGTATAGGTTCGCTTTGTTCAAAATGGGGCCGGATAAATACAGGTAGAACTTTTCCACACAAAGCTTACCCCCACAAATTGACAAAAAAAAAAATAAAATACAAATAAAGGGACTAGGATACATGAGAACACGACCGCCACTGAACCCCAATAGTTCCTAATTTTTTCAATGCACCTGAGTATCCTCGGTACTGCAAGTGATAAGTGCTATCACTGGGTAGTTTTTTTATTTTGGTGTATCTCCTTACCTATGTAATTATTGCACTTTGCACGGACTGTTGTCCATGCCTTAAAGTATTTTGTAACATATTTTGAGTTTGTTGTATTCCATGTAAATAAATACTATTATTCATTCATTCATTCACTCATTCATTATTGCACTTTGCACAGATTATTGCTTGATTTCTCTCGAAAAAATGTTTTAACTTACTCATGTCCTTTTGCTTTTAGGGAAATCTTTCAGTTCCGGTCGTAATTTAGAAGTCCACTGTGTAATCCATACAGGATTTAAGCCGTTTGTCTGTAGGATGTGTGGAAAAGCATTTGCAAGAAAAGCTGAAATCAGGGATCACGAAAGGACGCACACCGGAGAAAAGCCTTATCAGTGCGAGTTCTGCGGTGCAACTTTTGGGTATTGATTCTATTTTCACTATCTAATTATACATAAAATATTGAAATTAATTGTCAAAATGAAATTTTAAGACAAAGAAGCAATTTACAATCTCACAAAAGAGCCACTCATTATGATGATAAACGCTATCAGTGTATTGAATGTGGTAAAGCGTTTAAAAGGCGACGCCTGCTGGATTACCACATCAAGGCGGCTCATACGGGTGAAAGGCCTTACAAGTGCCAGCTGTGTAGCGCAACTTTTATTTATCCTGAACATTTTAAAAAACATAGACGAATTCACACTGGTGAAAAGCCGTATCTCTGCGAGGTAAATTCACATTTGTTACTCGTGTTTAGGGTGACATGTTTTAACGAGATTTATATTTAAAGGTTTGCGGAAAAGCTTTCAACAGCCGTGACAATAGAAATGCCCATAGGTTCGTCCATAGCGATAAAAAACCCTATGAATGTTTGGTATGTGGTGTCGGTTTCATGAGGAAACCGCAACTCTACAATCACATGCAATCTCAGGTAATATTTATTTAATATTCTCATTAAGTTTTAATTTTCAATTTTTTACTTAATAAATTTAAATAAATTATGCATTTAAAGGGCCATATTAATGACACAATAGTGGTGAATCAGCCAAGACTTACGACAGACGATGAACTCATAGCGCAACAAGAGCAAGAATCTCGAATGGAAATGATAATAACTGAAAATCAAGAGACTGGGCTTGAAGAAGGGGTTAGTAATATTACACATCAATAATGTTTTAATGTTTAATAATCTAAATGTTTTCACCATTTTTAAAGGATAATCCAAATGATACCAAAATGTATATTAGAGAATTAAAAGAACACGTCATTATACAAGGAAAGGGGCAAGAAATTGGAGAAGACGGCCAGTACACAGAGGAAGTTGGCCATCTAATTATCGATGGACAGGTATTATCGGTCATTTTAAAAATAATTTCATCCATTTAATTCATGATGTTTGTAGGTACAATTCGCCGATGGCGAAGCCCTTGAGATCGAGTCGACCGCTATTGCTGAGGGCCTTGACGGCCAACATGCACTCGTCATTCCTGCTTCGAGGCACACAGGTGAGTTTTCGGTCGAGGCCGCAGAGGGCGGCACGACTGTACAGACACCAGACGGGCTCCATTTAGTCATCAGCCTACCTGATTCTGATACAAACCAGCCCAATACATGGTTCAACATAGTCCAACAACAATAATTGCGCCATCGTTGTACAAATTGTATATAAATCACACTTAATGTTCTATTGTCCTAATGTATATAGAACTTTTAAATTATTATTTTTATTTCTTTTTTTCATGGGAATATGTATTAAAAACAAAAACATTAGCCTTTCTTAACCCTAATAAAGCTGATACAACAGCAGTTTGTACTGTTTTAGTTCAAGCTGTGATAAGATTCTTCTTAAGAAAGGATATTATATTTTTTATATAATTAATGAGTGTAATTTTTTGTTTATTTTAAATTTTGATGTTTTTTCCTATTTTACCATCCCACAAACAAACCTCTTTTAAAAAAGTGTGTTACATTCCCAATGAGTTATATGTTATAAATATTGTATTTTATTGTTTTTCTGATTTAAAATGGTACATATTGTAATATATTAAAAATACTTGTATTTTGCTAGGAATAACAATTCTATCTGAAATTTTAATCATGAATGTTACTACATGAATAAAACAAATGATATAATAAAATCAAAACTTAGCGATCTTTTTAATTTTAACTTCCTGTACCATATTTTTCTTTTTTCAGGTGGAAAGAGACAAATCATACAAGTTTAAATATGTAAAATTGGTGAGAGAGAACAGCTTGCACTTTAGAAACAGAAAATGAAATGCATTTAGCTTTCATAATTTTAATGACTTTCATGTAAAAATTGACTAGGAAGCATTTTACTTATTGTGCATTAAATTTAATTTTAATTATGTGTCTACATTCTTTCAAACAAAAAATAAAAGTTTTTCCATAATATTAATATAATCATTTATATAAAAAGATTTGTAAGACATACATTTGTAAGAAAGTTCAAAGCAGTGCTTACAATGGTAATAATTTATTTTAACAGCACACTACTATAAACGTGAATCTAATTGATTTATTCTTTAAAGTTAATTAACAAGATAAATCTGCATAAGTTATTCAATTATGGCACTTATTCAACAAACAGAAGGGGGCGCACAGCAGTCAAAGTTTTAACACAGTAAAATTTTTAAAGTAAGATCCAGGTTCGAATCCAACTGACCCTGAGTGTAACATACTTTTAAAAAAACATAGTAAAATGTATCTGATGGATAAAAATCCGCCAAATTTCCTTTTGCTTATAACATACAGCATGAACTATGAACATTTAGTCCGTCTGCCGCCCAACAAGACTTCAACATAAATTTCACAATATCTAAAATGGAGTAAATAGGTTTGGAGTGTAACAAAAATAAATAAAATAAACTTTTAAGGATAAATATTGTTTTTATTTTAATCACAAACAAGGACACTACATTGTTTTCTTTTCTTAAATATTCATTTTTTCCCCATAGAACATTGTTTTCAGTGTTTTGTTTTTACAATAACATAAACATATAAAAATAGAACACACCTCTATGTTTCACTATATATTATGCTCAGAATTAAAGCCATGAGAGTGTATTAATTTGGAGTGAATCTCCTTCTTCGATAAATTACAAACCTGGTGCAATATTAGGCTATTACCCAGAGAATGGAAGCTGATTAATAATGCTATTGGTGTTGTAAATTGCAGTGGCTTGGGTCGAAAGGGGAAAAATCTACAGATCTACTGAATAGCATAGTTATCAACCCACCGCATTTTGGACTATCACATTTCTCTCTCTCAGTTTTAATCAAATTGGCAAAACAACAAAATTTCGGTGTGGCATCGACACACTCGAAACATTAATATGGGAAGAAAACACTAGTATAAATAGAACAGAATGTAATTGGAGTAATCATAAATATTGACTAGACAGTGGAAATATAAAGCATCTCACATCAGATTGTTTTGGAAAATAAACCAAAATCTTAAAACTTCCTACCACTCTTTGGAGAATTTGACTATGTCTCTAACATAACTACTGTTCTTTATTATAAACTAACATAGTAAGCAATTTATAAAATAGAGGAACATGAATAATAATTATATTATGATTAAAATACATTATAAAATTATATGTCTACTATTTCTCTGAAATTAATAAACAACTGCTATAACTGATTAGAAAATATGGACTAGTGTCAAGTTAAGGCAATGCTATGAAATGCTAATACTCATTATCTCTTGTCTCCTTATAAATACTTATATATAAACTAATTTTACAATATAATTTTTTTCTTTCATAAATAAATAAAATAAATGAACTTATAATTTATAAAATAGCAAATCGTTAATAGCATATCTTCTTTGTATTAAAAAATTAGCATTTTACAGTGACTAGGAAAATAGGTTCCCTTTAAATAAAAGTGAATAAAAGGCAGTATGCTATGAAATACAAGTTTCTATAAAAATATAAAAGAAACTTTCCTCTTTTAAATTGACTGTATTACCTTCTGGTTTATAACAAAATATAGTGGTGTATTTTAAGTACGAAATTATATTGACCTTAGACTAGTTGGACTGAGAAAACTAAACTTTCATTGTTAAAAATCTATTTGGTATCAATCGGTAACATATAAATGACTTATATATATCGTAGTATACAATGAATATATTGACCTGTCAGATCACGCATTGTTTTTCCATCTTCGATTCATCAATAAAAATCGTTTTAAGCCTTAAAAATTGTCAAACAATATTGTTGTTAGACTGAGGGGCACGAATTGGAAAGGAAGCCCCAAAAAATGGAAATTTACATTTATACAAAGCGATTATTGGAGGCAAACAAAATTAATTTGTTTCATCCTTGAATTTAAAAAAATGCATTTTTCAAGATGAGATTTTAATTTTGTTCAAATTAAAAACATAACAAATAATAAAATCTTTATATCTAACAAAATAAATAACTTATAAAATAAAAATCACTATCCAGCTGACTAAAAATTGTTAATATATTTATATTGCATTTCCCTATTATTGTTTTTGTGATGTCTTAAAACCAACATTTTTAACGATAAGAAATTTTGCAAGAGGAATCCCGAAGTGATTCAATTAATCACAAATATACTCTTTAAGCATCTTTTTTTTTTTTTTTTGGGGGGGGGGGTAATTCTATTATTATGAAAATTTGCTAATAAATGCAATCCAAATAAATAAATAAATATCTCCCAGATATTCTATAGTTCGGAAGTGTGTGACTTACACGAGAAAAAAAGTATTTATCACTTATGATAAAAAACTTCATCTTGAAAAACAAATCGGAATAAAAATATATCCGTACTGCTTAAGGGCCTTAAGAGTACTTGATTTATTTTATGTACTTACCAAGAGGTGAACATCTAGGACAATTTTTCAGGCTTGAATGAAAAATACAATTTATCAATGTGACTTTGTAGATTGGAGCATAGATTGTCCTGGGTGTGAACTGGACATGTGCAACCTTAGGGCGTACATTCGTCCGAAGACCCTTCGGCAAAAAGGGCACGTCGTCCTCCCTTCGTGCATTTTCTTATGGTGATCCAATGATCGCGGATGCTTGAAGACCTTTCCACACTCATCACAGCCAAATCTCTTCAACGAGGGGTGCAATCTTCGCCATAAACCGTTTGCCAATACTGTGAAAAGAATTTTTTCTAAATAGTAAAAAAACACTTTAGATCTTTCATAATTGACACACAAGCATTTTAAAATTGTTAATTTTGGAAAGGGGATCAATGCGTTTTTTCTTCCCCAAAATGAATTTTATAAATAACATGTGGTGATTAGTGACCGTTAATCGATAATTATTCAGAAATCGTGAGATGCGGTCTGGTGTGATGTAGGTTTCAGAAAAACATTTTCTTTATCACTCTCAACATGACACGCAAGAATGGAAGAAATTTTTATAATAAAATTTCTCTATTTGCTAGTCGTTTTGATGCTAACAAGTTACAGATTATACTTATGGCAACAACGATTAAAAATATAGTTGTTTAAGTATGTGTGGTGATTGGCACTCTCGGCACGACACGCAAGAATGGCACAATTGCACAGAAGACAAACACTTTGAGCCCTGAAGATGATCTCAATAAAGATCGAAACGGCACGATAAAGAAAACGTTTTTCTGAAACCTACATCACACCAGTCCGTATCTCACGATTTCTGAATAATTTATAAATAACTGGGAATTTGGACCAAAAAATTTGGTAACAACATATCAAAAATAATAAATTTAATCAAAAATTGTTTAAAAAAAGTTTGAAAATTTCCAACTTTCAATTATGTTTTACCTTGTAAAGAATCCTGTAAGTTGCTATCATTTGACGTTCCAGCTGTACTACCTATTAAAAAAAATTAAATTTAAGTTAGATAATTGTCTTGAATTTGTATTAAAATTAAAACTACAAAAGAACTTGAAGAAATTTGGAATCTTTACTCAATAACGAATGCATTAAATATTTTGTCAATGTTCCTTTCATGAAGTACAATATTAGTCAGTACCTAAATCGTTAATACTGTCATCCCAAGGCACATCCAAGTTTTCTGTTTTGAGTATTTCTGGAGAAGGTGACCCTTGGGTTTGATTATCATAATAGTCCTGATCACCAAAATCTGGTTCAGCCTTGATTTGAGGAGGTGGGCTATCATCAGAAGAGATAATTTTTCGCTTCTTTGAGGCAGGGGAATCCGGTTTGGTAGTTTTAGGCATGGAAGACTGTTTGCTCGTTTGTTTTGGTTCATTGTTTGAAACATCATCTTTGACGATAGTTTCCTGGTTCAAAACATTGGTATTAACGAACATAAAATTAATTTTGAAATAATACAAATAGAAATAATTCATATTTACTGGTATACATGGTCCGCTGCCTGTCAGTCCTTTTACTTCTAGTAATTCTGCCGTGCTCAAAAATGAAGAAAGACCGTCTTGTTCAACGTTCACCTCGCCCTTGTACATGAACGACACGAGTGCTTCCAAGTCGTCATATTTGACATTTCTGAATATAACGACTGGATGTTGACAAGGGTTTTCCTATAAGAACAATTGCGAT
This sequence comes from Cimex lectularius, assembly GCF_000648675.2. NCBI lineage: Eukaryota > Metazoa > Arthropoda > Insecta > Hemiptera > Cimicidae > Cimex > Cimex lectularius. The sequence goes on from NW_019392662.1 coordinate 1,004,997, forward strand.
TTTTCAGCTCGAATTAATTTTCTCAGTTCGTCAACGTTACCTTGAAAATATCTCTAAAATAAGTGCTGCATGCAGACAGTAACATTTTATGGGCGCGAATCTTCTTCCCTTCACAGCACAACGTCACATCGACCAGATTTTCTTCATCTCTCAGCGAATTAAAAACATGCGTAATATGTTGTAAGTAGTTGTTCCATCTCAGAGAAAATTGTTGATTACAACCCATTACAAATCTGTAAACGAATTATTATATTGTAAATAGTTTTTGCCATTTATTATAGTAGTACTAAGATTAACAAACATACAGGTGTACATGAAAAGTTTAAATATTGAAATCCTTATTTTTTATAGAGATTTATAGTCATTTTTAGAACTTTTTATTTATTTTATTTTGTACAGGTTACCTTTGGGAATAAGACAACCGTATTATTCTTTATTTGCACATTGGTTTAAGCTTTGACACAGCAATCCATCACTGGAAGGACCTGGGCTCAAATCTCAGCGGCCCAGAATACTTCCAAATGGGCTTTTTCAATGGAAAAAAAACGTAACCAGGGGGTTAGTAATTAAACAATTAATTTCAAGGGCACCTCTCTTCTGTCCCATTTTCTTTTCAGAAACATATGTACAAAAATAATACAAAACTGATGAGGGTTAATTGGATGCCCCTGTAATTGATTTATCTATAAATTAAAACTACGAATCCGTTGTCTTATTCCTGAAGTAGCCCAACAAAATATAAAACTACAGCACACGAGCTGACAAGAAGACTAACGTAACATTAAGCCTAATTGTTCTACTAGCAAAATGATTGATATTATTTGAAACAATCAGAATATTGTGACAAGATTTATTGATTTGTTTATCTGGCATTCCTTGTTTACTTTGCATAAATGTTTAATATATATCTTTATCTATCTATCGACCTTTAACAAATATTTTAAAAAATTAATTAGATAAGAATTAATAGTGAATAAGTGACCAGTGATTAAAATTGACAAAAAAAATTGCTCATGGATTAGATAAAAATGAAAAAATACAGACAAGATCAACAAGCTAAAGAAAAAAAGAATTGCCGCATTCTATACATTAATTGTATAATTAATTAAGGTTTTTAGTTGAGATGAAAAAAAGGTAATGGCACGAGAGGGATTCGAACCCACGACCTTCGGCTAGATACACTGCTGCACTACCACCTGAGCTGTCGTCACCTCGACTCACTCGGACATCAACTCCCCATCTCAAACCCACCTTATGAGATGGGGAGTTGATGTCCGAGTGGGTCGAGGTCACGATAGCTCAGGTGGTAGTGCAGCGGCGCATCTAGCCGAAGGTCGTGGGTTCGAATCCCTCTCGTGCCATTAACTTTTTTTCATCTCAACTAAAAACCTTAATTAATTGTCATGTATTAATTGGTCAAGCGGACCACGAAAGTAGTGAATTAATGATTAATTGTATAGTCTAGACTTTTTTAAAATAATAAAGTCAAAATGAAAAATGTTGATTTCAAGAATATTTAAGGTTCCACGTGCGAGAAATATTCAAGGAAAAATCATCAATTATTTCCACATAAAGTGACACAGGGACATGAAGTATAAGTATAGCAACAAAAAGGTTGAAGGTAGTGACCCGACAGTAGTTGTAAAAGCACCTGTTTATTGATTTTGTAACAATGGATGAACCCACACTTTTCTTCCTGGGTTTCCTCCTTTTTTTTATTTCTCTTAATACAGAAGAAGAAGCACAAGAAGTGCTCCTGCTTCCTTACAGACACATTTGAGCTTTTCACCATCTTCAGTGGTTGATCAGGGTTAAACAGGGAGAGGCAAGACTCAAACTTTATTCGCCATAAATTTTACATGTTTAAATAAAAGGGCAATGTCAATATAAGTAATGTAGAGGCCTATACCTTCAACATCAAGATTAAAATATTCTTAGTATTGTTGAAATCCATGGTATCTTATGGAAAATAATTTTTCCTTTTACGAATACATATGGAGTAAAAACACCATGACATGAGTGCAGCGATACTGGTGTTTGTCAAAATTCATTGTTTAATTTTCCTTGCAAATAATACTCTATCTCAATACTACTTTTTTCAATTATTTTCAATATATAAATGTATGTGATAAAAACTAAATTAAAATATGGTTGGATGAATTGAAATTTTGTGCTTGGTGAGATTTTAATAATTATTTTTTTATTTACGTAACACTTCCTGTTACAGGCTTAATTTGACTGTGATTTGTTAGTGAAAAATACAACTGAAATAAAATAGCTGCAACAGAATACTTGGTTTTTTTACCCCATATAAAATATTGTTTTACATCATAGGTTTTGCACTAGCCATTTATAAGTAACTTTATTAAATCTTTTCACAAGGCTGTAATAGTTTCAGGTAAGTAATTGAACAGTCTAATGCCTGATTTTATGATGTGTATATCTCTAAAAGTTACTTAGTTTTTAACTTTTTTAAAATACAAATTTTAGATTAAAATAAATGTACAAAGATATCACATATGTTAGATTCAATAAACGAACTTTTAATGTCCAATTTTTTATTTTCCCAGTATTATTATTATTATTAACTTTTTTTTGCACCAATAAGATTTGATATTGACTAATACTTTCCTACAAGAGCAGTCCATAAGACATTATGCTAGGAAAAGAGAGAAATAACCAGTTTTTAGGACATCCAGCGATACTGTATCTTTTATTTTTAACATTAGAAAACATAATGAGGAAATTATATTAATCCACATATGTATTTAATAGTAATAATTGACCATATTAATTATGTTAATTAATGAGTTGTCTGGAAAATAATGTAGGTTTATTGTTATAAAATAAGAACAATTATATAAATTATTTCAAACATATTTTATTAATTAAAATACCCTTCATCACTCTCAATACACTTCTTCCAACATCATGACAACTTCTCTATACCCTCTGTACAGAATTTGGAGTCTTTATTGTTAACAAATTCTTTAAACACATTTTTTAATGACTTTGGATCAATAAATTAGTTATGATGGAAAATGTTGTCCAGGTATCTGAAAAATTAGTTGTTGTCATGTTACAAAATCGGCCCTTTCTGACCAAAGTTGGCTTCAATAATGCCAATTTCTAGTGTATTGCTACATTTCGAGAGCAATACAATTTGGCATTGACTGCTTGCCAGGATTTAACAATAATCAATCTGTAGTAAAACAGCCCAAATGAAGCTCACCAAAGAGTCACCATCATCTTTGTTTGATGAGCTAGGGGCTTTGGAAAATGTAGAGCTCCTTTGTCGAGTCACTGTCCAAAACTTCTGCTCTTACCGTAGAGAATCCACATTTCATCAGAAGTAACAATTCTATCAAGAAATTGTTTGTTTCTGTTTTGAAAAAGAAATGTTGTGTAAACTTCATAACAATGATTTTTTTGCCTGTCATTTAATGCGTGAGAAACCCAACTTTCGAGATTTTTATCCTTTCCGATTGCCTTAAGGTGGTCAGCGACGGTCAATTTGCAAACTGAAAAATTCTCTGCAAATTCTCAAAGCTAGCAGAACATAATCTAGGCAAGAAATCCTTCCACGACATTCTTTGTCTTCAAGACTAAAGTCTCCCTCTCGAAGTTTTTTAAACCATCTCTGAACGGTATTCTCACTCACAGTGCCAGACTTCATTAATGTTTCTGGCCGCATGGGCATTGTTCCAAACGAGTTTAAATTCGTAAAATGAAATGACGCAAAAATCACGCGTTGATATTATTATCTTAGTAAAGATTGAATTATTCCCAAGTAACAAAATGCTATTTAGGTAAACAAACATTTTTGTTTAGAAGGGAATTAAAAAATGTTGACATTCGTACAAAAGTTGATCCATCAAATATATACAGTTTATTATATAGAGGGGTAATTGGAAGAAAACATGAAAACATTGCATTATATTCCAGACAACCCAAAACTTAGAGGGATATTAACAAAAAGATGAATCAATATTCCTGTTTACCTGGCAGGCAAACGATTCATTAAAAGATAGTTTTTTTATTTCCTAGCAGATACTACATAGTTTAAATAAATACTTGAATATTACTCTCACTTGCATATGTACTATCAGCACATAAATAATTGTATGGCCTAGATTTTTTCCAATAGATGAGTTGATATAAAAAAGTTGAATTAATTTCATGCAAGTTTTAATCAATTGACAACAGGCCATCCTTATAAGCTAGGTTTATATTTCACATTTGAATATATTTATTGTAGGAGAATAGCAAGTACAGTCTTTTAATATGCTTTATCAGGCAGACAAATAGTTTGATACTGGATGATTGATTTTTTTGTGTTTTTATATTGGAGATTATTTATTTATTTTTTTAAATTAAGCACAGAAAGAAGAAAATTAGTTTGTTAGGAAATAACAGTAATTCGCTTAAGTTAACAACTGCAAAACGTCGTTTCAACACAGCTTCTAATGTCATTTACATCTGTCCCAGGAGTCTACCTGTCATTATTGATCATTTTTTTTGTCCAAGTTATTATTATGATAAGGTAAAAAAGAAGAATAACGGTTTTAAGGCCGGCCGGGGCAAGATTCCCATGCGATTTCCTTACCAGTTTCTGTAGACGTCGACAAAAAAGGCTGGCAACAAATTGCGAATGGGTGGAAGCATTAAACAGTCAAAACAATTTTTATTCGATCCGGGAAACAACTTTAACGATAAAATGGCTGCAAAAATTCTATTAAACGAGGAGGCGACAGTGTTGCTCCGGCGATTTTTTAATATATATATTTTTTTTCTCCGTTCTTTTTTATATCTAAACTCCTGAGATTCGTTTTTATTTTTGCATTAAATACACATCATATATTTGCATTTAGAACATTTGTGTTTTGAAATTCGCTTGTTTTCATATTCTACTACAAAAATAGTCAATTCGTTGTTGTGAGGGGGGAGCACAAAACAGTTGAGTTCAAATCGACTGATAATTTTTAATTATCCATTTATCAGCAAAATCCCAGGCTCTTTCTGAAAACAACACCCTAAAATTGTTTAAGTAAAATATATTTAGTGACTTAAGGAATTTCTTAGTTTAAAAAAAATTTTTTTTGCTACATTAGTTGAAAATGATGGTTCACGAATTGGTGTTTTATGAAGTGAAAGCATACCCATTATGTTTGAAGTAATAGATGCATCTACTTTTCTTCTCACAAATACTCTAGATCTACACATCTCATGAAAAAGCAAATTGAGTTGTTACTGCCAATCTTTTGACCTATTTTAAGGCCATCAGCAGAGCAAAATAATCTTAAATATTTCTACAGGTTGACATAATTAAAATTTTCACAGACAATTTCAAATTTTCTTTGAAAATCGACTCAGACCCAACCTTGCCAAGGACTGTACAGTACATATGCATGTATATGTACTGTACAGTACATTTGTTTGTACAGTACATACACAGTATATATGAATTAATAAATGAAAATATGACGTATTCAAACAAAATGGAAATCTTGTTCACAAATAGAAATATTCATATTCATAAATATTTATTACTGTTAGTCTTTGGCATGTTGGTACTGAGTCGGTTTTCAAAGAAAATTTGAAATCGTCAGTGAAAAAAAAAAAAAAAAAAAAAAAAAGCTTGACAGTAACAATTGAATTTGCTTTCTCATCAAGTCCATAATATTCGTGGATACCCATTATTTCCACGATCTTATGTGATATATCTATATTGCTGTGAATTCTGTTTGTTCACACTTATAACCATGGTGGTCATATATTTATCCAAATTATACCTCTGTGGTACAATAGTTCAAATTTTATTATATTATAAATTCTAAACATTTTTGATTGCTTAAAAAAATTAGGCAACAAAGAACATGAGAGAGAAAATATTTGATTCATATGAGATATACATAAATAATTATTTTAAAACCAAAAGTGACTTGGATACGATCGGATGTTTTAATTTACAGTCAATAAAAACAGGAGTAGTAAAGTACAGAAGAAATGAGATGGCCAATGCATAAAGCAAAGACAAAAATAAATAAATACACTGGTAATTGGAAAGCTTACATTACAGTTTTATTTTTTATTTTAAATAATACAAACAAGTTTATATGTACAATTTACCATTTTTTAATAGGTTTGCATTAAAAGGACACTGTAAAATAAATTTAAATAAATGTTTCATTATTATAATAGCAATTTATTTATATTCATTTACAAGCCAATAACAGGGAGTAAAATTAAAATAGTGGAAAAATGAGTTGAAATATAAAAAAAGTACATTTGGACAGATTTTCCTTTATTAATTACACAGTACTTGATTGGTACTTAAAATTTGGTACTCTGATTCGCATACGCATTTAATTTTGGACTTAAATTTGCCAAAAGTTAAGAACAATCATTAAAACTTTTTGTACAATTTTGTATAATGCAACATTTATTAATTAATATAAACACGTAAAAAATTACGTATACAGATATATTTAAGAAATATGTGCATAATATTTAAACTAATAATTTTCAAACTTTTACTTGTGTAAGTAAAAACAAATTTAACTAATGTACACATACTTGAAAAAAGTATGATTATGTTTTCTGTTTCCATAAAAATTCCATTTTAAAATTTAACTATCAGTTGTTTTTATACAAGTTTGTTCAAACAAAAAGGCCATTTCAATTCACAAATTGAAATAAATAATGCACAACTTAAATATTTACCAATCACAGATATTAAATACACCCGCTCTGTATCAACAACTATGAATTTTCCGTTTCTTTATGCCTGAAAGAAAAAAATAAATATTAATAGCAAACAGTTTTAATCCAAAATGAAGATCCATTCAGCTGGAAATATTGGAAAATCACCACAATTGATGAATATTCACATTGCCAATGGAAATCTATTAGTAAATTTACAAAAAATAGTACAATATAAAAAAAGCAACATCTCAAATATTATTATTAGGTTTTTAGGTAGCGTATAGATGATAGTCGTGTACAATCATCTTGGCCTGCCCTATCCTCACTGATTTTGTCTGTAAGATGCATTTCGGCATTTATCCATCTTCAGTATTGAATCTGGGTGATCATCAATCAAATCATTTAGACAGAACACTGAAGATGGCAAAATGGTGAAACGCGCCTGAAAGAGAATATCACCATGGATAAAAGGGCAGACCAAGATGATAAGTAACTAGCAAATTATAAGTTCATCGCCCAGCAGACCACAGTAAGAAATCTCACAAAAATATAATGAGGACATACCTGCACTTAGTACAAGTGTAAAACACTGTCTGTCCTTCATCAGCAGACCGTAGCTGAATCGTGGCGTACGACATTTTGTCGTTGTTGCACTTCGGACACCGCCTCTCAACGATAGGGCCTTCGTCCTCGCCTTGATCGACATTCCTCGCTTTTGTGTAAGTGTTGAAGTGTATCGTGTAACTCGATTCCATAGTTCCAAAAGCTGTAAAACACACCATATTTATACAAGCGCACATAATCAAACATGACAAACGTGTTTACCTTCGTGGTCGAATATCCGTTTACAACTGTAACACTGAACTGATGATACATCTTCTAGCAGTGGAAGAATCGAACCACAATCTGGACAAAACCCTGGCTCTATGCCGCTCATAATTTTTTTTAATACTTTGAAAAAATTTACGAGAGAACAAATAAATTAATATTTGTAACAATGTGATAACCTTACAGAAATTAAAGGCGGCCGCGTTTTGTTACACGTTGCCAAACTTCAAACTCTTGAACTGACAAGTGATAAGATGAAACTGACAGTCAAATAAAAGCTAACATGGTGTTTCTCTAACATCATAAAGACAATAACATGATTAATTAGTATACAATAATCATTATCATTAATTTCTGTTTTAATTAAGTTCCTCATTCTCTATACAGAACATTTAAGATATAAAGAACGAGCTTTCTACCTCTGAGAAGATTTTTTAAATTATATATGTATTTATTTTTCTTAAAATAGTGTTTGGTTGCCGCCATTAAATACAACTGTAAATATTTCACTAAGAATTAACGAAAATTGTCAAAAAGTAAAATTAAAAAAATTAAATAAATTGGAAGTTTTGTTTAATTGAAAATAGGGTTATAAAATATTAGAAAAAAAAGCGCAAAATTGACCAGCGTTAGACAAAAAAAAGTCTTGCTTACCAACTGACATCGATTGTTCAGTTGTTTACTGCATATAATAATGAACAATGAACTTTCTTTCATTTTGAAATGTTTGAAGATTTCTAATTCTATACAATTGGGAAATTATTTTTTCCCTTTTAGGTTTACAACCCTTGGGTTGAGTTTTTCAGAAGGGTTCCTCACTGTTTGTAATCCGTTAGAGATACGAACGAAACGGCGTTATCCTACTGTGGTTGCAAAGTCCTTCTTAGCTACTCTATCCTTCGTGTTTTTAAGTTCCACCCGAGACCTTCCAAATGCCTGTCGAGGAGAACAGCCAGCCGAAGGCGTACGGCAATTTCAGGCTCATGACCACCTCGCTCTCAAACAACACAATACCCGTCTACAAATACGTCTCGGAAAAAACCGGCTTAACCGTCGTTATCGGCGAAATTGAAGGCCCCCTGGTCAACGGATACATCTGTTTCGGTATTAACATCAGTCCGAAAATCCGGCCCCCTGCTCTATAACCGGCAATAATTGAGTTTCTTTTGACTTAGGGACCGAGGCTCACGACGATGACGGCCTTCCTCATACGCTCGAACATCTCATTTTCCTTGGCAGTGAGGATTATCCGTACAAAGGTGTGCTGGACCTTCTCGCCAACAGGTGCCTCGCCTCTGGCACCAACGCCTGGACTGGTAGGCGTCTCAAGTTTATACCAACACAAATACTAAAAAAAATTTACAGCCTGGAATTATGTTCATAATTTTAATCGCAAATTTGTGACAAACGGAACATAAACGAGTCGAGAAGCTATGACAGGACTCAATCTCTGGAACAGGTTGTACGGCCAATGCCTGTTCAGACATCTTGAATCTGATCAGGAAGAGGATGTATTAGACTGTGATGGTGATTCGACTGATTTTTTTGTAGATACTAGCAATATTTAAGCTAAAAATGGTGCAATTTGAAATGTAAAATGTGGTTTTAACAATGAATCCATGGGGTGGCTTCAATGATTACAGTGAATCATCACTGTAAGGGTCCTGAGTTAGATTCCAGTGGCCCTGAATTTGAACTCTACATACAAAATCATATCAAGGAGAAAGATGATGTGGATTTGAGAAAATAATGGCCAAGGGTAGAGGGCATCAATCAACCAAATGACTGGTTTTTCAAGAAATTTAATTAAATTAAATAATAATTGTTTTTAAATATTATACATATTATAGTTTGTTTAATGTTTACATTTTATCTGGGTAACTCTTTAAAATGTTGCTCTGTCTTAATATTTGCATTAATAGTAACAGTTCATTGTTGTTTGTTCATGTAGAAAAATTAAGATGCAAGAAATAATTTGCTTGTAAAGCCATTCATTAAAAAAAAAAAAAGATTCCTTTGGTCATCAACATACGTACAAATAGGCCTTTTTTTCTTTTTTGCAAAAATACTGGTACCCTGGGGATGATACGATCCTGTAAATCAACCTAAAAATAATGGATCTAAAGATTTATGATTGTATCTAAAGGGGTCAATTGAAATTAGAATGATTTTTCAAACTACAATAGCCGATATAAGTTGCGGTATAGTGTTATAGATCTTTTCTTGTCAAAGGATAATTTTGATTTTTCTGCCCAGTAATAGCGCTTATTGTACACAATAAAATATTCATTCTATGAGAGCTAACAGGCTAGGAAGAATGTTAGTTATTGACCAGGAAGAGGAAGTATTGAAGCAAGATTTGGCTGAATTCCACAATCCGTATTGGTTTTAATATGGTCTGTTGATATCAGGAGATGATTTTCATATCTTAGGAGTCTTTACAACCTAGGCACTGCGACCAGTATTGGGATATATGTCTCTCCTCTTTCATGGCAGTCTTTGTTTTATCTTTTTTTTTTTTTTATTTGTAATTCATTGGACAAGGACCAGAAAAAAATCGTGTAATTTTTCCTTAATTCCTGTTGAGAGAGAGGTAGATTTTTGTTTTCCTGGCTTGAGTTGTTGAGGAAACATTTTGATCATGATGAACCTGGTGAATTCTTCCATTGTGTTGTAATTTCTTTCTCCATCATTTGTTCAGTTCCGCTTTTAGCCTTGAGGTTTGCCAGTTTGCGGTTCTGCTCCAAAGGGTGTGGGGGCTCCTCCCGCTTTTGCTAATTTGTTAGTCCGCTCATTGCCTTCAATCTCCTTCCCTTACATCAGTTATCTGGTTTCGTTTTCCCAGGAGTTGGAGATATGTTAGGCATTCCCAGAACAGCTTTCCAGCCATCAGTGCTGTTTAACTGCCTGAGATTTTGTATATCTGTCCACTTTTAGTCTTTTTTTTACTATTTCTTGTCTGAGTTCTATACATCTATCTCGGCGTGAAATATGGATAGTGTGGGGCCTAGGGTTTTGGCCAGGTCAAAATTTGAGCCTGTAACCCCTTGGCTTTTGTTTTATAACCAACTCTTGCCAATCTCTATTATTCCTAGATCCTAAAGCTTTGTTAAGGTACTCCTGTGTGTAACCTGAGGACATGTTCCACCTCTTTCTTCTTCTTCCAGGCAATATCTACTTAGGCTTTGTGTTTTAAAGAAAATAAAGAAGTAGAAAGTGTCAATAATTTTTTTTTTCTAAAAAAAATTGCTCTAGTTACCAAGAAATTTTCGGATTACATGTTGTTTCTGGAAACAGGTATAGATCCGATGTTTTGTTATCAGCTAGGATGGGCAATTAAAATTTATAGAGAAAATAAGAAAAAAACAAAAGAACTTCAGGATCTCTGCAATAAATTAAAGATCAATAATATACCAAGCTTATACCAAGACAGAAATGCTCGTAACAATTTACTTACTTTGATAAAAGTTGATTTCAAAAACCATCTTAGGCAAAAAAAAGGAAGAGACAACTTTACCTACTTTACAAACAGGCCTCAGTTAATTTAAAAACAATAGTTCAAATTTCATTTTTATTAGCACTATATTAAAGGTTCGAGGAGGGTTGTTAGGATAAAATTATGATCTCAGTAGAATAGAGGATAGAAGAATTGTTATAATACAGCAGAAGTTGAGGATACTTTTCATTTTATTAGTAAGAGTCTAGTTTTAAGTAGTTTTTGGCAGGATTGGTTTGGTAAAGTGATGATTGAAAAAGAGACATTAGTGAAATATATAAATGGAAAAAATTGGGAAACATTGTACCAGTATACATGCAGAGCTCTTAAATATCGTATATTATTAGTCAGAAAATTTAATTATTTAAATGTACATAATAGAATAATGCTGTAGTAATTTAATTATATGTCAATAGATTATCAGTTATCTTTTTTATTATCAGTAATTAGTTTATGGAATAAGAAAAACGTATTTGAGTGGAATTATTTTATCAATTGAATTATTATTGCTTAACTTATGTAAGAAAAAAGTGTAATCATTTAAATATAAAATAAATACATATTATTTAGTGTGAATCAAGAAATGAAATTTTTATATTTGTAATTAATTTTTGAACAATGAAGGGAAATTTATATTTAATTGTGATCAAGGCCTACTCTCAGCTGACGGACTAAATGTCCAAGCTTTAAAAATAAACACAGTATTATTATTATTAATACAGTATGGGGACCTTTCTAGGTCTCCTTCATAGTCTGCAGTGTCCAGTCAACAGTCTTGATCATCATATCCTAGATTTAATTGTTATGTCAGTAGTTTCTGCAATGGTCCTTTGATGAACTTTTTTGCTTACTTCTGTTCTGGAAATGTCTGAGGGTGTAATAATTTAAATCTTAACTTTTTTCTTTCTTATGAAGAACATTCCTAGCAATATAGGTATTTGGGGGGCATCGGTTTAGGCGTTGACACCGTGCTCATCACTGTAAGGTAAAGGTCCCGGGTTTGAATCCAGTGGCCCTGTATTCGAACCCGACAGGCTTTCAAATGGGCTTTTTTCCAAAAACACTGCCACCCTGAGGGTTTATATGACCTCTGCTGTTGCGAACCCTCGTAAAAAAAAATAGATTTTGAAAAAATTTAGGGATTTATTTTATTTTGTAAATTGTACACAATCGTTTATTTCATTTTAAAAAAAGAAAAAGTTTGATTGAGCAGAGGGCCTTCTTCCTTTCTAGTCTTCTCCAGCTTGTGCCTGTAAGATTTTGTTTTCCATAGATTTTTGGAAATGTCATCCTTTTTCCTTTTCTTGTCTGCTTTTTTCTACCAAGGCTTCGTTCCATGTTATTTTTTAATTATGTCCAAGTCTATGAATTTATTTTTTATGCCTATTAAAGAAGGAAATAGTTTGGCTGGGTTTACCATCTCTTTTACCCAATTTATTTGTCTGTCAGTGTAGGATTTGGAAAACGCCAACAAGCCATAGTTGTGTAAAATCATGTGAAATTCCTTGATGTAAAGAAATAACTTGTCAAATTCTAACTTATTCAAATAGCCACATCATTTAACATGTTGAATTTGCATATTAGAAGTGTTCATGTGAGGAACTCTCCCGTTCCATTCCCTAAAATTTTACACCCTTAACCGTCCTTTTTTTAATAGCTTTAGTAAATTACATACTGTTTGTTTTGCCTTATTTTCCCTCAATTCACACAAAACAATTACGAAAATAACACTGTTAGTACTAGAACATAAGCATTGACTGATAACACATCTGTCATGATGTACATAGTATAATTTTTTTTAGCGTAGTTATGTTATATATGGCTTTTCAGAATTATTGTTGACAAAATTTGCCATCTAATAATTTATTTCAGATACTGACCACACCTGTTACACAATGACTACAGCAGGTGAAGCTGGTTTCTTGTCTCTTTTGCCCATCTATCTCGATCATGTTTTCTTCCCCACTCTTACTGTAAGTTCAACCTGGTAGGTGGCTCATTCAAAAACAACATCGTGATTTCAACAATTTCAGGAATCAGCCTTTATAACTGAAGTTTATCACATTAACGGTGAAGGAAAAGATGGCGGCGTCGTCTTTACCGAAATGCAAGGAGTGGAAAACACAGCCGAAGAAGTTGTCTCGTGTAACATGCTCAAGTTGGTTTACCCTGGCAAATGCGGATACAAATCGAGAACTGGAGGCGTCATGGAAAATTTAAGAACAAGCACCAACAATGATAAAGTTCGTATTTTTCTGTTACTAAATTATTGCCATTTCGATTACAAATGACCAGTTTATTATTTTTTTATTTAATTTATTTTTCAGGTCAAGGCTTACCACAAACAATTTTACAGGCCAGAAAATTGTTTTATAATTATTGCGGGTTGTACTAATCCCCTCAATGTTCTCAAAGTTTTAGGGCCGATCGAGGAAAAAATACTGAGCAAAGTAATTGTTGCTTTAAAAATTTATAATTTTTTTTTTTTTTTTAATTTCTATCTCTTATAATTGTGGATATTGTAGGGGGATAGAGGAGGATATGTAAGACCTTGGCAAAGCATTGTACCTCCATTGCTTGAAAGCACTGAGTTGGAGGTCGAATATCCGTCCGATGATCAATCAAACGGCATGGTCCATATTGGTTGGAGGGGACCATCAGTTGTCAAAGAATATTACAAGTAAAATTCTTTTAACAATCTGCTTAGTTTTTAATTTATTATCATAGAATCCATTAAATCATTATCATACTTTCTTTTTAAAAGAAATGTGTTTATGTAAAGTAAAAATTAATTAACAATAACTCATTTAAAAATCAGTTTGACTTTACATATTTACCTGCTTTAGTCCAACAGTTGATGTGTTCATTTATTTGTTCGAATAAAATAGCTGTACCTGTATTTAATAATGCTAATGATAATTTTTAGGTTTAATGCGCTTTCAACATTATTAAAGTATTTAACGGATACACCAGTCAGTCCACTTCCAAAAGCTTTTGTCGACATTCAAGATCCTTATTGTAGCAGGGTAAATTTCACTCATTATGATTGATATGATTTCATTCATGTTTATGCTTTCTACTTTTGAAAATAATAGGTGTCTTATTCACTTACTGAAAATTCAGAATCGTTAATGATGATTCAGTTTAGTAACGTGCCTCTTGATAAAATTAATTTGATAAAAGACAAACTGTTTGAATTGCTCGGCGATTTTGTTAAAAATACGGACAAACAGCTCGATATGAAACGACTTGCCACAGTCATCCACAGATCGAGGCTCGAGTCCATGGCAAATTTGGAAGATACCCCATACGATTTGATCGCTTTCACCGTAATTGGTTTTATGCTCTATGGCAATACAAAAGAAGACGTGAGTTCTTTATTTAAGAATTTTCAACTTATTTTATATAATCGAATCTTTTCTCTTACAGTTTCACCAAAGATTAAATTATATCAGTGATCTAGATAAAATGGAGAAGGAACCGGCAGAGTTTTGGTTGGATCTCTTGAAAACATATTTCATCGACGGAGTGAGTGTGACGATCAAAGGAATACCAAGCATTCAAGCTCAGAAGAAGATCGCTGAGGAAGAAGAGGAGAGGGTCATAAAAAGGGTCAAAGAATTCGGTCCGGAAGGATTGGCGAATCTAGAAAAAACTGTAGAAAAAGCTGTGGCTCAGAATAACGTTAGTATCGTGCAAATGTGACAGCACTGATTAGTGTGACTGAATTTTATTTTGCAATAGGAGCCTCCTCCAGACGAGATGCTGAAGTTTGTGCCAGTCCCTTCAATCGACTCGATTCATTTCCATTCGATCAAATGCTACACTAGCAAGTCCCCTGATGCAGATCCTAGATTCAGTTTTAATAAAGTCCCGCTGAACATGCAACTCACAGACCTCCATACTAATTTTGCATATGTTAGTATAAAAAGCCAATACATGTTGGTCAGACATCAAATTAGAAATGTTCTAACTGTTATTTTTCAAAATTCCCAACAGATTTATGTCCTAATGGACAGCAGTAAAATTAAATCTGATCTGCGCCCTTATTTGAATTTGTTGACATCTTCATTTCTCCAGTCTCCAGTACAAAGAGGTGATACCTTGGTACCTTATGAAGAAGTTGTTCATCAGTTAGAAGAAGATACGGTGGCTGCGGAAATTAGAATTGGTGTAACTTCGGGCAAAACTTTTAACTGTGGGCCTTACCCAGATACAGTTTGTCTGATGCTTCAAGTAAGTCATGGACAAGCTTTTTTTCCTTTATAAACAGCATTTGTAAGTGCTTAATTTGAATTTTAGGTCGAACCCAAAAAATACGATAAGGGTATAAAATGGCTTAAGGAAATTCTTTACAATGTTGTGATAACCACTGAAAGGTTGAAAATCATAGCCATGAAGATAATAAACGATGTCCCTGAGTATAAACGTTCAGGAAGTAAAATGGTTTATGATCTTTTGAAGGGGATTTTGTTTGGGAAAGGTAAATTAGAATAACTGCAACACAGTGAACTCACATTGGTTTATAATTATTTTTAATTTTTAACAGAAAATAACCATTATGGAACAAACGTCCTCGTTCAGTACAATTTCCTTACCCAAGTCTTATCCCGTTTGGATGAAAAAGACGGCATAGAAGCAGTTTTGAAAGAAATACAGAATGTCAGGGATGTGCTGACAAATCCTGAAAACATGACTGCTCATCTGGCTGTGAATCTTGACATTCTAACTAAACATTTCAGCGATCCTGCAGCAATTTGGGAACACTTCCTTCCGACTGGCCTGTCACCAATTAGAGTGCCGTGAGTTAATCGAAATAAAATTTGAACTGTGTAAATTGTAAAAATACCGTTTTATCAGGATGAATTCAACACCTGAATGGAAGATAATTAAAGAAAATCTCAAAGAATCATGTGTTACTGGTATCGGTTCAGTTGAGAGCAGTTTCCTCTGTATGGCCTCGCCGTGTATCACTGATTACAATCATCCTGACCTAGCCCCACTTCTTGTATTTTTGCAATATGTGTCACAGTTTGAGGTAAATTTGTAACTCGATCTTTTTTTTAATTTACAATGTTTTTATAACTACTTGATTTTCAGGGCCCGATGTGGAAATTGATTCGTGGCCTGGGCTTTGCGTATTCATATTACATTATCCCAAGGCCGAGCCAGGGAAAATTGTTCTTTTCTCTTTACAGAGCGAGTAACATAATCGGTGCTTACAAACAAGCCAAATTAATTCTTGTAAGTATTTAATATTTAAATAATCAAGCTGTCGCAAAAATGAAATAATCCAATTTTCAAATGGTAGGAAGAACGTTTGAAACCGAATACCGAATGGGACCAGAATCTATTCGAGTCCGCCAAGAGCTCGGTGATATACGAGACTGTCCAGAAAGAGAAGTGCATAGGCAATGTTGTAACAGAAGCGTTGCTTTCTTTTTTTAAAAGTGTATCTCCGGATTACAATAGGTATGTCACAAATTTAAACATCACAGAGTGTACATGTACTGATAATCGGGTGCTATTTTCAGGAAGCTAGTTAAAAAATTATCTAACGTTTCCATTGAAGATTTAGTTAAAATCGGTCCAAAGTACATCGCCCCAATGTTTGATCCTGATGTCACAAGGGTCTCAGTTGTCTGCCATCCTTCTAAAGTTGAAGAAATCAGTAAAAACTTGAATGAGTAAGTTTTAAATAATTTAAAGCATTTTAAGTATTGGTAATTTTTTCGTAATACAATTTCAGATTGGGGCTAAGAACAACACCGTACAGTACTGTTGAAGAGAGTTTTGCTGTCCTCTGGTGATAAATATTTGAAAGAAATGCAAAAATAAGTTATATTTTCACATCCTGGTTTGTTATTTAAAATGGCTATCTTAATTATGAAACAACTCCATTATTTTTTTAAAATTTGATCTTAATAACTTCTTAAAACAAGCACTGTAATTCAATGTTTTCAAACCTAATCATAATTAATCTATGAAAGTTTTCTTTCAAATTCAGTTTTCTAATTTAAAATAAAATAATAATTGTAAGACTTTAACATATGCCTTAAAATCAAAAGAACGATGTGTGATTTTATATTATTTGCAAATAAACATATTTTCTATTATTATATATCCTGTTATTGAAAAGGAATTACTTCCAAGAATGCATGTTTTTCTCAAATTTAATTTATTTAAAACCTAAAAATACAGGCACTTGTATGTTTAGCTTTACAACAAACCACTTTAACATGAAAAATAATTATATTTTACTGTACTATTTTAAATGAGAATAAAATTGGAAAAAGGTTATTGAGACTGAGAAGTATAAAAATTAGCTTTATTGAAAATATTTACAAGCTTAATTAAATAATCTATATCACAATTGTATTATCAATAGGAATAAAGTCACATTTGATTGATTTATTTTGAAAAAAGAGAATAATTGAAGCTTGAGATTGAGCCGATGGAGTAAAGTCTGCAAGAAGGCCGACTAATTTCAACTCGTGAAGCTGTCTGGGCAAAGCTAAAAATTTTTAGATGTGTTCAGTTCGTCTTGGTGGGTCTTCCATGACAAATAGGTGTTCCAAAGAATTTCAACAGTCTGGATGGTCAAAACTCTGTACTGACTCGGGACAAGGGTGAAGTTGAAGATCTGAACAGCAGGCCATACCATGTAACTAGCGAGAAGTATGTCGAGGAAGTTCTCTTTGAACACTCTTTGTGTTTCTGTGTAATCTTTGCCTTCGATAAAAGACAGCCCGCCGAGGATGACAGTGAGATAAACCGGATTCCCGATCGCTTGGTCTAACAACGCCTTTTTAACGCCTTTCTTTAAAGTCATCTCTCTCCCAAAGAAATTGTCTATCACCATAAACCACTTGTCGGTGACTGGCCCTAAAACAAGGCCGAGGGACATGAATCTGTAAAGCAAAGAACAAACATTAAAAATGCAACATTGTTGTGAATGTTGATCTAACTGGGTATTTGATTTCTTTTTATTAAAAAAAAAGTCATAATTTAGTGAGTATATATATTCAACAACTAAATATTTGAAAAGGATGGTTCTATTCACAAACTGGTTTTGCAGATACGGATTTTGAGCATTAAGGCCTCTCAGAAGATTAAATTAATTGATGGACACGTGTTAAGGAGTGTAGCCTTTGCATGCAGCTAACTTTTCTTCGAGTGGGTTGCTGAATCAACCAAATTGCCTCGTCTGAAAAAATCATACTATGCAAGCTATGTACAAGTAGTTTTCATTCCATATTGTAGACAGTGGCAGTACTGTAAAATCTAGGTGGAAAATGTAAATAACTTGGATAGTAGATGAACATTAAATGTTCAAATATGTGTCTGAAAATCAGTTTGTGAGTAGAATCATTGTCAACTATTACCATGTTGACATTGGAAGATTGGGGACGAGTTCTCTTTACAGATGAGGTGAGGGCCTAATTTCATATGGAGATGCTCAGGAGTAAGGTAAGCCCCATGCTGTATGGTTCCTCAGGTGGCATTTCACTTTGGGTCATTTCTGGGGTGAAGAACATTCCCCCCCCATCAGTGAGTTTCTTGTTAATACAGGATAATGCCAGACACCACTGAGCATGTATTGAAGATGACTACCTAGAATGACGTAGGAATTGAGTGTTTGGTGTGGCCAGCTCAAAGTCCACATTTGAACCCAATAAAAAACATATGGGACCAACTTAAGCGACAAGTACGACAGCAAAACCCAGGTTCTAACACCCTAGAGCAGTTGGAATTGGCCATTCTTGATGAATGGGAAAGAATTCCTCATGATTTTACCAGAAATCTTTTCCAAGGAACACAAAGGTGTTTAACTGAGGTGATCCGTTCGTCCAGAGGTGGAAATATTCGATATTACAGGGGATAATAATGTTTTTTAAATATTTTTATTTACTTTTTGAATTTTTTTTTTTAGAGTTAGGTAATAAGGATTTTCTTTTTAAATAACTCATTTTTACAACAAAACCTATTTTTGGTATGCAAAATATGAATAATATATTAAAATTTAAGGGTGATGCTCTAATTTTGTCTATTAGTGTATAAAAAAATATTTTTTGGAGAACCAGGTAGAATTACAATTACTGAGTTTATTTACGAAGCTTTTGTGATACACAGGGGCGACAATTTGATGAATAATAAGAAATGTATAATGTTTAGTGACCATTATGTAATAATTATTTAGAAATAATGATATGCAGTGTTGGTTTAGAAAAACATTTTCTCTATCATGCCAATGTTTTGAGCTTTATTTAAAACATCATCAGTGTCTGGGATTTATAAACGTTGTTTAAATTATACAAATACACATGAATATGAATTTAGACATTGATGTACACAATATAGAAATTTTAGGTTTAATCAAAGTACTGTGGTGTGTCACTGTTGCATGTCTGTTTAGAGTGTTAGTGAGATATTAATGTTTTTTGTTTATATATGTTTTATTTTGAAGGAGTGGGGAAGAAAATAGGGATAGAAATTCATTTTTCTATGATGAGTTAGCTTCTTTGAGGCGAAAGGGACCGAAAATGGAAAAAAAGGGTAATGGTTAGAAATTATAAATGTTGTTCAATATTTTTTAAAAAGATGGTACCTACTCACAGTTAGTAGCTACTAACTGTGAGGAGACACCATCTTTGGTTTGTCATTCGGGCATGACTATCCTTTCATGATTATTAGGGAAAGGAGAGATAAATTGTTGAAGATTTAGACTGTAGAATTGTCTGATGTGTGAAGTGTAATGATTGTTTTATATGTTTTGTGTGCTATATGTATGTTATTTATATTGAATTTGATATATGATATTAGTGTAGCTGCGGCTGAATGGGTTGAACAGAACATATGTCTATTCTGTAATTAATGCTCTAAAAAGCTACATTTATGTTTGTTTTGTTCTGTGTGTAATTTTTTGGATTGTTGAAATTGGAAATGTATTGGTGATCAAAAAGGTGGACAGCCAGTGGTGTAGGATTTTATTTTTTATTTTTTTGCAATCATAGATATGATGTTTTAACCTTCTTATTGTGATGTAATTCCGATGTAAGTTACCGGACAATTTGTACAATTGATTTTGTCAATTACTTTAGAGTTATTATTACTGGTGGGGGATCTTTTCAACTCAAAGAAGCCGATTCCACATATAAAAATAAATTTCTATCCCTATCTCCTTTCCCCACTCACTCAAACATATATAAACAAAAAACGATGGTATCTCTGATCTCACTAACACTCTCAATTCGACACACAACAACACATCTACATAGAAAACACACACTTTGAGTGAGTACAAATTTGATTAAACCTAAAATTTCTATATTGTGTACATCAATTTATAAGTTCATAGTCATAGCTCATACGTATTTGTATAATTTAAACGAGGTTTATAAATCCCAGGCGCTGAAGATGATCTCAATAAAGATAGAAACGTTGGCACGATAAAATGTTTTTCTAAACCTACATCATACCAGATCACATCTCAGGATCTCTAAATAATAATAAGAAGAAATATATTTGAGTTATCTCATTTTTTTAAGACGTGTCAGGGGTCACATGGTACGCGATGCCCTTGGGAGAAAAAAATAAGATTTAAAAAAAAAAGACTCACTTCAACGTTCTGACGGGATCGTATTTTTGTTTTTCGACGAGCTTCTGGGCGAAGACATCGCCCATGCCCATGAGAGCGGATATCTGGACGGCTTGCACTTTGAGCCGGTGTGTCTTGAGACAGGCGTTGTACATGCCGACCGCTCTTCTGAGAAAATTCATTTCCCCGGTGGTCGGATGAGGACGCTCAGGCTTTCAGGGCATCCTCGTCTCCGCGCTCGGCCCGGACGGTGCGGAAAGAGGGCTGGAGTTATTTTCCACTAGACGCCCATCGTCATCAGTCGTCCTTCAGCAGAACAGTGCCGACTACCGAGAGCCGATCGACGTGATAACAGCGTGATAACTGAAGAGGTTATGGTCGGAAAAGGTTTCATACGCCTCTGTGATCGCCCTTCCGGTCCGCTCTACTTCAAATTTAGACATTTAAACATTCGAATAATTTAATTTTTTAAAAACATTTAAAAAACCTCAAATAAGATTAAAAATATGATCAATCCTCTGATGCTAAATAAAATGATCAATTCTTATAACTTCCATTGTTGTTTTTATCTTTAAAAAAAAATTCGATAAAATAGTAATTAATTAAGAATCATTTTCCTCTTGGGAAAGAAAACATGCAGAAATTTTTTTATTAATAAAACAGATCAACTATTGCTAACAGTAACAACAAAATGTTATGCCGGCTGGGCTAATAATTTTATTAATTAATCACTTGGTACTCTTTACTGTCCAAAATAGTCCAGCATTATATTGCGACATTTTCTTTTTACTTCTGCTGAATGCTGAACCTGTATTGTCTAGTAACGTGTTTCAAATTATAATAAATATCAGATCACCGGGAATAATACAAAACTTTCTGAATTATACTGAGATCACCTATACATAATTCATAAACAAGTATTTCTGCTGTGCTTTTGGTATTATCCATGAACTGGAGCATTACAAGGTGGTTGATGTCTGAGTATCCAGACTGCAGGATATGAAAAGGCAGATGCAATGCTGAAAATACATTGAAAAAAAAAAATCAGCGGCACTGCCACTTAATTTTAATCATATTTTTTAGCTTCAGAGGGTCGGATTGTGATATGCGCACCTAGATGACAAACACCGTTTTGTCAAGACTATCCAGTTCACGTTATTTCTCCATCAAAAACAAAAAACCTGCTAAATAATACAATAATATATTTCTTGTAAAATTTTATTTTACTTTTTGTTTGTAATATGCTTGTTGCAGTTTTCTTTTCTTTACTATTATCTTTATGTTTGTTTTATTTTACACTTTTTTACCATTATTTAAAAATTTATTAGATACATAAATAAAATTTATAAGTATGCGTGTAGTGGTGCAAAATGAATATTGTAATAAATCCCAATATGCAACCCAGCATATTGTGTAAAAGACAATTTAATTTCCTACCCATCAACTTAGCATATCTCTTTGTTGCACCTAGATAAATATTCATTAGGAGATAGGTAAACTCAGTAACCTTGGTTTTTCAGTAAAAATTCACTGAAACATTTCAACTCTGCAGTTATGAGTAAAAAAGGCTCTAGTTATTTTGAGGTTTTCTGGTGTTATACAGAATAGTAGCCTGAGCCCATTATTATTCTCCCTTTTCCTTGACCATCTCCCTGAATGTCTACACACCTTATATATGCTGAGGAGAAACTAGAATATTTCAATACATAATGAATAATTAAATACAAATAAGTGAATTTAAGAAATAGAAATTGAGAGATGAAATGACACTCAGACCACAAATGTTATATTTTGAATAAAAATCAGATTACAACCATTAAGTAACTATGACAAATTTTTGAAGAATCCTACATACACACATGAAGGAACTTGAAACACACATACTAGTTACATAGTGAAAACATACACATATTAAAATATTGTAGAAAAAGCCAATTCTATACATGACATGCATGCATAGTACTCGGATGTTTTAAAAACTTGAAAATTTTCTACTGAATTGCACAAAATGTTTAAGTTTTGCGACCAAAAACTGCTTTGTAAAGAAACTTGCCTTCGTCGGAGTAGTAGCAGTTATTGACTCGATATATTGCACCTTTTTTCCATTTGTTTTTAGGGATGTTGATAGTCATTTGAATTTTCTCTTCTTTCAGCTTCTCACTGCTGAAAGTACCGCTTGACGACTGTGACATCTTTAGACTGGGCACATAATTCGAGTTTATAATTGCAGAATGCCTCTCTTTAGCGACAAGTCTTGACTCGATACAATGCATGATGAAAGCTCTGTCAAAAGGAGCCCTGTCATCAGTATCACTGAGGCTCTGAGTTTTTTTAACTTCAGCCAATGTCATCAATTCGGTGTGTCGTCCTCTTTTATGCCCTCCCAAAACGTAAGTTTCTGACTTGCCAGAAGGAGAGAGAGTGAGAGGATGGTTTTCTCTTTTGCTTGTTGACTCGTTTTGGCACTTTGCGACTATTCTAGACCATTCCCCTTCCTCATCTGAACAACTTGCAGTTTCAGTCAACTCTAGACTCTCAGGTGTTTCTGTAATTAAAATAAAAATGAAATACGAGTGAAACACAAGTGAAAAATCCTCACCATTTGCAAGAACAATCTTTCTTCTCGAAGTAAACTTGCTAAAATGCTCTTTCAAATTTTCAGGAAGATTTAATCTACCAGTCTCAAAAGCTTTCCAGTTTGCAGAAACCGCTTTGTCATGTTTCTTTACTCTTTTTAAGTCTCGAGGTATCCATTGAGATCGAATAAGTTTCTGAATATCAATTAAATAAATGTTCTGTAAATTTATAAATAACAGAGAGAAAAGCAAAAATAAAATTTAAAAACAAACTTTTATGACATCAATTGTCGCAGGAAAACTATCTGCGAGTTTTTCAGGTGTCCAGATTTCAGGATCTATGTGGTTTAAATGGCGTATCTGCTCCTTCTCAGACCATGTGAGCATATTGGGTTTTTTATTAACACCAAAATATTTCCTTTCAATCTGATTGAACTCAATTTTCTTGCGTATTCTGTTCAGGTCACTGAAAAAACTTTTTAATTTTTTAAATTGAAGATTATGAAATAAATTGTTAATCTTCGACAAAGCAATACAGAAGCCATTGGGATAACAACTTTATATTTACAAGTTAGTTTTGAAAAATTTGTAATTTTGCAAAATCTTAAAGATATATTTAAAACAATTATTGTATTGTGAAGAATAACATCACAATTGGCCTTTTTTGATATTAAATTAATAATTGTTTTTTGTTGATCAAACTTTACACAATGGACAGTTCATTGTGGTAATTCATACATCCTCCAAGTAATGGTTGACAACTCAAGCTATATGTGGACAACATATAGCCTAAACATGACCTAAACATGTTTGCTTACAGTTTAGGTAGTCATATTCAGTCACTATCAAATATTTTGCTTCAGTTTTCTTCAACCAAATTGACTAATCTGGTGTGTGTAAGTCACGGTCTTAGATGACAAGTGAATGAAAAAAAAGTGTACGAATGATTTTTTGACCCACAGTATATGTGTAGAATCAAGTCACAATTCCACTATTCATGATGTTGGAAGGCTGTAATGTTTCTGACAGATCAAATTTAGTTAGAATAAAGTGATTGATAATAACAAAAATGTTTTATTTACATATTAATTATTTCAATTAATTATTCTTTTTATGAAAGGTCTTGGTTGAGATGAAAGTCCATGTCACAAGTGGGATTCAAACCCACGACTTTCCGCTCAATACGCCGCTGCTCTAACCACTTGAGATATCGTGACTTCGATCCACTCCGTCACCAATTCATCTCCTACAATCTTTCGTATTTGCCTATTTTTGCCATGCCAACCGAAGGTCATGGGTTCGATGCCCACTCGTGACACTGACTTTTTAATCTCAACCAAGATCTTACATAAAAAGTTTTATTTACAGTTGTTTGAACTTTTACCATCTTGTGTAGTCTCCTTGCTTACATGTATGGCAAAATTATGTTTTTATATAAATATTATGCAGTATTAATGATATTAATTTCAATTGTAAAAAAATAATTGGAATATTTGTTTAAGCGGTAATAAATGTTTACAATGTTTATTGTTTATACTTTACATTATTATTTTAAGAGATGTATAGGGATGAAGGCAGATGGGTCATTTTATAAAATGCCTATGAATTTAAGACGCAGAACTCAAAATCAGGTAAAGCGTGACCTCTGGTTGGCGTAGGCATAAATGTGACTTTAATATAAGAATATAAAAAACAAAAACGGTAATTTCCGACAAAAAAAAAAATCTTCAGCTCGATACCTAATATGATGGTCTGCAAGGGCTTCGGAGTTGTTGAGATCCGCCTCGAGGTCGTCGAAGACTTTCTCGTCGATTTTGAGTCGGCTGAGATCAGGTGTATCTTCCCTGATGAGATCCAGCCTCTTCTGAATCCCCGGGGCCTTCCCCGGGCCGCCCCTCAGCCACATGTTATACGTATGACGGAAGAAGTGAGGCCGGCAGAATTTCATGTTACGGTGGAGTCGAACGGCATTCCCACACAGTCTAGGAGATGGAACGCTTTCGAAAACTCAACGGCTCGGTTTAACCACTGGTAAGGTTCGGGAGGAAGATAAGATATGCATCGGACCCCGCCGCCATCAGAGAGTTCTTCTGGTTGTCTCATGAGAGCGGCATGTTCGAGTTGCGCCGATTTCGCGAAACGCCAGCCACCGGCTCAGCAGGAGACACGTAAAAAAGCCCAAGTCAACAAAACAGTAAAGTACGTAAAACAAGTAATTTATTAATATTTCTTCTCTGATCTTAAAAAGATCTTTGCCCTACGAGACTCTGCTTTTAACCTTATATTTTAAAACTAGTTTAGTGACTGGGAGTTTTTTGGCGTCCCTGATGAAGGGCCGGTGTTGTTTTATAGTGTTGAGAAGATGATTCGAGGCCGGACCGGTTGTGTGCCGTTGGTAGTGGTCCGTGACCGAGAGAACCGTTGGTTGAGATCCATGAGTCGGTTGACTCTCCAGAGGTTGACGGGACTCTGGTGCAGCAGGTAGCCGAGTGCAACACTTGACCAGTAGCCATGTCGATTGTGTTCAGTGTTGAGAAGGCGAATACGAGGATAAGGCTGCGAGTACCCTTGCTGTCGTTGTCGGTGCTTCATTAGTGATAGGCAAGGCCGAATCTCAAAGCGTAGTGAGACCGCTGTGACAACGCCTAAACCGTCGGAGCCACCGACGCCCCGATACCTCAATTTAAGCTTTAGCTTTTATGTACTCCAATTTACACGGAAAGGCTTCTGTTTTGGCTCTTAATAATAAGAGGTTGGGTGAGATGAAGGGAATTCTACCATGTTTCGCACCCCCGGCCTCCTTTACAAATTAAAACTCATTCTCCCACACAGTTGCTATCTCATAATGAAGTCCTTCCTTCATGATCGAAATTATGGAGTAACCAGTTGCCCCTCAGACCGACACATCAGCAGAGTCTAGTGGGTCCAGACGCCCGTCCATCATCTTAATATCTTATATCGCCTCACTTCTTTAAAAAACGTTACACCTTACCGTCTTTATAAAAACCCTAATCCCCAAATATCCAGGCCTTACTTGTGCGATAGCCTTCTGCCCGTCACTGTGTCGGTTTAAACTTAAATAATGTACAATTTTGACAATAACGGCTCCTTCGAGCGATTAACTTCGATGGTTTAAAGTGAATATCCGACTGATTTTTCACCCATCACGCCAATCAAACCTGGCGTTCCACAAAGAAGTATCCTAGGTCCAATCCTCTATACCTCTACACTGCTGATATACAAATCCAAACGTACAACTCACAACATATGCGGACGACACCGCATAGGCATATAAGTAGTCCAACAATATCTGTACCTCATTACCGACTAGTGCGGTGGTGGATCGATTGAACGAGCAAACAATTTCAAGTTATGTTTACGGTCAAACGTTCAACGTGTCAACCAGTGCACATAAACAACAAGGTAATACCACCATCCAACGGGTCCGCTACCTAGGGCTTTAAGTAGGTAACAGTCTTACATGGAACTCGTATACAAGACCTCAACAAAAGATAGAAACTACCCAAACACTACTGATAAAATTCGACACTACAAACAAACACATAACAAACTACAAAAACAATTACAAAACAGTCATTAGACCCTAGTCATTGGACTCACGGAGTCGAACTGTAGAGGTGGGCTAAATCTTCCAACATCCAACGAATTGAAACCATTCAATCCGAAGTTATTCGTCGCTTTTTCAAGGTTGTATTAGATTAGATGTGTGCTGAGGTGGCTAAAGATCCTTTTGCAAACCATCAAACAGGACTAATGTACCTCTTCACACTAACTTTAGTGTTTTTATTAGCCTCCTTAACCGTGTTAGTGGCTGTTATGTTTGCAGGATTGAGTTTTTCTTGCCTGTTTTTGTTGAACTAAACTGATAACTTTACTAACCCTGGACACTTTTTCAATTAGCATAACTATGTGCTGCTCCACATTTGGGTCATAGTGTACACTTAACAACTCTAAACATAGCTCAATGCCTCGTGCAAGAATTTTATTAGTATTATTAACCGAATAAAGTCTTGCTATGCTACCGTTAATAAAAAAAGGTATTGTTAGATATACGGATTATAAGAGGACCCAATTCTGAAGACGGGGAAATGCCGAAACGTTTATGACAGAACAGCCCAGCTAGGATAGGCTAACCTTAAATTATCAATAATCACCAAAATCAGGATAACAGATGGTTAAAAAGTCTTTTGAAATATGTCCATGGTAGTGCCAATGTGCTTTTTCAGGTATGGATAGCAAACTATCTAGCTTACCTGGAATTTTTTCTTATCGCGAAGCTCTGCTACGAAACTCCTTCCAACATAGACTTGAGTTCACAATATCAGTTCTTTGTTTTAATGGCCTTTTGAGCCCCAATTTACAGGAATATACTTCGGCTATTATCTGCTACTGGCACGCCAAAATTTCAGGATTATAGGTGTTTAAAAAGCCTCTTGTACCATCGGTAGTGCTTTTAACCGCGTCTGATAGACAAATCCAGTTAGGATACTGGCAAACTAAAATTATCGGTAACGATCAAACTATAGTATTATAGGTGGTTGACAAGCTTTTTGCACTGCATCCAACAGGTAGTGCTATTGTGCTCTTTCAGATGGTAGTTCACTATCTCGCTTCAGCCTTTTCTCCTAACACAAATCACTAGCCACCGTTTCAGCTGGGGTGTACATAAAAAAAACCCTTAAAATTGTTTTTTTATTTCATTTGATCTTTGTATTCAATTAGACTGAATCAAAATCAACCTGAATTTCAAGAACTAGCTGTTGCTTACTCTTGAGCTGCAATTCAATCGAATAGGTCTCTGTTTTGGTTATGACCGACCCTGAAATTCATATTCCGGCTTTTTTTGTCTTTGAAAGTATATAATGTAGCATGCTTAATCTACGGATGGAATCTTCATTAAGTATATGTAGTATGTTATGCAATATTACATTAAAAAATGATAAAACTGAACGAATTATTAAAACATTCTTCATATAAGTTTAATTTATTCTACAAAAAATATATCAATTGGGTGTTGGATCTTTTGGCAAGGAAGGTCAATGTCCTTAATTAGTTTCGTATTTAGGTATTGTAGAATTGTTTTTCATTATCAGCGTGCGTTCAGATTTGTTATGTTTTACTTCAAATTTTTATATTTCATAAAGATGCACATAAAACGTGTGCTCTGATCCAAGGGGTTGAGCTGATCAGGGCCCCGCGCCCCACCAGGCCTGGCCGCGTCCTCGACGAACCGTGCCCAGCTCCTCAGTCTCCCTCGACATGTGCCCCAAGAACGAACAGGATCACGCTCAGGTCAGTTCTTAAAACACGAAAAATATTTTTTATGACTTTTTCCAGCTTTGAACGACGTGATTTCATCTTTCAACACGGCTTCTGATGGATTAACTAGCGTTTCCTGTGTCCTCGGCTTTTTCTGGCGCCTTCCTCTATTTGCTGTCCTAGTGTTGAGAATTTATTTTTGTTTTGTGTTAAAAAAAACAGGGGGTGTTTTTTAAAATACATTTGGATAAGAATGTACGATGTAGATGCAGCCATCTATATCTCTTAAGGTGTGATTTATGTCCAAAATTTCAAAAAAAAAAAAAAATTCCAAAGAAAACTTCTCTCTGCATACTTAAAATACAACTGTGGGTCTACCGATAAAAGTTATTTTGCCCACTTTACGTCTTGATTATTTGAAAGAATGAACCTTCCGAACAAATAGACAACAGCACAGTTTCCATCCATCTAAAAATACCTTATCCAATTAGAGAAATATTGAAAAATTGAACTACATAAATATGAGTTATTAATTTAAATCTATTACTAACGAAAACATAGTACTAAATTTTGTAGTATTCATTTTTAAGAAAATCTAAAGACCTAATAAGTCTTCTGACACAAACAATTTTTGTTCTTACGAAAACAATTTTACACTATTGTACCTACGAATGAAACACCTAGAGACAATGAGTACGTCAAGTATCTTCATCTTGATGACTTTACATCTGGAACTGATTTTGTTTCTTCTTGTGAAACTTTCACAAACGGTCACGCTGATTTAACGTTACGTATCTTTTGTATTTTTTTTAAGTAGCCGCAATAATTTTTTTATAAACGGTTATGCGACTGATATTTCGCTATCATGTCAAAACGATAGTTCGATAATGGGTTCTGTTCGTTCAAAATTTGTATAAATCCAATTTATCCAAATCTCTCCACCTTTCTTGTATCGCATTCAAATTTGCCTCAAGGAAAAGATTTCAAGATAATTTTCAATGATTTTCATTCTCACTACGTCTCATGGCTTGATCGGTTTTGACGAAGAAAACAGATCTCAGGTTTAGATTCAGCTAGTATTTCCATCAAATATGGCAATTGTTTAATAATATATTTTAATTAGACATTAATTTGTAGAATTTCTGTTTTTTAACATAAAACAATGGCATTATTAATGTTTTATTGTCGTGCTTGTTACAACATTGAGATGAAATGTACACTGATTTGATTTGACTGGGTTCTCTAACAATTTCAATTTTAATATACACACAATAGTAGTTCATTACCTTCCAGGGTCGATGAAAACTGCTAAAGTGCTTAAAATTTCCAAATATTTGTTAAGAGAAATCCTCCTGTTTTACATTCTCGTTGTATAAAGAAGTCGGACTTCTTCCTTTTGTCATGTTTATTTCAAAATTAAACATTCAAATAATGTCAATGTAATAGATAATCAAATGACTCATTGAGTCGATTCCGTACAGCTTGCACATAAGTTCCATTGTTCAAAATTTTCACATTATTATCATGCTTGGATGAAGAAAGTGCGTGGAGGCCGATTTGGATTCCGTTTTTTCTTTGGTAAAGTGGTTTTGTGGAAAATTGGTTTGTCGTACGCTCAATTTCGCTGTCCGATGTTAGTCTTTTACCACTGAACAGACGACTTAATATACTAGAATCATTTGTAAAATTGTTAAATATTGTAGTTAGGACCAGCCTTAGTATAATTTAATTAATATACAATAAGTAGATTTAATTATTCGATTACAAATTGAATTTGATGTTCAGGCGTAATATTTGATTATAGCATCGTAGTAAATTGACCGCCCAAAACACCTGTTATGTAATTAATGTGCAGAAACATTTTTTTCCTGCTGGGACATTTGAAGAGGATAGCATCGCAATGCTAAAACGGAAATGTCGGTTTCCGGGGGGGGGGATAGAAAAATACTATTGAAACAAATTGTCCGTGCAGTAAAAGTCATTACACAACTCTTGGGAATAGTCAGTGAACTCGTACCGTTATGACCCTAGAATGGATTGAGGAACGACTCTCATCATTGTCGGTGAATTGTAGCATCTAACGGGCGACCCCGTTCCTTCCAGTTTTTTCCAGAATCGTTTTTTCTCTCTTGCCGAGTCAAATTCTTCTTATATTCAATGGAAAATATCACGATTTTTGAATATGGAGCTATGGATCGATGAGTCCTAATCACTAAAGAACCGGATGGCATTCCTTTTTAAACTTAACGGTTTTTGATTGCTCATAAGGAAAGCTTTTGATTGCCTGTTTTTCGTAAAGTCAAAATGGAATTGACTTGAACGATTGATTAACTTTTGTGTGGATTTTCATGATTTTCACTTTTTCATAGGTCCTGCCTTGTAACTGTAATATATTTTTACTATTGAGAATTCAAACAATTCTAACGGTAAACAATATTTGTTTTGAACCAAAAAGGTGCAAAATTAAACTTTGCATTCTCTCTTAAATCTAAAATCTTCGATTTTCAATAATTTTAAACCTTGAGTTTTTCTCGGGCAAACAATTTCAAAAATTCAATCACAGATCGGTTTTGTTGTTTTTGCCCCTAATAAAAATAGA
Organism: Cimex lectularius; assembly: GCF_000648675.2. NCBI lineage: Eukaryota > Metazoa > Arthropoda > Insecta > Hemiptera > Cimicidae > Cimex > Cimex lectularius. The sequence goes on from NW_019392662.1 coordinate 1,036,079, forward strand.
CTCGCCGTAGTATTTAATATCTTTCATTCCAAAAAAAAAATTCTATTTTTATCACATTCTAACTATTAGCACTAAAGTTTAAAACAAACTATTGATAAATAATAATTGTTAAAACTGTTTTTTAGCCAGAAAACAGTAGCCATTGCGTTTATCAACCAAAAACATAACGACAAAAATCTACGAAATGATGGTTTTTGAATAGTGCAATGTTACAATACCTGAACACTAAATTGTCAATAAGTCTCAAAATTAATTCACCATCATCAAAGAAAGTTTATTGAAATTTTCAACAAGGTCAAAGTCTGTCTGTCTCCCAAATTAGTATAAACCTTTATAAAAATGAAAATGTCTTACTAAAATTATTTTCAGTAATACTAGTTAGTAGTTTAATAATAGTAAAAACTAGTTTTTACCATTTTTTTAAAAGAAATTATAAAATAAAAAAATAATTTTCACCTGTATAAAGAAAAAGAAGGATAACAAGAACGAAGAAAATAGAATAAACAAATTATTAAAAAAACAGTAAAGGTAATGAAATTTGCAGATATCAAAGAGTCAGAAAAAGCAGATTTATTTCTTTTTGCCATTTTCCGATGTTGTTGATATTTTTTTTTTTTTTTGCATTTTTATCAAAATATATATACTGTAAATTGCTCACACAAAATACATAATCCACTTTCAAGGACCCTTCAAAATTTGTTTTTTGTCTGTGACATATAACATTGAAATTGTCTCGAATTATAATTGGATTGTCCAGTAAACATTCAGCCATTGATAGTTTACAAACGATAGGCAATTTGGATTTAAAAAAAAAAATTAGTAGTAATTTTCTACTTGTACTACTTCTACAATATTGGTATTGTTAATATTGAATAAAATTGTTTATTGTTAATTAGAAAACTATGTCCAAGTCATTTATCCACAGTTTGTTTTTATCAATATTACTATAGTTTTCGAATTTATTTTTATATAAAAAAACTAGGATTTAACAACGATGTTGCACAATGAGGTCTGAATTGGGAAACATCTCATATTCCTAATATATTCATTATTAAGATAAAACATTTATATTCAGAACTATATTTTCGTAATATTTCCTATTTATTGTATGTTACTCAGGTCAGACTTACCTGCGCGAGAAAATTTGGATTCCTATTTATAACTTATAAATAGTTCTCTATGTACAGTTATTCACCAAACTTTCACGTCATGTCTAATGAATAGTTTAAAAATGAATTGGATGTACACAATCAATATATACAAGTTTTTCCTGTTTTTCTAGTAGTTTTACAGAGTGAATATAATTGATTCACCGCAAGCTCTATCAGAGTATGGGAAAGTTTCAATAAGTGGTATCATGTGCTGTATGTTCGCCCACAGCTTAAACAGAGAGAAAGTCAAATGTTTATAGATTATAAAGGACCGCGAAAATTTCCCCTTCGAAATTTCCCCATTTCACGTTGTGAATCGAAATTATTCCGACGAGAGTATCGTATAACCTGATAAAATATTTATTGTAAATAACAACTGTAGTAACATTAAAAAAAACTATCTTGATTTATGTCTTACTGAAAGTAATTTTCTTGAAAAAAAAAACACTTTAACATGATTGTAGTTAATATTACTATTGTTATTATAATTGTTTTAGTTTTCATTAACATTCCTTCAAAATCTGGCATGCACATAAATTTTTATAAAAGCTAAAAGGGAAATTGTTCCGCTGATTTTTTTAAAATGTTAATGTCATCAATAGCACTAAAAGTAAAATAAAATAATTCATGTCATACAGGAGGTCTTCAATTAACTGTTGGGTGCTTCTAAAGTAAACTTGATTGAAAATTCTGTTACAAATTTCCGAGTATGCCAGTATTTTAAAACAATGCCTAATAGAGCGTAATAAAAGATAAAATCTAGTAAATTAAAATAAATAACCTGGCGAGTGACCCCCACATTGTTAATTTCTGAAATGGAATTGTTGGAATTGTTTGAACGCTGAAAAATTCAAGATTTTAAGTTATTTACAATAGAACATTTTAACATGAATATATTTTTAAGCTGGTTATTCACATTTTTTATCGTTACCGGGGAATAATCATCAGTTGGGCTTAGTTTAATTATAAGTGGTTAGATTAGGTAGGGTAAGGGTCGTGTTAGGATACATATCCAAGACGCATAGTAACAACTAAAAAACAAACACATTAAGTTTTAATTGAGAAAGTTTTCAAGGATTATAAAAGGTAGATTCAAGATTATAAAAGATTATGTAGTTGTATTGTTTTCGATCATCTGGTCCGCCTGGTCTCTCCTTAGTGACAGTCCCTTTTTCAGCATTGAATCATCTTCAGTGATGAGTTTAATTTTAAAACAAGAATCAACCTTTTATCGGCAAACACGGCCTTTATCAGAAGTACATTTTATATGTGTGGTGATTAGTGACCGTTAATCGATAATTATTCAGAAATCGTGAAAATCTCACGATTTCTGAATAAAGTACATTTTATACTTGCATATACATCTTGAACATAATGTCAAAATGTACTCAACTCTTATGTTAATTTGAAACTATTTGAAATTTAAACATTCCCGCTTTTTTAAGAATAAGACTTGCTTAAGCTCCAAGCAGGAAGATCAGGATGCTTGTGAAACGACCACCCTGCAGTTTGCAGACCTCAAATCTCACGATATGAAATAATAATCTATTGGATTCGTGAGGAGCGGCCAAGAATAAGGTAGTTTAGAAAAACACCTTTTTCATTTTTTTGCCGACGTTTCGACCTTTATGCGGGCCATCTTCAGGGCATAAAGTGTGTTGCTATTCTTGTGGTGTTATACTGGTGTTGTGTGAAATTGTTGTACTGACACAACGCCAATATGACACCACAAGAATAGCACCGAAACATCGAAAAAATAAATAAAAAAAGGTGTTTTCTAAACTACCTTGACTATCCTTGACCGCTCCTCACGAATCCAACAAATTATTAAGCAATCGGTCCTAAAAAAACACACATATAAATATTAAGACCCTAACATCTAACTCTTTTCTTTTAAAGAATTATTCCATAATGTATAATTACATATATAGGTCATTCTTGCAATTATTCAATCATTCTATAATATAATGGTTGAAATAATTTGTATTTGGTTGAATTTCTTACAAAAATAATTAGAAAACTATCTGTCTTGACAATAGAAAAATCAAGATTTCAAATTATTTATAATACAGCATTTCTTAAATATAATTTTTTAATTTATTTATCGCGATCTAACATTGGTACGATTTTGTTAAATGAAATCACCAGACTATATTTGTTTTAAATTATAGAGGCCAAAAAGGAACTATTACATTGCTCCAAAATTCCATTTATTGGTCAATTGGAAGAATAAAGACTTTAAAAAATAAATTTCATTCCTCCGTTTAAATTAGCTTTATCAAAATTAACTAGAAGGAAAAATAGCATTGTCGAGTCAGTTTTATTTTTAGAACAATGCTATTCTTTGAAAATTGACATTCAACCATATGTCTCATATAACAAAATCGTAAAAATGAAGTGAGGTCAAGTGTCTTCGATTTCCTATCGTAAACCTGTTGAACGAATGTCAGAGTTTTAACACTAGAGAAGCCGAAGTCAGCCAGCAAAAAGAAACTATGGTGTTCAATATTTTCAAGTCGTTCTTCGAAGTTCCGAATGTCAGTTCTAGTGCAGAAGATTTCAGCAACGGCTTAGGCCAAGCCGTGAACTGGAAGAAGTTCAGAGAGGCGTTAACGAACCGATCCGGCTATCCGATCATGGTCGTCGTTCATGCTAGTAAATGCAAGTCGTGCGATTTCTTCAGGACGTGGTTTTCCGGCTCAGACGAAATCAGAAAACTGTCGGAAAACTTCGAAATGGTCAATCTCCTCGACAGCGAGGCAAGAGAGCTAAGCAATGTCTCGATTTTCACCCCTTACGTGCCCAGGGTGATGTTCTTCTCGCCAACGGGCAACTTCCTATCGCAATTCACAAACCATTGCATCGAGAACGAAAATCTCTGCTATTACTACGGTGATCCAAAAGCGCTCCTGAAGACAATGACCGAAGTCCTCCACGCCTTCCCTCCGAGACCTGAGTACGGTAAATCAACCGATTCACATTTATAGCAATGGTTTTGTTTTACTTCCCATAAAAAACACATTGGTGGTTTATTATATAGAATGCTATATTAGTGAAAAATCTTTTTCTAAGCTAATCCTTTATGCTAGTCAATAGTACGTGTGATTTTAGTGTAGTCCCCATATTTCCCGACAAACAAAACATTGGAAATATCAAGTATGATTATTCCAGTTTTAATATCATAAATGAATTATTAATTAATCTTACTCTATTTACTCAAGGTGATCGGCAGGGAAGCTCCCACGTATCAAGGTTAATACACGGACATTTACTTTTGGGCCAAAACAAGCGTTTATGTCCGGCATGTAGAGCAAGGTTGCTCGATGTGCCCCACTTAATTGATGGGTGTAGTTTTCTTGGCTCCGTATAGGGAGCGCGTAGTGATGTTAACCGTTGAGAATCGTGCTTTAGCACGACATCGAGTATCTGTGTCCTCTGTTCCGATTCTTGGAAGAGACAGAGATGTTTTATTATATACAGTACGGATATCCTAGCATATTTTGAGAAAACAATTGGGAAGTATTTATTGGCTGGAATGTGTAGTGTGAGAGGATCGATGGCGGTATATTTGAGCACTCCATCGACTCTTCATTAGGTCAGTTATTATGTGTAAAGGCTGATGGAGGAATATCAAGTACCTGAGTGAGTGGTATCAATAAGAAATAATGTATTTTAGAGTGAGCAAAAGTGTGAATGATCGAGTTGGGGGCTAAAATGACCTAGCTGTTGATAGTCCCAGGAGCTGGTCGGATACGGCCTATGTCTGTCCTCGGAGTGCCAACACCTCAGTGATTTTGGAGGCCTACCGGTGATTTATTGTAAATGACAAAAGCTGGGATTGTCGATATACTGCGAGAGGTAATAGGCTCAACTCTTTAACCTACATGCATGTGCATGCATTTGCAGATTTGAGCTTCTTTTGATGTATTAGCGTGCATTTGCTAATTTTTTTTAAAACTATAATTCTTGGATAGTTTTAATTTGGAATGTTGGATCAAAAAACTTGATTAAAAAGGAGACGATATCCGTTGTTGGGTTCATTACGATCATCCTGCTGGCCAGATGTGATTTTCCATTTTACATTCGATTCTAGTATTGTTGATGATATCTTGTTCAGGTATTATTATTTCCGCCGGTACAGCACTAGAAAAATTAGATAGTGCCATCCTTTTTCTATCACATCTTATTCGAACCCTTCTAAATTTTTCCACTTCTGCCAAAAAATTTAAATTGAACACGTGGTCTTCATTGCATACACCAATGGTATGAATGCCACTGAGAAACATAAAATAAATTTTAGACCATGTTGGGTTTCCTAGTATCCACGAAGTTGCTGCTACTGTCTTACCTCCGTGTGAGTGTCGACATTATGCCCGACGGGTTTCTTTATAACCGAGTATCTCCAGTCGAGTATATACTTACCCCGTGTGAGTAGGGCCTTCTTGTTTAAGAGATCCCAGCATCAAGATGTTTGCAAACAAACAAACTACAGGTTTCAGTCCACAAATCTCGCGTTATGAACGTAGGTACACCTCAAAATGTAACAGACCTGATTTTACACTTTGTCGAAAATCCTGTAACACGTTGTATTTTTCGTCCCCTTTTATACAGGTTTTGTTCTGCTATGTGTAAACGCGGTCCTTGTTTGAATCGTTTGTTGAATCTTTAGCTCTTTTTGTACTGTAAAATGATGGAGGACTATTATTATATTCTGTTATTGTTTATAAATATTATTAATATTATGGTTATAAGGCAATAAAAAAAATCATTTTATTTTATATATTTTGTAACTTTTGTCATAAAGTTAATACTTAACTGGTTTTGTTCTTACTCTTGGAGTATTCAGCGGTGTTAAGACTATGCTGTATAAAAATACATATCATCATTTAAAAAAATGTAATAATAACATGACGTTTTTCATATTTGGCAGTTTGACCATGTTTTTGAATTGAAGTATTTTCCTAGCAGTGAAGAGATCTTTAGTATTGGTATGCAGCGGTATTAAAATATGCATGAATCTCGGGAATCTCACACTGAAAATAATTGTTTCAGGAAGACCATAATAGAAGAATACTGATAAAAAGTGACTGGGAGTTTTGTGTTATATAATCTGACTTGCAAGTTAAAACCGAAGCCTAAATGTAACTGCATTGGAAATGATATCAAAACCTTGTCCTCTCTAATAAAATAATTTATAAATCAATTAACTTTTTAGATTTATTAACTTGATAGTTTGTATGCGTAGGTAATATTTTATCAGTGCATATGATTAAAATCTGAAATATGGAACGTTTCTTGATATCATATCCTTGTCAACGTAGACAAGTGAATGACCCCGTGTTAAAAGAAATAATGATTGGAAACTTTTAAAACTATAGTTGTTCTTTACATTGTCTGTGTAGAATTTTTTGGCCTTTCCGTTCATACAAATTTGACAAAATCGGAATTTGGAAAAAATCAATCTCAAACTTATTTATAATAATCGGAAATCGTAAGATGCGGTCCGGTGTGACGTAGGTTTCAGAAAAACATTTTCTTTATCGTGCCAACGTTTCGATTTTTATTTGAGATCATCTTCAGGGCCTGGGATTTACAAACGTTGTTTAAATTTAACAAATACATATAAGATGAGGAAAAAAAGTGAATTTATACAATGCAAAAAAATATTTTTTATATTCAATCAAACTATTTCTACTCACTCAAAGTATTTGTTTTCTGCGTAATTGTGCCATTCTTGTGTGTCGTGTTAAGAGTGCCAGTGAATATTGCTGTTTTATGTTTATATACGTTGGATTTTGAAGGGGTGGGGAAGGAAGTCAGGATATAAAGACATTTTTATGTGAGGAGTCGGCTTCTTTGAGGTGAAAGGAGCCGTCAATGGGAAAAAAATGTGGGTAATGGTTCGGCCTGATTGACTTTGATTGAAGATAAAAAATATTTTTTTGCGTTGTATAAATTCACATTTTTTCCACATCCTACATGTATTTGTTAAATTTAAACAATGTTTGTAAATCCCTGGCCTGAAGATGATCTCAATAAAGATCGAAACGTTGGCAAGATAAAGAAAATGTATTTCTAAAACCTACGTGACACCAGATTGCATCTCACGATCTCCGAATAATTTAATATAAATATTGAAGCGAAGTTTAACAAATTTACTTGTAAGAAATTATCTACAACTGTCTTTGTTTTATTGTTGGTTCTCTCTTGAATTAAAAAGAACACCGGCTTGAATTTATTCCCGAAGAGTTTAGTGAAAAATGTGTAATTGATTGGCACACAGGAAAAACAAGTCATTGGCTTTAATGTGATAATAGTACCAATTGTCTCATCCTTGGCCTTTAAACGTAGATACCTGTCTACTTGTTGGTTGAAACAACAAAACAGTTTTTGTCAAAAAACATTAGTTCATTTACCCATACTTCTATTAAATATTGTGTTTACTAGTTTTCATACCAAAAAATTATGTTATGTTTCTCGTTGAAGTCTGCCGCTGATGAATCTGGTCGATCTTCCTGGCCCGTACATCCTCGCTGCTTTTAGCCTATCATGGGATTTGTGGCAACCAAACCAGCGGGAATAGCCAAACCATGGCGATCGGAAACACAAAAACTACAACAAAAAAGGCGTTCGAAAGTCCAAGACCTACTTTCTACCCGGCGAATTATCTACACATGGATGTTGCGCTTGCAGTAATGAATTCTTAATATGTTCTTAAAAGAAAAAGGGCCTTGGGGTAATGTGATCGCAAGATAAGTTTTCCCATGCAATAGAAAGACATCCGTTTTCCAGCCGCTTTGTCTGGGACCACGAGAGCGTGATAGGGTGTTGTAACGACAACGGTCAACTAACTCGCCGCTTTTGAAAGTACTGGAACAATGCAAATCATTTCCATTTCTAAATTATCCAATTCCCATACAGTTCAAAAATTTCTTGGGCTATGTTTAATACAAACATACAGCAAACATATGGTAGGATCTTCAAGTGAAAACGACAGGAATGGTGTGCATTATGGTGGGGTTTCATAATCGTACATTCTGCTTTCACCTATGTGAATCTTCAAGTGCAAACTTACGATGTATTGTTCTTACGCGATCACTAGTAATATTAATAGTATAGTAATAAAAAAGTTGGATTGGCAGTGGATATTGATGGAAATCTGGATGTCTTCGGTAAAATATAGTGGATGTCAATATTATTGACCGTGTAAGAGCGAGCGTCAATATTTTCATCATTTCTCAGTTCACTTCACGTCGCGCTCTGGTGAAAGTGATGAAAGGGCGACAATAACTTACGACTTTTGATCTTCGGATCTATAGAATTATTATTTCATTAAACATAAATATTGCACAATTAAACGCCAATTCTGGTATGAATTTGAAGGTACGTCTAAAGACAAGACCCAGCACTGAAGATGAGAAGAAGCCGAAAAGGTGTCTGACAGATCTAAACAGCGAGAAAAGGCAGACCAAGATGATGGAAAATGACTGAACTGCTCGTTAATCACCCACTGATGATCAGTTTGACAAAAAAATCTTCAAATATTTGTTCGAATTACCTTTGATTTTATGAAGACTGGTATTCTCATAACCCACATTGAACAGGTGTCTAAGTAAACAAATTAGCGAGGATAGGTCTAGATAATCAGAAACCAACTACAAAAAATTTGTAAAGAAATTACCTTCATTTTGTCATTTTAGTGATATATAAGCAATAACTCTATCTTTTCTCTGGTAGATGACAGAAAACATAAATGTCAGATTTCTGTGCGTTGTGTTTTATATGGTCTGTGTGGTGACGAACCTGTAATACGATCATTTTTTGGCTCACAGGGTTAATCTGTTAGACGCATTTCGGCAATACACCTCTAACAGCGAGGATGGCGAAAAATGATAATCAAAAATGATCGGTAACAACTAAATTACAGAACACTTATAGTCTTCAAAATTTCTTCCAGTGGCCAAGTACTTAAGTTTTTAATCTATTGAAAATTTGTGCTTTCCCTGCTCATAAACTTGTTAAAACTGTTTGCTAAGGTACTTTTCTTCATTCGAAAGTATTTCTTAAAATCTTCAACATTGCTGATTCAATTTTCTTTTGATAGAACTAGATGGGATTATTCTTCTTAAATCATTACTTCAAGTAACGTTTGTGTTTCACCCAGCAAGTAGTTCCAAGCGCCAAAATAATAGATATGCATCCTCCAAATCCATGTATAACATAACTCAAAATTATACAGATTATACAGATTCACCTTTGATTATGCAACAAAAGAATTCTAAGCAAATTTATTGACATTATTCTGGAATATTTAAAGGTGATGGTCTATCTAAAATTCAAAAATATTTATTCACTGTACATATACATGTATATACATATTTACAAATTAGAAACAAGAGCACCAGTAATAATACTTTACCTCTCGACTTAAATAAATAAAGAATGTGTAATATCTTACAACTTAAATGTTGGGAAAACTGTACTACAAAAACCCAACCCTGAGATGGTAGGAAGAAGCATAAATTTTAGAACTAGTGTGTTATCGAAATACAAAATTTTTTTAAATATTTGTTTAATTATATAGTAGCCATAAAATAATAATTTTGTTTCATAGTTAAAACATGTAAAAGTAAATTTTGCATGTTATTACTTATAATTAATTGTAAAAGAGGCGAATAATTTAAATCATTCCTGCTTTGGGGAAAATATAAATAGTCGATAATTTTCACTTAGCGTAACATCTTATAGAGATATTTTTTGCATAACTTAGCCCAGCTTCGTTACCCACGGTATTCAGTTTTTATACGCTTTCCCGCAACCGTTAGACTGTGAGGCGACCTCATTGGATGCCTAATCCTTCACTGCATCTTCGAATAGCCGAAGCTATTCTACAAGCCAAGGAAGGCGTGTAATAAAAGCGAATCCTGCCCAAAAAGGATAGACATTTTTTCTCTCTGTTCCTTCAATTGGCCGTTTCGACACCCGCCATTACATGCCTCGAGTTGCTTTCTCTCCCGAGCTTCGTGTTTTACCGGAAAGTTCAACCTCACGAACGTCACCTTCCTATGACATTTAAAAATATGTTGTATCTTGTGTTTTACAATAGTGAAGACTAATTTCGGTTTTGCCGTGTTTTATTGTCTATCGGCGTTGAATAGATTTTCTTGGAAACAACACCATAAAAAAAAGAGAGAATATCAACTCATCTTATAATCGTCTGAAGAACTTTACTTTGTCCTTGTTCCTTCTTCTTCATATTCGATTACTTTCAGGAATTATTATAACCGTACCCTAAGAGCTGATGCATAAAGTATACCAGTGGGTCGAGTAATATTTGAATTAATTAATAGTAATTAATCGAGGTAATAATTGATTACTCGACAAACTTGCAACGGTTTGTGGAAGTTCTAAACATTTTTGCTGCAATAAAATGAATGACCGTGTTGATGATTATGATTTCATGGATTGGTTATATAAACTGCGCAAAAATGAATATTTATTCTTATTCTATTAATTTTAATTAAATTAACTGATATATTCTTGTTAGTGTGATAATACAAAATAGAAAATACAAACAAACCTCATTTTTAATACGGATTTACTTAAAAATAGCAAACATGAAGATTACTCATTTTGTAAACAAACACCTTTTTGCATCTTTTCTCCATTTTAATCCAGTTGTACCATGGAAACATATAATCTTGAACCAAAAGTTCACAATATTATTGTGAGAATGGGTCATCGAGGTCATCGGCAAGTGGATATAAGCAGTTGAGGTTAACATAAGCATAACATAAGCGTTAACATAAGCAGTTGGCGTTTCTCAGAGCGTGGTTTTCCGGGGTTTAGCCAATGCCAATAGGAGGCCTGGTAGTTGATCTCAGCGCATTGCGGCGCTAGGGGAGGACAGAATTATTGTCATTGCAGCAAGACGGAACACGTTCCATAGTGCCAGCCATATCCTAAATGAAGTACAAAATTTTTGGAATGGTCGTGGGCCCCTTTGAGGAGACCTCCAGCAACAGCCCGCAACCAGCAACTTCGGAAAATATGGTGCATGTATGTTTCCCATTGGGGGTCGCAAGAAAATGAGGTTTTTAACGTGCGCACCTGGCACATAGGCCTTATCCCACGTTTCTTAAGTTAGGTGCGACTCTGGCAGCTCTTTTTCATGCAAGGGTATCCGCTTTTTCTTGCAATTTAGAACCATATTCGAGCAATGATCGAGGTCAGTGTTCTGATGGCGGGCTTGTCTTTCAGATGAATTGAATACAGATCATGTATTTAAGACTGATATTGGTATACAAGTACATGATTTTCGGACCATATGCTCAGGCCTCTGTACGTTATGGAGACATAGATCCATAGGTTTTCCTGTGTCTAGCGAAGATTCCAATTATTTCACCATTGCATGCCTTATCCTCTTGTTTTGTTTTTTTAGAAGTTCTCTGTATGAATTCCTATCCTGCTAAAAGGTCCCTTTCAGCAGTACGGTCTTACAATTCAGAACCATATTAGACATGTTCACAGTTTTCAAATTTCGTTCTGTATTCGATGTTAAAATATTTGACTTGGCAATCTGAATAATAACTCTGTCTTGTGTTGTATTATTTGTTCAGATTGAAATGAGAGTACCTGTAGTGTATGGCCCTGCACCTTCTTTTATCTTAATAACTCGTCGATGTACCAATACAACTGGACGTTTTTCCCAATTAAATCTTAATGAAAGTTGTCATCGTTTACGTTATTATCAGGGGTCAGCTGAAAGGTTTGGTGTTTTAGGGTTTAGCGGTGGAGAAAGGATATAGGGAGAGGGCGATTTACCTAGTCCCACGAATCAATTAAACAATTAAACCGTGTAAGGTCACTTGTTTTAATGTCACAAAGATCAAAAAGAATACTATGTAAATTAAGATGAATAACGTGATATAAAGAAGCAGACGAAGAACCCTTCTATGGAAACAAAAGTTTAGAAATTACAAATACCAGTTCAATTGCAAAAATTTAAATAAATACATCACTATCCAAATGCATTCTTATATTAGAAACTTCGTTGTGCGGTACCCTTGACATATGACTGCATAAATATTAATGATTCTAGGAAAAAAAGCGTGTTGTGCATTACTACACAAAGACGCTGAAATCCTAAGCTCTTCGATATTTAAATAATGAAAACTTTCCCGAACTATAAATGAATTTATTAAACTAAATAAAACGTATTGCTATTGAAATGCTTGGTTAATCCCAGAGTTCGATACCATAAATCCACATAGATTTGAGAACCATGGTGTATATCAATCTTTTGTAGTAATGTAGAAGTTTGTATCGCCTGTCGAGTAGTGATGACGTACATCACCACCTCCTTACGTCCGCTCAATTCGTTTTGTTTTAGTCTTGTGGGATTTCCCCAGTAAGTCGTTTTGTCCAGGTGAAGTCGTTTTGTCCAGGTGAAGTCCCAAGTAACGTACGTGTTCGAAGACGCAGTGAAATCCCGACAGGTGGTAATGTTATGCGTCTGAATGTAAGTTAATATATGGGCCCTTCGATGCATTTATTTTAATTACCCACTTTTTAGGCCAAACGTCGACGCATTGTAAATGATTTTGAAGGTTTTTGTATGCTGTGACTGGATCTTTATGCGGGGAACATCTTGCTGTATCGTCAGCAAAAGTGGAGAGAATTGTTTCTGGAAAGATAGGAATATATATGTATATAGCTCAAAAGCGAGGTCCAATGTTCCATATGGAATTAATCGCCTAAAGATTGGATTTTTTAGTTTCTTTTGGATAATTTAAACGGTTGTTTTACATTTTTTTGTTTACTTACTTTTTTATATTAATGTCAGTGCTAATTTTTTTGAAAAATTATAATATTGTCTATATTATTAATCCATAATGCATTTAGCAATCATAATTGACCGTACTAATCATTTAAATTAATTATACTTTTAATCTAACGTCTTGGTTAAGATGAAAAAGCTAGTGTCATGAAGAGGATTCGAACCCACGTCCTTCGGCTCGATACGCCGCTGTACACTTGAGCTATCTTGACTTCCACCACTCGGACACTCCCATCTCAACCTATATATTGTTTTTCAGTTCACTTGCTTTTATGTTAGTGTGTAATATAAGCTGTTGAATAACGAAAAATATCCATATTTTCGACGATGGTTTGTCGGAATGTGATTATCCCTGGTTCTCGCTGTATATCTCGAGTTACGGTTTAACGTTGGCGTAGAAAACATTTCAATGGGGCCGTTTAAAAAAAATTCGGCTCAGTGAACGACAAAAAAGGTATAATTTCCCAAATTACAACATATGTAGTTTTTTATTTATAAAATTATGCAATTATTGGGTTATTTCGTATTACCTATTTCAAGCTTCGATATAATCCGCCGGCAAAAATACAGGCGGTTCCGGCCAACGAGCACGGTACGGTAAAAAACGGAATTTTTAATTCCGACCACAAAATCGTTTTAACACCACGAGACAACATGAGCTTGATTCAATTTCTATAATTTGCCGAATTGATCAATATCGGAAAATCGCGACGCAGTTGACTAAGCCCAGCCGAAAGTACAAGAAGTACAAAAGTAATTAATCAACCAGTAGTAATACTTAAACGTTGGAAAATATTCGTTAATAAAAGTCAGAATTAACGAAAAAATAAAATAAATAATCGTATGAAAAGTAAAAAACTTGCCGAAACTTCGTATTCGCATGTAATGAAAAGTGTAGCAAAATCTTCGAGTCGTTACGTTAAACCAATGACGTTATCAATCCTCCGGAAGGAGCAAATCTTTTAAGGTGAATGCTTACTTTTTTAAAGAATATGTACAAACAATAATAATACATAATAATAAATAGAACGTTTTTAACGGCCGCTTAGCCCAGAAAAATATAGACAAAGACAAATATATCTGGGTTTTTCTCTATTCTATTTAATAGATTGAATTATAAACCAGTAGCTTTTACTTTAAGAATTAAATAAACTGACTGGCTGATATTTAGAAAGTCACTAAAGGATTAAATTTAAATTTAAAAACGTTTTAAATTTAAAATAAATAAAAAATTAAAAACACCGATGGTGCATATGAATAATCCAATTTCTTGGAGTACTGAATCTCATTCAAAAAGTCAGCCCAAACTAGTTACAAAAATCGAAGGGATGGTTATTTTGCTTTGAAAGCTGTTACAATAGATTTTCTTTCAGCGTTACACAAAATTTAACTGTTTAAGCGTGTAAAGACACTGTTGAAATCTTTTACGTTGGAATTTACCTTTCTCCTTCATCTGTGGTCGGTTATACCACAAAACCGTTGCCCTGCTTTGTTCGCTCTAGGTAAAAATAATGTAGTACAACCGGATAAAATGAATTAACAAAGCATACAAGGATAGGAAAAAAAATTGTTCCTTGTCGCTATTTCGACGTAGTGCAAGTTTAATCACAGCATCCTTGAGTTTTAGAGCGGTCGTAGGAACTCACGCTCTAGTTGGCGAAACTTTTCTCTTTTGATGTTCTAAAAATAAAAAAACCTTCTTTCGATACTCAAAACTATTTTGTCAGTACCCAAGTCAAATTTCGGCAAAACTATTTAGAAGGACAAAAATTATTGGAAAAAATGTAGGTTAATGTCAAAAAATATTTTCGACTGCAGCCGTCCTTGATCACTCGGTGATCTTGACACAAATTGTTCAATTCAAAATTCTTTTGATTTGTTTTAAATTTTTGCTGTACTTGTTTAGATTGTGTAAATATTTGAATGGTAAACAATTTGCCTTGTTTGTTGCAAAATGTTGTAAAGTTATGATCCAATTCGGCCGCCAACGAGATGCAGAAGGAATTTTTTTTAACAAATATATTTCATTACAATCTCCACTGTAAAATAAAGTATTCGGTCAAAATGAAAAATTCCTGTTGTTCATTTCTAACTTGACAAAGATTAAACAACAAATATATCACCCTAGTCGATTTAACTGGAACCTTGAACATGTTCATTATCCATTGACCCTGACCCTTCCTTTAAAGTCAATTAAATCTATAATTATAATAAAAAATTTAAAATATTTAAATATTGATTGACGTTTTAATTGTGACCATTTATTATGGCATTATTATTTTTTGATCACTCGAGGTACTTATTGCAAAATATCAGTTTATATATATAAATAGGTTTTCGTTCATGTTTTTGATAAGTCCATGTAAGTCCATTCATGTATTTCTATTGATAAACAATATAAATTTAAAGTAAAAAAAGGAGGGAAAATTCAAAAGGTGGGGTTGAGATGGGAAGTTAGTGTCCGAGTGGATCGAGGTCACGATAGCTCAAGTGGTAAGAACAGCGGCGTATCTAGCCGAAGATCGTGGGTTCGAATCCCGCTCGTGCCATTGACTTTTTTATCTCAACTAAAAACCTTAATTAAGTGTAATAAATTTAAAGTTTGTTTCCGATCATCCTTGTTCACCCGTCTAGGTAAAATATATTTGGGGGTGGGCGACCAAGACCCGAGGCGTAAATGCCTGGGTTGGCTCGTACCCCATACCTAAAACCTGTCTAGGTAAAAGGTCTATCCTATAATCTTCACTTAAATCATCATAATCATAGATAAATTATAAAATTGCACATCCACCAGATTTGTTTTACATTATTACTACGAAGAAAATTAATACTTGAAGGTTTTAATTACGAAAATTTGACAAAAAAATAATCGTACCTCTTACTTGAAAGATATTGGCGCCTATGGACTCTGACAAGGTGATTCTGTGAACCCTGTACCTTCTTATGTTCTGGGTCCATCGGATATCGTTCCTTCGTCGAACGGTTTTTCCCAATAAAATCTTAATATAAGCTGTTGTGATTGATTTACTTCATTATCAATTGTAAACTGAAATGTCCCTTCCATCAATGAAACGAACAACCAGTTCTCCGTCCTGAATATCTTAAGAATAAATTTCACAGATAACGAGATCATTGCTACTTACTTCCAAAGGTCTTTCTGCAATAGGTTTTATTGAACCAAAAGACATATTATTATAAATATATTTTTTAACGATGTTTTCTTATATTCGACCTCAACAGTTCAACTTATGATTTTTCCTTCTTGAAGGTGGGATAATAGTTTTTAACCATAGTAATAGTGTTTAACCATTGTGTTAACTCACCTGAGGAAGGATTAAAATAAATCCGAAACGTTGTGTAAAAAAACTGGTTGTGGTTTTTTTGAGATGACCTATATCCCACCTTCAAGAAGGAAAAAAAAAGATATTTTTTAAATACATAATAATATAATGACATAGAAATATAAAAATAGTACCACGAAGGATTCAGCTAACATGGAGGATGAGGTTGCATATCTAACCCAAAATGAAATTTTTGTCTTGTCATTGCTGAAATGTGATGATTTGCATCGTCATGGAGGAATACAACTCCTTTTCGAGCATGCCTGTTTTATTTGTTTAGACGGCGGAGTATATATATAGTTATATTGGCTTTCTGAAAGCAAATCACTCACTGAAGTACAGTTTTAATTTTTTCCTGTACATTTGTACGCGCTCAATTTCTCTTCAGTTATAAGGAAATTAAAAATGCAGTAAAAATATACCTTGGATATTTCTGACCATTTAGATCTGCCTAGCCTTGCTGCTTTTGGTTTGACTTTTGGCTTTTCGCCTTCTTCAGTGGGTTTTGTTGTTTCGCCTCAGAAAAAGATAAAAGCAGCAAGTCGTCACCCGTCGAACTTCACGAGGAAATCTCACAATTGTATTCCTGCTTATTGTAGACTTAGGCTATAACTAGTCACAATTCCAATTAAACATCATATAATCGATCTTTTTGAGGTAATTGAATTTATTTGTATATTGATCCTTGACATCCCGCATGGCAATTTAGTTTAATGTTTCGTTGTCATGAAGGCAAATGGCATGTTATACCCGTAGATTTTCAAAAGGAAAGTAAAATTTGCAAACATGATCTAAGTCCTTGACCACAAAGGCCTCGTAGTTCATCAATCATCGAATCATCATTTTTCTTCTAATGGTTTTCGAGGTAGGACCAGCTCTTAAGTTCTCGGTTCGCTAAGTTGTTAGCCAATTAACTCGCCTAATAATAATTTTTTTGTGCTAAAAAATCAGGATTGTTGAAATCCTTATCGAAGAAATTCAAAATCTAGTACAACATGCATTGATGTTTTTCTAATCGTAAATCACGTTTTAAATACACAAAAATGTGATGGTAAGAACATTTAAGTAAAATAAAATTAGGAATTTAGTTTTATGAATGAATGCAATCCGTGTGAAGAAAAGAAATAAGAAAGGAAAAAGTATTTATGTAGCAAAACTAACTCTGTTCTATTTGTAAGACTCATAAAACAACATCGTTGCAGGGTGAAGTTGCAAAAATATGTTTTGAAATGACTTAGTTAGTCGACGTTTTAAATATTTTAGCGGTACTACAATTAACCAACCATACCCAATGTTCAATCCTAGAATTCTCATTCCCTCCGAAAATGTATTATTCAAGGCCTAAACAAGTTCTTCCTAATCGAAAACCCCCGGACACGATCTTATAACTCCCATAGTATTTCGAAAACTCCTTTAGATCCTTCAGAAGGCCATAGTTTTTTTTTTTTTTTATTGTCATTTGCAATTCAATCTTACGACCTCACACTTTTCCCTATTATAGAAATATTCCATAATCACTCTCACACTGAAACTTCACAATCCTCTGAACCACATATCCTCTTACAGAGACCTATCAGCCTGTTCCTAGCATTGTCCTAAGTTCTTTAAAGACACCTTTTAAAGCGCCTAATACCCATTCTAGATTTACATATCGTTCCTTCACACTAGTTAGTTTCTGTCCTAGGCATTCCACAATTGCTGAATGGTTCAGGGTTGTTGACTCTAATTCCTCTGCTTTAGAGAACAGTGAATACAGCTGGGAACTGTACGCAATGCGACGTGACCCAACGACGACACCCGACGCCTTGTTGTAAGTTGGTGAGGTGTGCACTTCTGTTCGATGCAAGCACACGCCAAGCGACAGACTATACAATGATATTCGCGAAATGGATAGGTCTGAGGAACAAAATGAGGAAGACATGGAAGAATTGGCATAGACGTTTTGGGCAACTATGTAGATAAATAGGGCCGAAATCAGACATGAAGTAAAGGACAAATTAACCTCTGCACAAAACATTATTTCGACCTATTTGGATATACGGAGCGGAACTGTGGGATACCATCAAGCCATTCAACGAATCCAAGCATTAAAAAAAGTCCTGAAGAATTCAACAAACTCCTCCTTGCTATGTCTTCAACCTCACCATCCCCAATAATAACCTTAACAATCCTTGGACCAAGAATTGGTCCGTTCCCGCTTCCTTAAGTTTAATCCTAACTCTATTGCTCAAGCCGTCTCCAATACTTCCCTACCAAGAACCTTTTTGACGCCTCAAACGACGATGGCCCCAAGACCTCTCGCCTTAACCTTATAACAAACTGAGTGCCAGCATTGGCTAGCTTCACATAACACGCGTCCTCCGGGTGATGTGTAATGTTAATGTTTTCCCCAGTTTTTTCAGCATTAAGAACAATTTGGAATATGTATAATACAAATTTAAACAAAAATATATATTATATCATTTTTAAAGTTAGCTATTATTAATTAGTACTTACACAATCCTGCCTAATCTTTTCTGCAAGATTGGTTCGCTTTAAAATTATACATACTTACTTATTTTTAAGGTGTACATAACTTAAAAATATATTGAGAACTCTCGGGTTGATCAACACCGATCATCCCGGTCCGTCGGTCCTCGCTGGTTTGATCAAATCAGATACGTGTCGGTATTTCGCCATCTTCAGTTAAAATTATAAAATCGAATCAAAAATTCATATTTGTTTTATTATTGGACAACTTTATTCTAACTTTGTTTAATTAAAAATTAATCAACTGGTATTACCGACTTTTTTGTCTCTCGTTTGCCTATTTTCTTATAACCTGCGGTCGTTGATTATCCTTTGATCATTTGAAACAACTATTTTATTTATTCAATTTTTTGTTTTAATCGATGAGGGCTTGAGAAATGTTTTGCTGAATTACGATGGGTCGATAGAGAGAGAGTTGATGGTAAATAATAAAGTGAAATTTCAGTCTTAATTCACGCCTGAAAAATAACTGCTTTCGATCTGAAAATTCTTCAGGATTGTGTATTTTATTAGGCGATTGTGACCAATTATGATGAGTATTTAAAAAAATAGAACTGTTTGATCGTTCTAGGTTTAACACACCTTGGGTCTCTAATCACTGGTCATTTCATCGACCTTGTTCCAGCCCAAGACTCTTTAGAAATCTAGGTAAAATTTCTTTGTTCTTGTATAAAAAGACCATTCACTTATGTACTACATTCGATTGTCTAATTTTGCTATTAAACAATTTGTCACACTTTATTGGGCTGTCCCACATAAAGTGTTTTGTTATTAGTTTAAAGAAGATTGAAGAGTTTCCTGTTTATTACAATCAAAATATTTACTACCTGCAATGACACTTGTTCATTATTTATGTAATAGCAATACCGGTTTTCTTTTGAAGTAGACATTTACAATTTAGTTTCAAATTAAACGTGATAAAGGAAACAGATTTTCAATTTTTTTAGTTCAAACTCGGTCATTCTATAATCTAAACTCATCGGAATATTAATCAGGTATTTTGTGGAGAGAATTCTAATGAAAAGATTATTAGTCTTTTTTATTTCTTTAAAAGATAGTTCTAATTCACACTTTGTTGTTTTAGCATTAAACGCCCATCATCAGATTGAAGTAGATTCATTTATAAAAGTTATATCATAGACCTTTTAAATATATACACATTATTTAATTATTGTAAATTTAATAATAAATTTTATGAAATGAAAGGGTTACCAATGGGGGGGGGTCTTCATTATCCCCACTTTGTGCCGAAATATTCTTGGATAATTTTGAATAAAATCTTTTAAAATCAAACAAATTAATTGAATCTGTCCTACAAACAAACGCTATGTAGACGGTATTTTATGTTTATGGTCGGGAACACTAGAGGAGCTAAAATAATTCCTCCAATAATTTAATTCTATACACCCTAGTATAAATTTTGTCATTGGAAAAAAATAAAGATGGTTGTTTAAACTTTTTAGACTTAAAATTGTCCATAATTAATAACCTAATTGAAATAGACTTACATAGAAAACTCACAACTATGGATTTTATGATACCAGCAGATTCCTCTCCTCTATGGCCACAAAAAGCTGCTGGATTCATTTGGCTCATAGACCGTACGTTGAAACTCGCATTAAAACATTCTAATTATGAAAAAGAATCACAAACTATTAAAACCTTAGCAAAAAAACAATGGATATCAAGAAATACTTATCGATATATTGCTAGTAAAAAGAACTAAAAAATTAACTTTAAAAGAAGGAACAATCGGACTGAGCCACTCCACCAAAAATGAATCGTTAGGTTTTCGTTGCTTGTATACGTTGGTGAACTATCCGAAAAAGTAGGTAAAATTCTTAAACGAGAAGTTAGTTGTAGAGTAGTTTTTAGTGGTTCATGTTCACATAGAAAATCTTTTCAAAACCTAAAGACAAGGTTGAAAACTTGTAAAAAAGCGAGTTTTACCAGCTTATTTTAATGATTGTGATATTAAAAAACAGGACAAAGCGGCAGAAAAATAAAGAACGCTTACATATATCGTACAAATTTTTTGAATTTAAAGACCATCTAAATGAAACAAAACAAAATTTCATTTTAAATTTTAATACAACAGTGTTATACAGTTTCAACAAATAGAGGGAACTAGATTGGTTTGAAGAAATAAAAAAAATGGAAAATGGAAAAATATAGAGAAAATGCATAAATAATATAATAGATTTACCTCCTATTTTAAACATGTATATTTGACATACAAATTAATGAGTAATTTAAAATTATTCTCTTTCAGTTTTTATTAGGATAATATTTAGTTGTGTTGTAATTCATGTTTTCGAACGTTTAAAATTGAACGGCATCAAAAACCAGCTTCTCATTGGAACATCGCGATGGCGGTGGTTTTTCATTTCATGTTCAGAGACGTGTTTGTAACTCTTTCAAGCTGATGATGAACTTCAAGCTGCTTGAAAATAACATACTGCGAGTAGAACTATCTTTTAAATAAATTAAACAACATACTCACCGCACCTTTGTGAGATTTCCACTTGGGGTCTTCGGGGTGACTGATGGACTTTTAGGCTGGTCGTTTCCGATCATTTTTGTCTACCTTCTGTCTTTGCCGGTTAGATGCGTTTCGGATTCTCGCCAACTTTGGTGGTTTGACAAGGTTGCATAGTGAGACAAGAAAACAAAACCCGCTTGTTAAGGAATTTGTGGAAAGCTTCTATCAAGCCGTCAGTCCTATTACTAGTCAGTCAACTAGTCCAAATTACTTAAAAAAAAAAAGAAAAAAAAGAAAGTCTTTGGAGCTTATAATAGCATGCGAAGAAGAATAGACCATGTATAACAATGAACGCTGATCAGGTCAGTGAGAAGATGCCGGTCAGCCAAGAAGTTGATAAAATTCACCAAAATTTTCATAACAGCCACCCGTAAACGATGATGTAAAGGGAGTCATGCAAACAAACAAAATTTTAATAATTTTTCTGGAAAACCTCAATCTAGGCGTCTGACGCAAATTATCGCTTAGCGGATTTCTTGTTTGCTAATTTAATATTTGGATTCTCCTCTAAACCCAAAAACGGCGAGAAATATCTTTCGTGTTGGCTCTTTTGAAAATCAGGTCTTGCGCCTGAGTGTCCTGTTATGTAAGGGCATCTCTGCCAATACCAGGATTCATTGATGTCCTTCGTTCTTTTCTTTGTTTGTTGTATTTTGTTTGTTGTTGTAATTTGTTCTACTTGAGCACATTCTACATCATCGTTTACTTCAAAGATGAATACTTCATTCTGAATATCTGCACGCATCAATTGAAATTTTTAGTAGTTTTATCGTAATTCTTAGTTTTGTAAAATCAAAACGCGTAACCAGATAAGTAATTAATAAGTAAATGCTGTTTATTGTTGCAGCTACTTATTATTGAACATTTGGAGTTTTATTTTATACTGCGAAAGTAGAAGAGTCACGCAATCTCATTATTGGGTGGTAAATCGATACATACAGAGCGTATCCGTTACAGATTCCCCATTCAAAGGAGAACGGTACGAAGTCCGTGGTAAATCACTCACAATGCTTCTGTCCCAAAAGTGAAGATCCTTGGGGACAGGGAGAGAGAAGACCAAGGACCTCCCAATGGGACGACACTGTACAAAGCGGTAAGCGTTTAGTACGCCCAATGTCTTTAATTCCAAGCTTTTTTCCCCTTTTATATTCTTTTCGCGGACGTCTTGGCAGTTCATCGGTTCACTAAGAAACTAAAGTCGTTAAAAGTGTTGTTCTTCTATAATCTTTAGTCCAGGAAAACAATTTGTTAGTTATCATTTTTATTATGTAACATGGATTTTCTTTTAAATAGTATTTTTTAATTAATTAATTTTTTTACTTTTCCATGTGTTTTTAATACATTTTTTTATTTATTTTACATTACATTTTTTGCACATTACGGGAATTTACACCCATCAACATCTTTTTTTATTTTTTTTTTCGTTTTACATATTAAGGTTTTAAAAAGATTTATGACCATTTTGCATCGACAAGCCGCATGGCCAATTGAAAGGATTGTTTCCCCCATGAGGGTGGAATACTGTAGCCAGCTCAAGACAGAGGGACCCCTTAAGAAAGCTAGGTGATGACTGTGGACGATCTAAACCTTCTTCCATCTTGGTCATGTGACTTATCAATGCAAAGTGGTCGTATATCTTTTTAAAAACTGTATATGTAAAACGAGAGAAAAAAAAAGGTGATTGGTGTAAATGCCCGTAATATCAAAAAAATTTAATGTAAAAATAAAACAAAAAATTTATTTTAAAAAATATGAAGAATTTAAAAAAATCGTTTGCTTTAACACAAATTATTTTTATTACACTTCATTTTTAAGTTAGGTGGATAGGTGAATAAAATAGACCAAAATGATCGAAAATGACCAAAATACGATCTCAATTGTAAGAAATAATAATAACTCATTAGTCTATTTTATATTTTTTAAATTAATTGTATTGTGTAATTTAATGTTTAAAATGTCTAAAATTAAAAACTAAAATAAAAAATTTAATTTTTTATTGAGCACTAAGGTTTTTAAAATTTTATTATTTCTAAAAGTTGAAATCATTATAATGTTTACATAATTAATTTTATAAACACAAGAAACTATCATGACCTAAAACAATATAACTTTTAATAATCATTTCAAAAATTAAAAAAATTATGTAAAAGTAATGTTGTTTGTAAAAAAATAATATATATTTTTTCCAATCAAATCAAATTGTAATTTGGTCATCACGGATCATTTTGGTCTGCCTACCATGGTTGGTTTGGTCTATCAGTTGCGATTAACCATATTCAGTGTTGGGTCTGCTAGGCTCATCAACCCATAGATCACATGGGGAAAACCCACACATCAAATTGTTAATCAAATACGATCAGAACACAGCATACATGTCTCAATAAGTCTTCAGGTTATGAATACTTCGTGCCCTCCTTATAATTCAAGCTATAAAGTAAACATACTGCTATAAAAAATATTTTACACAGCCTTGCAGTTTAAAAATTACTGTATATGTATAATAAGAGTAAGGGGGTGTTGGTGGCATTTGCATGGAACACGGTAAAGGTCCTGGGTTCAAATACAGGTCCACTGGATATATTTATAAATGCCTTTTTTTCTTCAAAATCACTGGAATCTTGGGACTTAACAATTATGACCAATGCTGTGACACCCCCCCCCAAAAAAAAAAAAAAAAAAAAAAACAACCTCATTCACTACTGTTTGATATTGAATATTACAAGAATTTGGATCATTAAATTTTTTGTTTTGCGGGTAAATAACTTCCTATATCAAATTATGAAGTATTATGCCACAATTTTTATTCATATGATAAAAAATTAATTATTTCAATTCCAATAAAAAATGAGGAATGTGATTTATCCATCTGATAAGTTTTACAATAGAACAGTGTTTTATCTTTAATCGTGTTTACATTAATTTGTACACAATTCTTATTATTTACCATTTGTTTGTTAGTCACAAAGCTATCTTTAGAACTTTAACTTTTACAGAATTCTCTACAATCTATTTAGTATTGGATAATTTGCGAATTAGTGCAATTCTTTACTACTTGACAGTTAAACCATAGGGTGTAAAATGTAAACTGTGATATTTAACAAAAAAATTTTTAAAAAAAAGTAAACATATTTAACGAAAAATAAAAATGTAAATTTATTTTTAGTTGGTATAATACAAAACTACATTCATTATAATTCAAACTTTGTGAGAAAAACTTGTGAATTTTCAGTTAAAAAATTCAGAAAAGCAGAAGTTCATGTAACTATTTAAATACTTTTTGAAAGAAAACGTTTTAAAAAATGCATTGATTTCAGGAATAAATTTTGCATTGACCTCTTCAGTGATGTCAACACTTTTGTAATGCATATCTTTTGAAAGCAACATTAATCCTGTGAAATGATTCAGTTTGAATACTTCCCATTCCGTTTTGCATTGACGAGGTTTATGTGCGTTTTTGATTTTATAAGAAATATCCATGCTGTTTTTGGCAGCTGTCAAATTTGCTGGACCATTGTATGAATTGTACCTGCAATTTAAAAAATACTAAAATACAATTAAACTTTTATGTTTAAAAAATTAAATATTGTAGTTTTGAATAATTATTAGTGAATATACTTTTTTTTGGAGGGGGGGTATTTACTCACTTCAGTTTCTTTACAATAACTTTAAAATGTGTCAATGTAAACCGCCCGGATAATCTCATTTCACCTTCATTCAAGATATCCATGAATACATCGGAATCTCTTTTCAATGACCACATCAATCCCAACTTCACAACTGACAAAGACGTGTTCGCTGCTGTTAGATTGGGCACTCTGAGGAACACCAAATTTGAATTTTTTTCTTTAGCGGCTGTACCAAATAAGCTGATGATTAAGTCTATTTGTTCATTCCACAATTCTCTTCTTATTGGAGATGTGCAGTCTACACTGAGAGCAACTATTAGCACTAAGCCTACTCGAAACATGATGGGTGACTGCTCTGTGGATTCTTAATCACAGCTATTATACCAAGATTAATGTCTTATCGCTCAAATTAGACACTTAGCCTACAAACATGTTTGTTTCAAATATTAATTAATCTGCTGTTTTTAATTAAAATTATTAATTATTAATAACTTTTATCATGTTACAAAAAGACATTGTCAGTTTTATATGTTTTTATAATTTGTGATTTTATCAACAAAAAAATTTTTTTTCATGTTTTTTTAAACTAATTTTTTAAATTTATTTTTACATTAAATTTTTCTTACATTTGGGGAATTTACACCAATCAGTACCTAATTTTTTAATTTCAATTGTTCATTATATATAATTTGAAAGAAAGACCATTTTGCATCAACAAGCCACATCGCTACACAATTTATATAAAAAAACCTACAGATTTTATTTACAGATTAGTAAATAAAAATGACCATATGTAAAGTTGAAAAGTCAATATACCAACCGTTTTTTTTTTTAATATGTTAATTTGTATGTTTACTGTTTGACTACTGCTCACAGATAATTTAGGTCTAAACTCTATGCCCTAGTTAACCACCTTAGGCCTGCTCTTCCCACTCGATGAACAAATCAACTTTTACCTTTTTATATTGAAATGCTTTTGTAAAATGTTAAATTCTGATTTCTCTAAGTACGAGGCTATGGAGTGCTCTACATTTTCAACTCTTCCTTTTAAATTACACAATGAAAGTTTTATCTCTTTGCCAATTATATATTAATTTTGATAAAGTCCACAACATTTAATTATATAACTTACTGATTAAGCTCCTAGATTGCACTTATTTATTTATTCAACCGTTCATGTTGAATAAAATTGGAAAAAAATTGAAACAAAATACATTTCCCTCTAAGAAATGCCTAGATAACACAATACCTAAATCGTTGCTGCCATTGACACCCCTATTCTTAGCGTTTATGTTGGGGGTCTAGAAACGATAAAAAAATGTATAGTAAATTCTTGCTGACTAATGAAATTGTTAGAACATTTTATCTTTCAATTATTTTGTTAAACCAGATATAAGATAGTTGTGTGAGGAGGAAAGGTTTATGATGCCATCTGCTTATATGTCAAAAAAAGGAGTAAAACCAAATCCATTTTTTTTTTTTAAGAGATAGTTACTCAAATCCAATAGAAGTCAATAGTCAAAGTTAGGGAGTAAAATGCAAGCTTTTATTCTATAGTATTAGTGTTTTTGTGTCTGTGATTAGAATTAAATTTTTTGATATTAAAAAAATTCTCATAAATTAATGAAATTGTTAGAACATTTTTCCTTCACTTATGTTGTTAAATAAGATGTAAGATCGTTGTGCAAGGTGAAATAGTGATAGATGCCATCTTAGAATTTATTGATTTGTTCAATAAAAAGAATTTTAAAAAACTCATTTTCTTCCAGAAATTTTCATTTTGGTACTTTAAATTCGCACAATGTAAAACACCAATAAACTAATATCTAGTAGAAGTCAATAGAATCAAAATTTTGGAGTAGGTCACAAGTTTTCATTCCGCAGACTAAGCGTTTCTGTCTGACTAGAAATGAATTTTTTTTTATAATAAACAAATTATTACAGACTAATGAAATGTTACAACGGTTTTGCCTTTCTCATATTTTAATAAATAAGATGTAAGATTGTTGTATAAGGAGGAAATGTAAACACTGCCATCTTGAATTCTACTGATGTGCCCAATAAATAAAAAATAATAATAAAAAGCAAACATGTTCTTTTAAATGATTAGATTACTAATTGAACTTTGGATTTCAAAGTTTTAAATTATTAGACAACAAACAAAATCTAATAGAAGCCAATAGTGTAGAGTCAAAAGTTTGGAGTAAGTCACAAGTTTTCATTTTGCGGATTAAGTCTTTCTGTGTCTGTTACTTGAAATGATTTTTTTAAATAGATATATTAAACAAATTCTTACAGACTAATGAAATGTTAGAATATTGATGCCTTTCTCTTATTTTATTAAATAAGATGTAAGATTGTTGTATAATGAGGACAAGGCTGCCATCTTTAATTCTACCGATGTGTCCAATAAAAAAATAATAAAAACCAAACACTTTTATTTAAAGATTAAATTACTAATTGAATTTGGGATTTCAAAGCTTTAAATTAGCAGACAACAAACAAAATCTAATGGCGCCAATAGTAAAGTCAAAAGTTTGGAGTAGGTTTTCATTCTGCAGTCTAAGCATTTCTATGTCTATGACTAGAAATGATTTTTTTTTTGTATTAACCAAATTCTTACAGACTAATAAAATGTTAGAAAATGTTTGCAAATGAAATATTTTTTTAAGATTGTTGTGTAAGGACGAGGAGGAATGGTATTGCAGTTAGTCAGTGTTGCTGATAGAAAGCGTTGTTGCAGAACGGAGACATCGAGAGCAACTATCCGGTAGGCGGTGGCGGCGGCTTGGCCGGTTGCAAAGGCCGAGGGCGCAGCCCCTCTCTCGCCTTCCTCGTCCGTCTCGTTGCGGCCTTCCTCCGAGTGGCAGTGGTCGTCCTCATCGTCGCCGGAGCAGTCGCTCTCACCTGGTACTTCATGGGCTTCCTCTTCGTCGTCCAGCTCTCCCTCGTCGCCTTGGTCGCCTACCTGGCAGCCGGAGGCGGCTACAAATGGCTCTACGTCGCCGCCAAGACGGCCCCCAGGGATATTACGTGAGTACACAAACTACTGTCAAATAACGGTTATACACAAAAACAACGCGTAACACAAATCAAAACATGGGATTGACAGGAGAACGACCGGAGTGGCTCCTGGACACCGGACAGGCCCAGTCGTTTTGTCGACTTAGCACTTTTATATTAATTATCAGCTTCTTCCTTTTATATTTTCTTTTCTTCCATCGACAAGCGGAAATCCCTTTATTAGACAGATTGCTGAATGAATTATTCATCGACATCGCGCCACATGACAGCCTTGTTTTCATCAACTATGACCATTTCAAACATTAAGCACAACTTATCAATCAATATTTCATTGATAAAAGATTTTTAAAAAGAAAAAAGTCTCGTTTTTGAGCAAGAGAAGTCGAATAACGGTTCACTCAAAAGAGAAATCCTCAATAAAAACTTAATAACTTATTTTTAAACAGTTAACCATAATGACATATCTAACCTCATTAAGAACATAACAGTTTCTACCCTCGACTAACATTTTATTAACTCTATAAAAAGATTTGTTACAAAAAAAAGTACATGATTCACTAAGAATGAACTTTCACCTTTTGACGTTATCACTTCATATCCATTGAATGAAAACGTTAATTTTCAGAGGCCCTAACTGACCCTGTTAAAAGTCAGGAAATGAGGTCTAAGTTCTCTCAGGCTTGAGAGAAAAAAAATTACCGTTCGAGTAAAAGTAGTGGAATTTGAACCCAGAATGCCGATGTCCTTGATTTGCCCAAATAAACAGGATGAAATGATCAAAGAAAAGAGTGTTTAATAGTGATCCGACACATATCATTTGTTGGACGACTCACTTCACTTGTTCGGCACTAGGCACTATTAACGTTGTTTGCAAGGAGTTGTTAACATCGTGAAAATTGTGTGATAGATCGTTGAACATTATGAGTAGAGGATAAACGTTAACGGTTTGTGTGCCAGATAATAGTTTGCGTTAAGTGCAGAATGATCCTAAACGCCGTGTGAAAGATGATCGTTAATGTTATGAGTGCAAAATAATTTTTAATGTTAAGAATAAGACGATTGTTAATCGTTATTATTATTAGTGACGCTACGTGTGCGGGATGGTCGTTGACATAACATACAGAATTGTGTTAATCGTTGTATGAGAACGTATTCTTTACGCGATGAGTGCAGGTTGATTGTTAACGTGATGGGCAAGATGATCGTTCATTATTACTGTTATGAGGACATGGTGATAGTTCGTTTAACGTTATGTGCAGGTTGATCGATGACTGCAAGAAGATTGTTAACGTAATGTGTCAATTATAACAATTAATATTGCATGCAACATGATCGTTGATAGTTAACGTTACGTGTAGGGTAATAGATCGTTAATTGTCGTTAAATTTGTGTGCACGATCGTCCTGAACGTTTGTGAGAGATTATCGTTAATGTTAAGAATGAAGGTTGATCGTTAACGCTTTGGGAAAAAAGAATAACGTTATATGTGCAGGACGATTGTTGATAGTTATGTTACGCGTAGGGTTCGTTAATCGTTAATTTGGTGTGCAGGATAATCGTTAATCGTAGTTGACGTTATGTGCACAATGAACCTGATCTGTGTGTAAGAGATTAAAGTTGATGATAAGGGTTGATCGCTAACGTTTTGAGGAAAAAAATTGTTATCATTAGGCGCAAGATGATAGTTAATGTTACTATCGGTGATAATTTGATCATTTACATTATCTGTGGAGGATGATCGTCGATTGTCATAGGGTGTTCGTTAATCGTTAACTTTATGTACAGAATAATCGTTCATCGGTAATGTTATTGGCAGGATGATAATTAACCTAGACATTTGAAATTATACGAGATTTAAAATCCTGAGTTTTTTTCCTGCTTCTTCAATGCATGTTGAAGTTTCTTTCTTGTCAAATCTCACAAGGAAATTCTAGAATTTACTTTTTTCAGAGAGCCTTCCTTAGCTTTGCTCTTCTTACTTGCCTTGTATTCTAAAATTATCTCTGTCAGCGGTCCTTTCCTGGCATTCCTTGTGCATTTCCCTCAATTCCTGTCCAGGAATCCGGCGGAGGGTGCATTCCCAACGTGTTTAGGCCATGCAATTCAGAACTATCTTCGAGCCGATGTTCGAATTCAGTATCTTGAAGGTCTAAAACTTGAATAAGACGAATATTATTAAACAAAAGTGATTAAATTTAATTTAAACAAAAATATAAATATTTGTAGATATACGCTACATATTTTTGTGCAATGTTTCTTAATTTTTCCGGCTCAAAGTATTCAAGAAAGCAACATATTTTGATATATTCCGTTAACTATTGAGAACCCGAGACTAGCGTAGAATCGTTATTGATAACTTTTACCTTTTCTTAAAGTATAAAAAAATACAAATGTCAGCCTAAATAGAAAATTATTTTCCTTTCTTTTTCCAAGGGAGAGAAAATGGTACAGTGACTAATTTTCCAGATGTATTATTGATCGGCTTTAGTCGATTGTCAAACACAGAAACGATATTTCTTGCTAATGCACTACTCATTACAGGGGTAGTTACTGGGTCTGTAAAATATAAATCGTGTTTTGAATAGTATCAATTTCTTCACGGTTGGTTTTAGCAGTATAAGCAAAGAAAATGTTTTATCAGTAGAACTTTACGAATCCTATCCTACAATTTAGTCAAACAGAATACAAATAAAGTATTTAATGAGGGTCATAAGATTATCGATTTAATCTTCATTTTCAAGTTTTAAATGATAAAATTTGGAAAGGTTGACGTTACTTTCTCCCATGACTTGTCAACAAAAGGTGACCATCTCTTGTTTATTCATCGTTGATACACTTCGATTATTTGATTTGCTTTTCGATTCCATCTGATAAGTTAAGTCAATATAAGATTTCCAGTCCATGACCCTTTTCCGTTAGGAGCGTTTATTTATCGAATGTTACTAAGGGCTTTTAAATACGGACGGCCAAATTTTCGTGTAAGTTTGGCAAGACCGAAGTATTTCCAAGTCGCCAACCTGTGTCGAACCTTC
The DNA here is from genome assembly GCF_000648675.2 of Cimex lectularius. NCBI lineage: Eukaryota > Metazoa > Arthropoda > Insecta > Hemiptera > Cimicidae > Cimex > Cimex lectularius. The sequence goes on from NW_019392662.1 coordinate 1,067,163, forward strand.
GGATTAAAAAGCTTCTCATTCCCTGAAGCACAGTCTGAGCACGTTTATTTCGGATTATAAACCCCTTTCAGTCAAGATTGAACATTTAAAAATAATAAAAGTTTATTTATTGTAAAAGAAACAACCTCATCCATTCATTTCACTTAAGGTTCAAAAGACACTTCTAACTCCGGAATGGGACCATACTTTGATCTAACGGTAAATAAAAGACGACCTGCCATCAATATGACGTCAAAAGGAAGTGGCGAAAAGACTTTATTAAAAGAATTTATTTTTGTGTTTTACAAGTGTGAAATTTAAAATTATTGATAACTTAAATTTCAATTATGTTAAGTTTTGAATACTGGGTTGATACAAGACTCCACTCGTTCGATTCTGTTTTTCGGCTACTTACAAATTCAGCTCATGCAAAGTCAACATTGCAGATATTTGGATAAAGGTTTTGGCCAAAAATACATCCGCAGTATAATTGTTGGTTGGTAGTACAGTTGTCGATGGCAATGAAAGCATTAAGAAATTACCTAAAAGAAAACATTTTTGTTTAAACAATCAACTGCCACGTTACTATTTTATGCATTTATAAGAATAATTATACATATCAGTGGAGAACATTATACAGAGGTTGAAGAACAAATTTCTAAATAAGATGGGCTTTACTATAGAGTCTTCCACTAAGTCCTGTCGTTGTTTTTTTTTTGTTTTTGTTTTTTAATTGAACTTATTTGTTTGAGTATCAGTGTTTTTGTTATTAGTTTGATTATAATGCAACCTTTCTCCTGAGGTAAACACCAATGTTTACTCTTTATAAATACGGCACTCTTTCAGTCAGTTGAATAAATGTGGTTAGTGTTTACCAAATCCTGTCGTATTTGGCATTACGAGTAAAAACATCGATCTAGAAAAGCGACTTAGCCTGCTTGGAAAATATGCTTGGCGTTCGGTTCACAAAAAGATGAGCTGCAGCTGAGTTGTTTAAACTATTCCGATCTCAAAAATGCTCAGAGATAGCTTTCCAACTCATTACTTCTGAATCAGTAGCCTGGAATTTAACTGTATAAAATGATAAAAGTAAAAAAGCTAAATGGACATCGCAAAGTTTAACTGACTTGTACGTTTACATCCTTTTTTCATAGCGTCAAGCCTAAAACAGATCCTTATTTGGATAGTAACTTGGTCGATTCAGTATATGCAAGTCAACATTGCAGATATTTGGATAACGGTCCTCTCCATACTCCACACACTATAATCCTCCATACTCTCCAGACCTGTCGCTAAAATATAACCTTTTTTCCCCCCAAGGCTATCGACAGTAGAATTACTAGAACAATTTTTGATACCGACAAGTCTTAAAATTGACTTATCAACTTACAAACCTTGAAACTAGAAATCTGTAGCGATTGGTCACCAGAAAAATTACTATGAACAAAATTAATTAACTTTTCAACAACCTACATACTATGTCGCCATTTTTTTAAGCTATCGACTATAGCGTTAGGCTATTTTTGAAACCGACAAGGCTCAAAATTGACTTTTTAACTCAACGAAGGATATTTTGGTGTTGGTCTGTGAGTCAGGTGAACACACGCTGAACCGGCATTGGGTCATTTCTGTCGTTTGAGTAGTTCAATAGCCCGCGTGTGAAGACGGACCCAACGCCGGTTCATTATGAGCATCACTTGTGATGAAAAATGTGTCCTGTTCAATAATTTTGTAATGAAAAATGTGTCTTGTACTATAATTTTAGCGGTTTTCGTTCGGTAAAACCCATAAAATTCCCTAGACCTAAAAGTATTACTCCCCATCTCCTACCGATCCATTCTGAACCGGTATGGCTCAAACCTTGAAACTAGAAATCGGTAGCGATTGGTCACCAGAAAAATTACTACGAACAAAATTAATTAACTTTTCAACAACCTACATACTATGTCGCCATTTTTTTAAGCTATCGACTATAGCGTTAGGCAATTTTTGAAACCGACAAGGCTCAAAATTGACTTTTTACTTAACGAAGGATATTTTGGTGTTGGTCTGTGAGTCAGGTGAACACATGCTGAACCGGCATTGGGCCACTTCTGTCGGTTGAGTAGTTCAATAAGCCCGCGTGTGAAGACGGACCCAACGCCGGTTCATTATGAGCATCACTTGTGATGAAAAATGTGTCCTGTACAATAATTTTAGCGGTTTTCGTTCGATAAAACCCATAAAATTCCCTAGACCTAAAAAAGTATTACTTCCCATCTCCTACCGATCCATTCTGAACCGGTATGGTTCAAACCTTGGAACTAGAAATCGGTAGCCATTGGTCACCAGAAAAATTGCTGTGAAAAAATCGATGAATTTTTCAACATCCTACGTACCATCCAGACCTGTCGCCGAAATGTAACCATTTTTTCGAAGCTATCGACTATAACATTAAGCAGAACAATGTTTGAAACCGACCGTGTCTGAAAGTTGGGTTTTTAACTTCAAAACGATTTTTTTTTTCCAAATGGAATTTTTCACCTTGTTCCTTCTCGGGATAAAGTAATTTAATGCAATGGCTATTATTTCAATATAACATTTAAATATTTAATTTTAGTAATGCAAAAGCAAAACGCTAGTGGACAAAATGAGATTATACGGATCAGGCTATCTTTAATGATCAAACTGCTGAACAATGAACTTTGAGTTGACACTATTACTATCTTTTAGCAATATATAGAAATTATGTTTGCACTCACTGTCTTTTTTTAACCAACCATAGAAATTAAAATAAATTGTCATTTGAAATACTTTTCAACCAAAATGTGTGTTTTTGGCGAAAATGTTGACGCTAAGTCTTTAAAAGTATTTGGTGCGTGTAACTATATAAAATACCCAAATATGAAAAAAAATTAAATGTAATTACATTATACAGAATGGACCAATGCTCGTAAAATTTATTATGATCTAGGTTAGTACATTCGATATTATATTATTTGACCTAACTTTTTTATTCAAGTGTCAGTTTCAATTTGTTTAAAATCTAAGAAATTCTCTAGTCACGGAAAACAAGGCTCAGATTATCTCACGAATTATTTTTGTTTGGTTTGTTGGATGTTGATGTAAGTAAGAAACGGTTTACTATAAGAAAAAAAGACGACGTAAGAAAATTTTGCAGTTCTATATTAAAAATAGAATTTCGTGGTGGTCATTTCCTGCTGTTCAACTTTGTATTAAATTTACATATACGTTTTACGGTACAAAAACATTGCAATATGTTGGACAAAACCGGTTTCGTAGTGTCCTATCAATTGAATTAGCTCGCACTCATTACCTCGATAAATTCACTCGTTGGGAAATATATTGTTTTTCTGGTTTTGTCAATCCTAAGGGCATTAGGTCCTCAGCGAAACAATGTTATTTCAATTTACTTCTACATTCGACATTTCCTATATTTTCACCTAGTACGAGTTACAAAACGTGCTGACAATTTGTCGTCAGTTATTTTCTAAAGGGCAAATTCTGAATTGTTCCAATTGCGTTAATTGTTTTATCCCACGCTCTCGCAGACCACCTAGGAATTCCTTATTGAAATGGTAAAATCGTTTTGGGATTACTTTGAACTCCTCTGACTATTTTTTCTCAGATACGCCGTTATGAAAAAAATATCTAAATTAATCGGGCCATAAGTCTGAAAATATTTTTGTATGTGCGGAATGTACGGGCATGGAAACTTTTTCGATGACACAAAAAGGAAATGGAAAATAAGTCGACAGATCCATCACTCGACAGACAAAACCTAATCAAGAGTTTTTGTATTTATACTCTTATTTTAAACAATGAGAAAATAATTCTTCCGGAACAAGTATACATATATATAAATAAGTATACATGCTAATATTGGATTATTTCAAATGAAATGTTGCAAGAGACATAATAAAGGCGTTTGAGGAGGGGTCGAACAGACCATTCACCGTTGATTTGCAGTTTTCGGCTGGACATAACGAAGTCCTCAATCATACTGTGGAATTCCAATGTAGAAGTATCGATCACTTTCACTCATGAACACTCAGGATCAAGGTATGGTTTTGAAAAAAAAAAGTGATCTCAAAACGTATTTAAGATTGTTTTGCCCTGATGATGTCCTTAAAATAGATCGACAGCTTGGAGGTAACAAATGGATTTGATTTTTTCTTCCTTGATCCAGGGTGTTCGTGAGGTTACTGTGTAATTCAATCTAAGACCTTAAACAGTTAGAGGAGTCTCAACACTTCTGCTTACAAGTGCACACACTGTTTCAAGACACTAAGAACATTGAAAATATGAAAACTATTCATGGGTACCTCATAACCTCTCTGAACGGCAATACTTGAAGCGCCATGAGATGTGCGTTGCGTTTCGTACTGGGCAAAAAAACCAGCCTTTTCTCCAAAGATTAACAACTTGACCTGAAAAATGTATTGTGTATGACAGTCGGGGTCGGTCAGGTCAGAGGTTAAATGCCGATGAAAGGGCACACTCCCAAAAAAATTGATGGTGAGCGTATAGCCTATGTATATGATTGGAGTCATTTGTTACTCCTTTTTGCCTAGAGGTTAGAGCTCTTATCATTTCCTCTATAACTAGCTACATAAAAATAATTTTTTTTAATGATTCAAATATTGAAAAAGCAGTTTCTGGTAGTATTTTTTCAAAAACCTAAATTTTTCAGTTTGGTTTGTTTATAAAAGCTCAACTCTGTTCATACGTGTACATACGTACACATATGTTCAGAATTAAACTAAAAACTTCTAGCAAGTTGCGAGAATCATCTATTTCGGGTCTTGGCAGTCCGACGTCAGTCAGAATGTAGGATGCAAGGGCTATCACCACCGACAGGTCATTTCAGGACATGCATGCAGTTTTCAAAGCTAGATATACTCACTCAATTGTTAAATAGATTCTTTCCTATTGGACATACTATTCACTCAAGTAGGGGTGTTGGAGTATTCGATATTGCTCTAACACCCTTTACCAAATCTACATAATTAATATAATAGAGAGTCGTTTGTTTCTCAACATTCCACCATCACACAGTCACACTAATAAATATATTCAATATCTATCAGTACCATACACAATAAAGCAGCCCTGCTAACTTGAAAAATCTGAACAGAGGACTTAAATACTCTCTGCCCGCCCAAGCATAATTCACATATCAGGCGGCATGCTCTCCATACTGAGCCAGTGTTACACATCTAGCTCGCTTTTCCTACATGCCGTACACATAAATAGGCTTAGGTCCAAAAATAATTGTCCGCGTATCAACCTCGCATGGCATATCCTTAATCGAGTGAGGATGACCATTCTACGACTCATTTCCACCTATTTTCAGTGGTCTGATAAATGAGAGTTTCTCTGCCGATCTGGCTCACTGACGCTGCCTCTTTCTTTTAATCATGTTTTAATGTACTTTTATGTATTCATATATTGACTTCATAAAGTTATTTTACTAAGCAACCTTTATCGTGAAAAAGGGCTTTTTATGAGAAACATTCCGATATGTAACATCCTCGCTGGTCGGTCTATCATACGCGTTACGTTCCTATCTTTTTCTGTAGTAGTTCTACAGGTTGTAAGCACGGCGAGGCAATTAAGTCCCACTTCTCAAGAAATCTGCGAATTTGGAGTTCTCACGTTACGAGGTTTTCATTTCTCTACATGCAAGTCAAAAAATTTTAACGCACGTATTTTATGACGTTTCACATTTACGTTAAAGACAAGGCTCATAGACATTTAATTCACCTTACCAAAAGGTTAAAGAATAAGTGAATAATTCTTCTCGTTAGAAAGGTAAGAGGGTGGAAAAACGTTAAACTTAAATATCAAAATTGTCATTTCTTTACTCAGTCTATTGCAACTATGCAGTTATAAAATGGTAAAAAACTATAAAAAGGTTTTATATCCTAGTTCCTCCGAACTCGATCAATGCCAGACTTGTTCCCATATCGAGATGTTACTGTACGTACAGCCACAGCCCACAACCAACCCCCTTTATATAATGCTACTTATCAAGATTTCTCCTGAAAGGAATGATATTTTTCCTATTTCAAGGCCATCCGTCGCATCGATTCCCATCTAGGTGTAAGTTAAATGAGAAAAGAAGCTGAGAAAAATGAACGATAAAGCGATTTGCTTAATTCCAGTTTTTCCTGAATTTTCTATAATGGCGTATTCGGTCTACCGTTTTGTTCATTATCGATCATCTCTGGGTTTACTCAACGTCTTTCTCTTTCCTCAACAACAAACCCCAAGGACGAAAAAAGAATGAAGGACGTTATTTCAACGCTCAACATTTCCTCTTGTTCACAAATCGGAAAGTGCGTGCGACACCGTTGAACAATGAACGGCTGACTTTTTAAACTTTCTCATAGGAGTTAGTTATATTCACCGTGTGCTTAAAGTTGTGGCATACCGTCAACCGTTCTTTCACGGAAAAATAACCCAAATCTTATTTATAGATAGATTTATACAAGAATAAAAGGGATGAGAGATATCATTTCACTCTGACAGGATATTGGCTTAAGCCCAAAATGGGAAGGATTTCCCTAAGTAAAACAATTGAAACGACTATTAAAAACAATTGATTAAGAAGAATATTTATTCTAAAACCAAAGCATTGAAGTCTCATATTTTTAAAGATTTTATCACTCTTCTACGTCAGAAACTCGGCTCTCCAAAAAAGAGTTTTTATAACCAATGGCCACATTAATGAAGGAACTCCTGGTCGAGGTTACAGACGTTGGCACAGAAGATATCGCCATATTGAGGGAAGAAAATAAAACCTTATCGGAAGAGAATTAGCGTCTTCGTGAAGAAATGTGACTGGTAAAAGAACAGTTAACAAAAAATCGTATAGGTGACACAGATTTCAAATCTTGCCTAAGCAACCTAGTTTTTTTGTGATATCCAGAATTCAAAGTATAGTGTGTGATCTGTGCGAGTTAGTCTGTTTTCTGTGCACAGATCATGAAGGTCAACGTTAACGACACGTCTTCATGTTTATCTGAGGAAGAAAGAAAACAACTATTCTACGTCGGAGAAAATCAAAGTAGTGAAAGTTTGGTTGGCTTTATGTTGAGAAACACATCCTATATTGTATGACTTGTCTGCAGAGTATTATTTACCACTAAATTTGTCCGTTTAACGACTTGCCACTTTCATTTACGAACGGATGCAATCGTGCAGATTGCACTGGGCAAAGGCTGAAATAATTGGAGCGTTTCGGAAATTACTATTAACGGATAGGTTATTTATTCATCCAGTGAATAAGGCCTACAACTACTACCTACCTCAAATTGCTATTTTACAGCTAGTTGACTCTGTTCTAACAATCCGATAAACACTGTGCTACAAATCGTGACAGATTTGACCGAGGCCTTCTCTTTGACCAAGGGTAACTGCATCTACAAATGTATGGAGTACTAAATTTGTTAATGTCCTATTACAAGAAACAAATACGCGTGGTAAATCAACCTTGCAAAGGAGATTTCACTTAGAAAAGTTTAAAAAAAAGGTAAAAGTGAGTATGTCCTTGGAGTATAAAATAGGCAAGTTTGGTGAAATCCCCGAATATTTTGATGGAAAAGCCATTGCACGAGCCACATTGAAAATTTAATGCAGTTAGGGATGGTTAGGTTGAGCATTTATGATATTATGTAAAAAAAACGACTGATTTTAGACTAAAATCGCAAAAACGTTAATATCTCAGGGAAGAGTCAAGATAGAAATCTTGTTCTGTTGGCACTGAACTACGTTTCATTTAGTGAATCCGCCAAGGCAGGTATTGACATTTAACACAGTAACACCCTGTACACAATACGTTAGCAAGGGTTATGGGGCCCGTGAGGTCTTGACGTAAATTCCATCAAACCCCTTGCTCGTATCGACGCAAGTTTCAACCTTGAACGTGGCCAATTTTCAAAGGGCGTTTCCACTTAAGAGATCTTTTTGGCCTTCACACTCAAATGCAAATGCAGCTCTGCTAGGAGAATGATCAACAAAAAAACTCGTGATAACGTCGTAGTGCTCAAGTGCGTTTTTACGTTTGGCAAGGGGAAACTGTCCATTCTACCCCAACTGTCTAAAATGTATAATTTGAAATGACAATTCTATTGAAACCACGTTAATGGGCTGCAAACAAAGAAATTTAAACGGGTTTGTTTACATTTTTTAAGAACATTTTCTTTCGGGTCATGTCCATCTTTGAGCAAGTGAAATGGCCCTCTCAACTCAATGAACATACTTTATTTCAATTAATAGAAAACAATAGGCTAATGTGGAAACTCAAGGCTGTTAAAAAATACTGACAAATAAATAAAACAGCGAGGATAGGCAGACCAAAATGATGGGAAATAACCAACCAACCTCAAGAAAAAAGTAATCAATAAATAGTTTTTCTTCACAATAAACCATTCAATACACAAAAACCTAATTACTAAATGGCATTTTCCAAACGCTAATTTTCTCAGACGAAAAAAATTTCTTTCGGATTGGGTTCAGGCTGGCTTTTTGGTTTTATGTAAGTAACCAATTTGTTAATTGACTGGTTACATTTTTTGTAGCTTTGTAGTTTACGTTGATCGATGGACCTAATTTTGGTATGACAGGCGCGTGTTCGCCATGCAGTAGGTTTTGTCTTGCCTCGCCCTGCTTATACTCCTGACCTAACGCAGGCCTTAAGAAGAAATCTCACACTTTTGGCCAAATTTCTGATTCCAGAATTTAGTTATACAAACGCAAAACTAATTCGTTCCGAATTTGGTTCCCTTTTGGTTTTGTTATGTATACAATTCGGCGATCGACGGGTTATACTGCAGTTTGGTCATTTCCGATCATTTTGGTCTGACAAACACATTTTCGTATCCTAGCGATTGATTTGTTGTCTTGTCTCTCTCTCTTCTTATACCTCTGACCTTCCGCAAACCTTTCAAGAAGAAATTTCACAAGTTATATTTATAACTTTCGAACATGTACATTATAGAATTAAGATAGAATTAAGAAAAAATAACCACTACGGCATTTTCCAAACGATAACGACGAGTACGCTATTTGTAGTTTGGTCATCTTGTCTCTCCCTGCTTATACCCCGACCTTTTATTTACACTTATGATTTTTGACCTGACACCTTATTGTATTCAGCTGTACTGCAAATAAAAACGATAACTAAAGTCTGACAAACATATTTTCGCCATCCTAGCAATGTAATTGTCTTGCATCTCCCTGTAAATTACCCCTGACCTTTCGCAAACTTCAAGAAGAAATTTCACAAGTCTATTAACATTTATGACCAGATACCTACTAAAATTGAGTTGTTAATGGTTTCATTTATATCCACTATCTTCCCGAATTCGAGACACCATTTATTCATTGAATGAGTATAGTTTGTATTTTATAACGTAAAGTTTGTATTACTACTTAATAATAGTTTTTCTCCACATGGTACATTTCCTTGAGACTTAATGATTCCGGTGTTTATTGTCAAAAGTCTGACTAATTATGATCAAATAATTATTTATTCTTGCTCAACAATTTTTGAAACTTTCCTAGCTTGGTTGTAAATATTAGAATAATTTATGAACTTTTCTCGTCATTAAAACAGAAACAATTTGCATAAAATGTTTGCCGACGAGATTTACACGCCGCTAAAAAAACAACGATATTTTTGATGTAAATATTTCATTTTCCCTGCGATCTTATAATTTAATTATTAACTATTCTTACGTTTCTGCAAACTTTTATTTTGATTACAGGGCGCGTATGTTTCGTCAAGTAAATAATTTTGAGTAGAGAAATCGTTAAGATAACCTGGCATTCAGATGAAAAAGTGTTGCTTACAAATAAATAGTAAATTTTAAAACTTCGTTTATAAAATATTTGTATTTATTATTGATTCGTTTGGACCAATTTTCGCGGTGTGAAAATGTGTCACGCAACATTCTCACGCTACTATTTGTTGTAGTTTTGTTTTTGCATAAATGTCGTTTTAACAAGTTTATTTTATTTAAATGTTTTGTAATTTTTAATATTACGTTTCCCAGTTCTTCGAAAACTGTAAAACGATTTCACACATGGGGTGGCTTTTTGTTAGAATCTTGTCGAGTGTGCTTTATTTCCACCCTTAGTTATTCAAACTTCAAAAGATGAAATCTGAATACATATTGCTATAGCTAGCAGGGTTCTTATAACACATCATCTTTTTAATCCTAAATATTGTAGGACAATGGACCTCGACGGTTCCATAATAAATGGATAAGTTTGAGATAATAAAGTCCACCCGCCGCAAGCAAACCCTTCCTTTCAAGTTTGTTTTATATTTTATCACTTTCTCGGAATAAATGACAAATAAATAGCCATATATAAAAGTAGAAGCACGTTCTCATCCTTTAGTATTTTAGGATGGGATTTGTTTCGCCGATTCGATCTATTTCAACTAGAAATTTAATAGCGTGGACATTTTTGACTATTTTTTTCTCTCTCGATCGCTTCGATTTTGAAATGTGAATTAGGCCGAAATGGACGGTTGTTCTGAACACGGAGGTGTCTTAATCTGCGTAGTTTGGAGAATGTTCTCGCTTGGGAACAAATTATCATATCCTGCCTATCGAATTATTTTGGATTTATCGTTTTGAAATCCGTTTGCGACGCAGTTTGCCTAATCGCAAGTTTTTTTTTTCAACTTTGTATGCAATGGCTACAATATTTTTACTATAAAATTCCCACTAGGGAAATACCATATAATATTGATTCTTTTTCTTTTTTAAATAGATTTGAGGGGTTAATGCAGAAGACAATTCTTTCCACCATTGCGACCTAAACAAGTCTAATGTGGAACCACTTAAAGTCATACCTTGGAAGGTGCTCTATTCCTTATAAAACTGAGTACTTTTCTTGGTGTCTCTTCCTGGATCTCCTTTGGTATGGGAAATTTTCTACCAAAGTCCCTGCACTGTAAACAGGCTAACGCATTACATTACACAAAGGATATGTGTGAATGTTTCTGATTCCTCCTGACAAAGCCGTTTACGTCTCAGTTTTTCCCATCTTCTTAAGATGAAAGTTAACAGGCCAGTGGCTGGTATAAATGCCTGTAATGCTTCTCTAATCCTGCCTGCTTACTATAAAAAAATAATAATTAAGTACTCAAAACTAATATAGTACAATATTTAACAATTCATAATAATAATAATTATACATATATACATATAATTTTTCTAATAAATATTTATTTTGAATAATGGTTTATTAACTTTTCTTTTTTCTTTATATCAATTGCACAAACATTTAATGCTTCAGTTAACTTGTATTTGCCTTAATTTTGGTGTTCCAATATCTCAATTGACACGTGTTGGTCCTTTTTTTTTCGCATCTCCATCGTTGCTGCCTCTACAAAAAAGGATCAAACACATGTCGGATTAAGATATTGGGAACGAATTGGTAGGAAATGAACACCAGCAATAAGACAAATACAAGTTAACAGAATCATTTAATGTAAGTGCAATAGATATAAAGAAAAAAAAGAAAAGTTTTTAAAAAATTTAGACATAACCTGTTATATAGGATATAAGTAATTTTATAAGTTTTAAGTATTGAACAGTTAAAAAAAAATTATAGAAAATAATGTAATAATGTTTAAGTGTAAATATGTAGTATTGCAATTTTTTGAAAAATTAATAGAAAGTATATTTAGTTTTAAAAAAAATTTAATATGTTATAGCTTCAACGAAACACTTGAAAAGGATGCCACCAATCGAGCGACAAAACTAATAGTGCATTTTATAAATAGCTAATAAACCATTATTCAAAATAAATATTTAATAGAAACCTTAGCATAATTCAACAAAACAATTTATTATAATTTTTCTGTTTAGTATTCATTGAACAAATTTTGTGATCTGAAATGGTTGTTACTTTCTTATATATCAACTGTTTGAATTTTTCTTCAAAATTGCTCACACCAACAGCAACTCTTAAAACCGACATATTCAACAGTGGAGATTTTAAAATTTATCATCTTTAATCATATTTAATGATTTGGAGAAACCAAAGAAAGGCTATTGACACTTGATGACATGTAAGAACCATCTTGGTGCAATTTGGAAAGTGGAGAAATCTACTCTCCGCCATGCACTCTCACTTACTTGTATTAGTTATAGTGTACAGTCACTTCCCAGTTAAATTTGTTGTCAATTTTCTTCAAGATACTATTAACATTTGTGATCACAATTTATTTTGATTATTTTTTCACCTTCTTCACTGGCTTTCTCCACAAATTAGACATTTCAAAATCTTATCTCAAACCTGATTATTTAAATTTAATCGATTTAAACAGAAAACTGAGATAATTATTGTATAATGATAATACATTGAAATAAGATTTAATTTAGTTTCATTACTCAGCATCTGTTTCTTAATTAGTGACATTATTTTGTCCTAAATCAACCGTTTTATCTTAAATCAAAAATCAGCCTCTAGATTATGATGGTTTTGTATTTGGAAGTTGAGATTGAATCAAATTTGTATCGATTATTAATAGTAATGTAATCTGTAGTAATGATTTGTTAATTAAAATACCTATAATACTCTGAATTCATCATGGTTTTCAGATGATCTCGTTTTTGTTAAGAAAATAACGTTTTGGGTGCCAAATTTGACCAATATTTCTTCCAACTAATAAACTATCTTCAACATGGATTTAATTTTTTTCATGCTTTTAACCTTTTTCTACTGATATTTTTAAAATTTATAATACAAATCGATCCTTTTGGTCCTTTTAATAAACAGTAGTCTGATCAAGTCATTAAAACTTAATAAAACAGTAAAACAACCATAAATGATGGTTTTATTGTTAATTATTTTGTTAGATTGATAGAAAATGGAGACAACTAACAATACCACTTTACAATTTAGTCTTCTGTAAACTAAACTGTATTTGCCAAATGTTTTCCCTGATGGAAATATAAATATCGAGAGAAGGAATATTGTATAAACTGTATTTTACAGTTAGAATGAGGATAAGTAAAAGTTAAAGCAATACTTCTTTGGTCATTCAAGAGGTTTTTAGGAATTTAATGTAGTGGGCAAGCCTTAGAGGGAGAGTGTCTGGATTTGGCCTAGATACCTCCTTTGTGGATTTTAGGCAGTTAATAAATGTTAGTTTAAAACCGGTGACAGATTTGGAAAAAAGGGAAATCCTATTGACTGATCGACTCAGTTTTAACTCCGATGACATCCATCTCTCAGCCCTCAATACTACAAATATATATATTACTTTTAAGAAGGGGAAACAAGTGGTTAAGGTGACTTGTGCTTGCTGTGGTAGTGATTCTGGGTTTGAATCCTTGGCATACACCATGGCATTTAATTGAGCATATGGTGAAATAATTGTAAAGAGGATTGACCCCTCGTTCACAATACCCAAAGGGTAGTTTTAACTGTACCCAAACGGGGTATGTTTTAACTGATAATTGTATGAGTAATCTAAAGTGATTAGCATATACACCACAATACATCATGAAAGTTACTATCATAGATTAAATGAGAAATTACCTATTCAAGGTAAAAAGGAAAAGGAAATTATATAAAATTGGTTGCTGATTGTCTTGTAGGATTAATTTCTGTGACAAGGACAGCTTAAGGTTATGAACGTTTTTTGTCAATCACAAAAGCCGTCTGCATTATTTTTTATGATTGCCGTAAAAATTTATTCTGTTAAATGTTAGAGATAATTAAGGAAAATTTTTAACTATTTTGTTCACATTTCATTACTCAGTTATTATTCCATGAGAATAGCTTGCATTTTTTACAAACTCTTATTCAAAAAATCTTTTTTAAAAACTACTTTTGTCGTTAAGTTATTCACTTGATTGGTTTCTGGTCACAATGAATATTATATAATTACCAACAGTCATGTTTAATTTAATAATAAGACGTTTTTATGTAAACTTTTAAAAAATTAATGCCATTTTATGTTGATTATAATTTAGGGCCCTTTTACGATACCTGCTGTTCCTGATGAGTGTCAGAAGACTGTCCAAAAGGAATATGTGTATTGGAGAAATCTTCAGAGAAAATGTTGCTAAAAACCCGAACAAAGTGTGTTTTATTTTTGAAGATAGGGAGTGGACTTTGAAAGAAGTAAGTGTAAATTATAAAATATTGTTTTTTATTTGATAATTGTGATAATAATAATGATTGTATTACAGGTAGAAGACTACAGTAACAAAATCGCAAACCTTTTTAAAAGCCATGGGTATCGTAAAGGCGATACTATCGGTCTAATGCTTGAAAGCAGGCCAGAGTTTGTCTGTATTTGGCTTGGACTTTCCAAAATAGGAGTAATAACTGCTTTGATTAATAATAATCTACAGCAAAATTCTCTTTTGCATTCTATCAATGTAGCTAACTGTCAAGCATTTATTTTTGGAGAAGAATATTCCGATGGTAACTTTTTTCTTATAAAAAATTATGCCCTGCAAGCCTATTTTTATTTATAATAAATTAATTTTAGTTGTTAAAGAAATACAATCAAATCTAAGCAGCGTTAGATTGTATAGTTATTCATACGGTGAACCGAGGCTGCCAAGAGGTGAAATGGGTGAGAGACAGTTGACAAAATTGTTGAAAGAAGCAAGTTCAGCACCATTGAATCTCGATGATATCAACTTCCACGATAGACTGCTTTATATTTACACTTCAGGCACAACTGGTCTGCCCAAAGCTGCTGTTATCACTCATGCGAGGTAGGTTTTTAAATGATCTTTCCTGACAATTTTTTAACACGATTTTAACCCGACAGGTATGTCTTCTTGGCTGGAGCAATCAGTTACCAAGTCTGGTTTAAACGAAGTGACAGGTTTTACACTCCATTGCCTCTCTATCATACAGCAGGAGGTGCGATGTCTGTAGGACAAGCTATTGTGTATGGTGCATGTGTGGTTATTAGAAAAAAATTCTCCGCATCATCATATTTTACCGATATTGTAAAATATAATTGCACAGTAAGTCTAAAGTTACATTGTTGTTTAAACTTTACTTGAACATTTGCTACACAAAACAGTCAAATTATAAATATATTAAATTAACCGATTTATATTGGAATAAAAAGGGTCGTTTTTGTTTTTATAATAGGTGACTCAATACATTGGGGAAATGTGCAGATATCTTCTTGCTACATCTCCGAAACCCACTGATACCCAACACAAGATCAGGATAATTTTTGGCAATGGTTTGCGGCCACAGATCTGGAAAGAATTTGTCAAAAGGTTCAACATTCCTAGAGTTGCTGAATTTTATGGAGCTACTGAAGGAAACGCCAATATTGGTATGGTTTTTACACCTTTACTGATAATGTAAATTCAGATGTAGATTGTTGAAGCCATTGACTAATAAAATAGTAGCTTAAGCATTCTAATAGCATGGCAAGCCAAACAATTTCTTTAAAAAAATAAATAAATAATAAATAAATAATGTTTGTAAAGCCAAGCAATTTCTAAAAAAAAATTAAAAAATATATATTTTAATATTTTAAAAACAATGTTTTTTGGTGTTGCTAATAAAACTTAAACCTTTTATTTACAGCAAATATTGATAATACAGTTGGAGCTATTGGATTTGTGTCTAGAATAATTCCATCAGTCTACCCGATTTCTATCATCAGAGTCGACCAACTGACTGGCGAGCCTGTAAGAAACGCTCAAGGACTTTGTATCCCTTGTCAGCCAGGTAAATTTTTCTCTTCTAATAAATTTATTAGCAGTATAACGTGCTTTCACCTTTGAAGCAATTTTTCGTTATGAAATTTAAATGTAATATTGTATAGCAGGGTGTGGCATGCAAGTTTGTTCATTATTACCTGCTAGCCCTGTTAAGGTATGTCTACCTTTTTTTGCATGAGGAATTAGCGCATGTGGTATATGAATTGAACACCATTCAACTAGAGCAACCCATGACGAACATAGTTCCAGGGCTAGTGAATTTTCGTGCATTAAACGTTGCACTTTCATATCTTCCACAAAACAAACATTACTTTTTAATGAACATTATCAAAAAAGCACTTTACTGTGAGGCTTAAATCACCCATTATTAATAAGCTTCTGTCAAACAATTATATCAGCAACTTCTTGTACGAGTTGGAAATGAACATATCTGCTACTTCTCCATTTACTTCACCAAGGCCCCCATCACAGCGTTGACAGAGATAATTTAGCGGTCATTCCTTCATTTCCCATTTTCTCTAGTGGGACTTCATTTCCCACTACTACAGTGTTTGATTTCGACAAAAGGGCTGGTTGATTTGCAAAACACTAGTTTGTACAATTCAAAAATAACTCTCAACCTTATTTATTTAATAAGAATAGTATTTTTCTATAGTTTCTTATTATAAGATATATTTGAAGTTAATTGTAATATGTGAGTTTATTACATATTCCAAATGAAATGAATAAATTTTATTATTATGTAGTACTTTTATTACAGCTTTTAGCACTTCAGGTAACATTGCTGAAATAAATTGTTTTGAATAAATACATCAAAGACCTGCACAAATTACCAGTACCAAATATCTGAGAGTTGTCACTATGTTAATATCAGCAGGGATAGCATCTCTGAAATGTGTATTATGCTTTTCAATTTGTGACTTAACAAACTCCAGAAGCTTGCAAAAGTTCATTTTATAAACAGGACACGTTTATCCACATCCAGTTCTTTCATAATTGCCAAAATTTGAAATATTCTTTCATCCATACACACCATCACTTATTCCACCTTTGTTTTGATTTTTTAATGACTAGAAAAGCTGCACAAGTAAAGTGGCATCCGATGAATCCATTTCTATCCAGTAACTTTAATAAAGTTAACAACCCAGTAATTTTAAGTTTGATTTTGAAGTTAAATTATGTAGTTCTACTGAAGGCAAGTTGACTAAAGAATAAGATTAAATTAATGTGGACAATTAGCTGCATGCATTAGAGACAAGTTGAAGTGCAAATTAAACATGAAAGTGCAAGTGTAGATGTACCTTTAGCTCTAGGGTGGGAAAAGTCCTATTTAAAAAAAATGTTAAGAAAGGAAGATAATGTCATTCTAGAATAAAATGCGACTTGTAATCACAGAAGCAGACAAAATTCATTTGGAGCATTGCTTTCTATAAGAGTTTGATCTCGTGCATAGAGTGACAAATGCCCATTGAAATTTATGTGTAATTAATGGTGTTAATATTTATTTATTATAAATTATAAATATTATATGTAATTATAGTTTTTTCTTTTTGCAATTTACAAAAAGTGAAAAGTAACTTTTTTTAAACAAAACAAAACTTATGCACACGTCCAATATTTAACGTTTAAATGTACAACAAATCAATAGCCACAAACACGTTTTACATCACATTTTACTTTGGGTGTTTATAGGTGAGCCAGGCGTGTTTATAGGGAAGATAATCCCGTCTAATCCCGCTAGGGCTTACTTAGGATATGTCAATGAAAAAGAATCCGAGAAAAAGATTGTCAAAGATGTCTTCGTCAAAGGGGATTCCGCTTTCCTTTCTGGTGAGAAAAACTCATTGGGAGTAACTAAAAAGGGGAACAATATTAACGTTTGATATTTTATCTTTTTACAGGTGACATAGTAGTTTCAGATGAATTTGGCTATCTTTATTTCAAAGATAGAACTGGAGATACATTTAGGTACAGTTGCTACTTAAATCTAACATTAAATTCTATTTGAAAAAAAAAAAAATCCTTCTATAAAAATTTATAATAAATTACAGGTGGAAAGGTGAAAATGTATCTACTTCTGAAGTAGAAGGTGTTGTTAGCAATCTCGCTGATTTTAAAGACTGTGTTGTGTATGGAGTCGAGGTATATATAATTTGCTTATGAAAATAATACATTTTTTGCTAACTTAAAACTATAATTGCTAGATTCCTGGAAGTGAGGGAAGAGCAGGAATGGCAGCGATTGTAGATAAGGACCACACTCTTAATATGAACAAACTTGCAGACGGTATCAAAAAAGCTTTGCCTGCTTACGCTAGACCAATTTTTATAAGGATACTCGGAGAAGTTGAAATGACTGGTGAGTCTCGTTTCATTTTCATATTTTACAAACTATTTGTTGCTAGCTAGAGCTAAATGTGATTTATTGAAAATTATTCATTTTTCCTTTAGGCACTTACAAAATGAAAAAGTTGGACTTGCAGAAAGAGGGCTTCGACCCTAATGTCATCAGCGACAAACTTTACTACTTGGGGTCAAGCAGTTATTACGAACCTCTTACAAGTGAAGTGTATGAAAACATCGAAAAGGGAAAGATCCGTATGTGAAACGAGTACCATCTGGTTATACTAAAGTATTTGACATTCTTTATTATTTATACAAAAATTATGTATTGTTAAAGACTATACGGTTTGGTCCTGATTTTCTTCTGAATCGTTCTGAATTGTAATGTACATTATCATCGATGTTAAGTTTTAGAGATCTTGTTTACGTGTATTATCATTGATCAAATAAGACAATTTAGTTTTTTACAGTACTTAAGAATGTACAAATGAGGATAAACTTTGTGATTGTAAAGTAAGATAATATGTATGTATAGTTCCATCCCTCGATTATATTTTATAGTTTTATAGGTTAAGACTTTTTACATATATGTTTTACATTTTAAATAAAGGTTACAATTTTTTAAATTGTTTGAGATATATATTTGTGATTGTACTTATTTTTGAAATGTAAATAATTTAATAGGTAACAGAGGTGCTTTGACACTTTAAATATTTTTATTATTTTATTAAAAAATATATATTTTTAGAAACTGTTGAATTTCTTACCTTTTTTATATTTTTGTTTCACCTTAATGAATGTTAGTATATTGGTTGAATGAATAATTTAAACTAAGGGATTGAGGGGCATCAGTGGCCACAAAGTTTTATGCGTTGACACGGCGGTCATCACCGTAGAGTAAAGGTCCCAATCTTTTTAAAAAAGAAGTTCCTACTTACAGCTAGTTGTTTTCAAATATCCGGATTTCATCATCAGGTTGAAGGAATTTACAACCACGTCTTTTGACACGAATTGTAAGAATGAACCAACACGACGTTTCAATGAGAAGCTGGTTTTTAATGCTGTTCAATTATCAACATGCAAAAAGTGGGAATTATAACACAATTAAATATTATATGGGGACCGCGGTAGCCGAGTGGTTAGCATGAGAGACTCTCACGCCGCGGTCGTGGGTTCGATTCCCACCGTCACCCNTTTAATTATTATTTTTTATAAATTTATTTTTATTAATTAAAATGTACCCTTAATATTAGATTAGTAAATTAATGATAAAATTAATTAAATTTAAATTACTTAATTTGATTATTTTATAAGTCATTATTTATCATCATATTATCATTTCATCGATCAAGATTTTCTGTGGCGTAAACAGCAGTTGACCATCTTTGTAATCTTTTTAAAAAAATAGTTCCTACTCACAGTAAGTTGTTTTCCAACGATCCGGATTTCGAGCCCTTAGCTCATCATCAGGTTGGAGGACAACCACGCCTCTCGACATGAATTGCAAAAGTGAACCCGCCGATACCCCCGCCAATGCGACCTTCCAATGAGAAGATGGTTTTTAATGCCGCTCAATTTTGAACATGCGAAAAGTGAGAATTATAACACAAATATATATTATATTAATAAATACTGTAAAAAATGAATTATAAATTAGTGTGGTGTTTAGTGGCTGTTAGTTAGTGATTATTTGGAGACCGTGAGATGCAGTCTGGTGTGATGTAGGTTTAGAAAAACATTTTCTTTATCGTGCCAACGTTTCGATCTTTATTTGAGATAATCTTCAGGGCTCAGTGTTTGTTTTCTGTGTAGATGTTCATTATTGACACACAAACACTTAAAGATCATCTTCAGGCCTGAAATTTGTAAATTTGTTTAAAATATACAAACACTTTTACATGTAAGATGTGGAAAAAATGAATTTACACAATGATAGAAACTTTAGATTCAATTTCTACAACTTACGTGTAATTGTATAATTTAAACAATGTTTATAAATCCCAGGCCCTGAATATGATCTTAATAAAGATTGAAACATTGGCATGATAAAGAAAATGTTTTTCTAAACTTACGCCACACCATCTAACAATCTCCAAATAATCTTTAATTAACGGTCACTACCACACATTAATAATTTTTTTTCTTTTGATAGCACCCTATCAGTAAATATTTCTTGATATGCATTGTTTTTAGCTAAGGTTTTTAATAGTTTGTAATTCTTTGGTATATTTAGCACGTGTTAATTAAAGTTTGAACAATACAGTCTATGAGAGAAATGAAACCAGCATCTTGGTATCATAGTGTCTGTAGTTATTATTTCAATTAGTCGTCTATTTCAATTAGGTTATTTAATATGCACAGTTTTAAGTCTAAAGGGTTTAAACAATCATCTGTTTTAATTTGCAGTGTAAAATTTATATAACGGTGTAAAGAATTAATTAGTTGGAGGAATTCTTTTTCTGATTGTAAATGACTTCAACCTGAACTGTTAGCTTGAAATCTGGATCGTTGATAACAACTAACTATGAACAGGAACTATCTTTTAATAAAGATTGAACAACATATTCCTCCATTTATAAATCCAGCCTACAAATGGGATTTGTTTCAAAAACGCCGTCACCCCATGGGCTGATATGACCTTGTACTTGAAATACACTATTTAAGCATAGTTGCTTTTTTAAAATAACTGCCAAAATATATGTGTATCTTATATGTTACAGTAAAACTTAACAATGATATACATAAACATAAAAAAATTCCAAAATAATACAATTGACCGTCAAAATTCTTAAAATAGGCAAGAAAATAAAAAAAAATCTTGAATAACGCAGAATAATGAAACATTCATATGTAAGGAAGTTGATATTGGAAAGATGGAAACGCGTGGTTGGAATGGGTAAAATGTTAGGAAACCGTGATTTCAGTGAATTTTACGAGAATAAATTGACCTGGAACACACTAAAAACATTATTTACAAATACTTTTAAATTTCTGTTTTTTCTGAATTATGAGCGGGAGCTTTTCTTCCTACGGTTCTCGAGCCATAGATGGCCGTGTATTGGGTTATTGAGTATAAACAATTTCAGAAGGTTAACTCCAGTCCTATGTTCCATTAATAAAATAAAAAACAAAAAAACAAAGCCACGATTTTCTTTCGAACCATTTTTTTGCAATTACCGGGGAGCAAAATTCGATAAATGGTCATGTTTTAGGGCCGGCAAAATTGAGTGGAAAATAAAAGAGAAAGAGACGAGGAAAAGGTCATGCCGTCGTCCAAAAGGGTAACCGGGCGAAACCAATAATCGGTCTTATTTGTTAATCCGCGACCCGTGAGACGTCGAGCGGTCGGAGAAAAAATGAGCTTTCTCTCCGTCGGCCTCCCTTTGCCGATTTTGGTCGGGGTCGCCTACGCGATGGGCGTCAAGAACTTTTTGCTGGCGGCGATCCCGATCGTACTACTCTGGAAGTGGAGGCGAGTCTATGTGATTGTCAAGACTTTCCCGAGGGACGTGAGGTAAAAACGGCTCCACCGCCGGCCGGAGGCGTTCATATTCTTAAGACTTTCCTTCCTTTCCCAGGTTCCTCTACAGGATGCGGAGGCTTGTCTCGAATACGAAGAGTTACGAAAAGGACAACAAGACCGTCGTCTCCGTCTTCCAAGAGAACGTACTCAAAAATCCGGACAGGCCGATTTACGTCCTAGGAGATGAAGTATGGACCTATAAAGATGTAAGTCTCCTCCGGTCGTCTGCCGTTGCATGACCAGTCGACCGATACCCCGTCTAAATATTGAATCTGCACCAAAACTCTGTGGGTAACAAGTGCACTAAACGCCTTGTAACTCTAAGCCAAACATTTTTTTCCTCCTCCATTTAGATCTGTATGTTCTATATTTGCGTTTAAACAATCCTTTAAAAAAATTAATATAATCATTTACAACTTCACTTTAAAAATGTTCAAACAATGAGTATATTTGTGAACTTGCACACAAAGTACATATGCATGAACAGCGACCATCCAGTAAGCATCCAACAGAGTGGAGATCGCTTGCCGAAGTTAGGCAATTAAATTGTAACATGGCTAACGTCTTATTTACAACTAATCCCTATTTGCTCAGAGGTCATAATTGACCATATTAATTATTCTTTTTATCTAAGGTTTTTGGTTGAGAAGAAAAATTAGTGTCATGTGCAGGATTCGAACCCACAACCTTCAGCTCAATACGCCGCTGCTCTAAACCACTTGGGCTATCGTGACTTCGATCCACTCGGACACCAACTCCCCATCTCTACCTACAACTGTTTGACTTAAGCCAAAGGTCATGGGTTCGAATCCCGCTTGTGACCCCAATTTTTCATCTCAGCCAAAAACCTTAGATAAAAACAATAATTAATTGGAGTTACTTACAATGAAAAGTAATAGAATTTGGGAAGGTCAGATACAAATGAATTTTTACATTAGAGACTTTTAGAGGGGAGCATCAA
Source organism: Cimex lectularius (assembly GCF_000648675.2). Lineage (NCBI taxonomy): Eukaryota > Metazoa > Arthropoda > Insecta > Hemiptera > Cimicidae > Cimex > Cimex lectularius. Next base: position 1,089,705 of record NW_019392662.1, read on the forward strand.
CTACTGTTTGAAGAATTTTGGAATGATTGCAGTCTGTTAAGATGGATACTCTTAGTGGTTCCGTATAATTCTAGTCCTTATGTCCATAGTTGGGCTAGCAGGATAGTTTATAATATTTTTTTGTTAATATTGGTATAATAATGTATAATATTGGTTAATATTGGTATAATGTTAATTTTGTTATAATAATTTGTCAAGCAGTCTTTTTAGCAGTTTGAATCTTGTAAAGGTCATCACTTGGTCCTCTCAAGTGTCCAACAACCTTTTCCCTATGAGGGTACAATATGAAAAATAGATTAACACACCCAGGCCACGTGGAAGTAAGAGATCAAACCCTGGAACACCCTGGGAGGATGTCCTTCCACCATTTGTATAATGTGGTGTCTAGTACTGCAAGATGGCACATATGGTTATGTACGGTTACTGTGATGGACATCGACAGCGAATCCTCGTAAGAACACATGTTGTGAGAAAAAAAATGTATCACCAGAAAACTGAAGTAGCAAAACTGCCTACTCTATTTAATCTTGGTTTGACCTGCCTATCCATTGTTTCACTTGCCTCCAAACTGTTGACTAATCACCCTCTAAACAACCTTTAAACCGTCCTCTACCCTCCACGGAGAGGATTACAAGAAAGTGTGCCAAGATGCTACATCTTTAGCTGATATATATTTAAGACTTAAAGCCCTTTGGTGGAGGGCGAGTAATAAAATATCAGGAATCAGTCTTAAGAAGAAGATACAATTGAATTGGTTTATATAGTAGCCAACCTTTTTACGACTTGTATTGGTCTATTGTGCATCTCCACCTTTTTTTAATAAGTCTTTTAAGTCTTTTTACCAGACCCCAAAGCTTTTTCAAGGGCTCCCGTGTGTATCCTCCAGGCCCTGGCTTTTCCTCTTCCAGGATTAGGAATCAGCCCACATAGGCCTTCGCATCAATAGTTGTGTGTTTCACTGTTTCCTCTTCCGGGAAATATGGGGGGGGGGCTGCACAGGCTTGTTTCTACCACTCCAAGTCTATGCATATGCCTCTGGAGTCTGCAGTGTCCAGTCAACAGTCCAACTATTATTCTAATTTTAAGAAAAATTCAAAACAAATTAAACAATAGCTCTACAAGCAACCAATAGTTCTCTCAATTCTCTACATGCAATAGTTCAATTAGGCACAACTCCACATTTAATTTAACTAAGTTCTCTTGATTACCCAAGTCTTGTTTTTATTCATTCTTTAATCAAATTAAGGCAGGTAGCCCTAAAATAGGAATTCCTCTAGGGTACCTAGTACCAATTTTTATTATATTGTTGTTGATATAAGAAAATTGAAGTTTTATAATTTAATTTTTAATTTCAACATGTTTTTATCTATTTTCATTTTGTTGTCAATTACTGTATAAAATAAGGGGAAACTTTTGAAGCTTTAATCTAATTTGAGAAATTATTAGATGCCATACTACTTATTTCAAAAGTGAGAATATTTGTGAGAATATCTTGTTATTATAATAAAACTGCTTGCACAGTTTTGGAAGTAAACACATATTTTAATATATGTTTCAGGTCGATCAATATAGCAACAAAATAGCTAACATTTTTCATAAAGCTGGGTTTGCCAAGAAAGACGTTGTTGCACTAATGATGCAAAATAGCCCTGCATATGTGAGCATTTGGCTTGGGCTGGCAAAAATTGGTGTCATAACAGCCCTTATTAATACAAACTTAAAAGGGCCCTCTTTAAAACACTGTGTCAACACTGCTTCCTGCAAGGCAATAATTTTTGCTGATGAGTTTTTTGAAGGTGAGGTGCTATTTACTCTTTTGCTTATATTTAAAAATATTTTTTAACTCAACATCCCAATATGTTCAAATTGAAATGCAATTCCTAATAGATTAGATTAGGACATGTAGTTATTTTGTGATCAGCCTTCTCAAATTCTAACGTTGATCGAAAAAGGATTGGAGATGAGGGCTTCATCCCTGATCCTTTTTCAATCAACGCTAAAATATGAGAGTAAACAAAATCATTGAGTTTAAAAAAAATGCTACTAACTCTGCTTAATGCTAATAAAATAAATCTTTTCAAAAGGAATGAAAAAGCATCGAATTAATTGTTGCAGTTGTCCTTGAGTCTTGTAACGACCTGAAGTTGTATCAGTCTAACGGTAATCCTACTTCGAGCAAAGTCATCAACTTAGAGAAATTGATGGCAGAGACTTCTAACGAACTGTTAGAAAAAAAAGATATAATGTACACGGATAAATTGCTTTACATATACACATCTGGTACGACTGGCATGCCTAAGGCTGCAATTCTCCCTCATTCTAGGTAAATAGATGTAATATTAAAAAAGAAGGCTCGGAAATATTTGGAAAATAAATGACAAAACTTCTAAAGATTTTACTATAAATTGTATAGTTTAACTCTCAGGACAATTAATCTAACTCGAAAGAGTAATATTTAAGCAATTCATCAAAACTCCAAGTTCACTCGAGGCAACAAATGACCAAATATTTTCAATGGCTATAAATGGACTTTGCAAAATATGTTTAGAACAAACTAGGCAAAGACTTTTTTTTTGTCAAGCTTTAAAAAGGCAGTTTTAATGCCATTCTCACAGAGAGGACCAAACTGGGCACAGTTTTGATTCCCCGTGCATTAATTGACATTTTCTGACCCCTCAACCTTGACATTTCAAAACAAAGTTTAGACTAAACCTATTGTATAGGATCTTTTAATTATAGATATAAAAATTATATTAACAGTGTTACTGTCTAGTGTATTAATTTATTTTTTAAATGTCTCCAGTGTTAAAATATTTTAATTGAAATCCCTCCTTTTATTAATTTAAAATGTTGAAAAGGTATTCCATTATTAATCCTGAACTAAATATAAGCAAATGAAGAAAGAGATTGTGAAGTTCAATAAATACCCCCGTCAATTGATGAAAATTTGTTAAATGTCAAGTATTATAAAGTTTATCTTTGGGAACTGCGGTAGCCGAGTTGTTAGTATGAGATGGGCTCATAGACCCCGTGGTCATGTGTACGATTCTCATTGCCGCTCCTGGCCTTTTTTTTTTTTTCAAGCTCCTCTTCCAAAAAAAAGTATAAATCAATCTTCAAGCTTTCTCTGGGTAACATGAAAAACCATATGGCCATTAAATAAATAAAATGGTTTATGTTATAACATAATACTCCCTATGTTATAAACAGTTTTTTTACTTTCTTTATGATTGAACTGAACCTGGTTTTTATGCCTTGATAATAGTTGAGGTATCAGCTGTTTACCTGAATTAATCCAAATGACTTATTTTTAATTAATAATAAAAAATTATTTTCATTTATTATTTTGTGCATTTATTTTAGAACTTTTTTTTAAATATTTTAATAAAAGGTTCCTTTCCATCTATATAAAATAATATATTTTATGTATTTTATCATACATATTTACAATATGTTGTAATACAATACGTAGTTAAGGTGCGTTGGTAATCATTGTAGTTCTCCCAACTTTACTCCGGAGCTAATCCTTGGAAAGGAGGTCCCAGGGCCATCTCCACTTTAGTTGTCTGATGGGATTATAAAGTTGTTGGGTTATGGATTAGGGTGGAGAGTGTTTTGTGGAACTTAAAAAAATTGATGGAAATTCATTTATTTACAAAGGGTATGTTGAGGTCATTTTGGAGGGTCAATTATAATTTCTGATGACTTTGGATTGGAAGGACTGAATTCATTGGAATTGGTAGGTTCAGCTTGCCCCCCATTATTCCAGTCCATATGACCAAATCATTTTCAGTAGTAACGCAATTCTTGTCATATAGGTTAAACTACTCGTTGGTTATTGTGGATGAGGGGTCAAACCACTTTACAATACATTTTTCATACTAAAATCCATTAAAAAAACTATGGGCTTTGCCGGGATTTGAACCCAGAAACAGTAGTGTGGCAAATATGAGACAGACGCCCGAACCACTCGGCCCCCACTGCCCCTAGATGTTAGATTTGCATCAAGTAGTTTATAGAGTAGTGCAAAGAGTATTTAGTTCCTACCTTTTTATTTGGGCATGTTGGTTCCAGGATAGAACCCAATAGCAGTTCGTATTAGGGTTAGGAATGTTGTTGAGGAATATTGTGTGAGATTTTGTAAATCTATTTCACACAGTTGCTAAATCTCAATAATTAGCTATTGTCATGTCAAATAATCGAATATATAAAAAAGAATTTTCCAAGTATTTTGTTGAGCTTTTAAATTTTTACAATAATGTTGACTTTTATTAAAAAACTATTAACCTATAAATTCAGGTATATATTAGGAACAATGGCAACTATGTGTCTGCTCAATGCTGAACGATCGGATATTATCTATAACCCTTTACCGTTATACCATACTGCCGGAGGAGCTTTAGGTGTAGGACCGGCTCTTTTAGAAGGGCTCACAACAGTGCTTAGAGTGAAGTTTTCTGCCTCTGCTTACATCTCGGACTGTATAAAATATAAGTGCACCGTAAGTTACACGTTTATTTAAAGAGTAGGTTTGTCATTTACAATTTTTCTCACTTTATAGATTGGACAGTATATCGGTGAAATGTGTCGCTATATGCTTGCTACCCCGCCCAAGCCAGAGGATACAATGCATAACTTGAAATTTATGATAGGAAACGGGTTGAGGCCTGCTATCTGGTCTGCGTTTGTCGAACGTTTTAGAATTCCTCAAATTACTGAAGTTTATGGATCTACTGAAGGAAATGTTAATATAGGTATGCTTATTTAGCAGATAATGGTTGTATTTTTTAAAACTTGTTTTTCTGTTTTTAGCTAATATAGATAATACAGTTGGTGCTGTTGGCTCTGTTCCACAATTTTTGCCAAACTCTCTTATTCCTGTTGCTATAGTAAAAATCGATATGGAGACTGAAGAGCCAATAAGAGATTGTGATGGACTATGCAAAAGATGTGATAAAGGTATTTATTTATTTTTCATTTATATTATCGTTTGCTTTTGAAAATGTCCGATTTATGAATGTCACAATAAATCTCTTAGTAATAAAAATATGAAGTACATACAAGGTCAGTCATTATTTTACGATGTCAAGAGATTTAGTTGGATGTCGTTCCAGAATGACATGTCTGTCTCCTGGTCTAATCGAGGTCGATGTATACTCACTATTTAACAATTGGCCCTCTCACATTCTTGCCAATGAATACATTCACTCTCAACACACGCTAGGCACATAAAACTATTAGTACTATATGCAACAACCCTGTTTCCTCGAAAAATCGGAAAGAGGACTTAAATACTCGCTAATGTGCTCAAACACAATTCTCATATCAGATGGAATTCGTACATGCTCCCTTATGGAACCAAGAAATTGCACCCTTCAATTAGGTGGGACACATCGAACAACCTTTCTTTGCAAGATGGACACATGTGCTGGCTTTGGCCCAAAAGTAAGAGTGTGTTTCAACTTTGACCTATTTTAATCGGGTGAGGATTACCCTTTTTCTACGAGTCAGGACCTCTGAGTCAGGACCTTTGATACACGAGACCTTTTCTCTGCTTCTCTGGCCAACTGATGCTGCCACTTTCTTTTAATCATGTTCTCCTCTATATCTGTTTTAAATGATGCACTCTAATTATTATTATATTAACATGATGACTTAAAAAAGTATCCATTTTACAGATGAGACAGGAATGTTTGTTGGACTGATCAAAAATAACGATCCTTCAAGACAGTATCATGGTTATGTTAACCAAGCAGATTCAAAAAAGAAAGTTTGGAGGGATGTTTTCTCTAAAGGCGATTCTGTGTTTGTATCTGGTGAGTAAACATTTTAGATACACCTATAATTACATTGTGAGCTATTTTGTGGAAGTATGTGCGTTAGTAGTTCCATTTCCAATCTATTTATCATTGTTGCTTTGGTATGTCAGATATATTTCACTATCTTGGATGATAGCAAATGATCAAAGTATAAGATTCTAATTATGAGAGTTCCTCTCGGGGATGAATTTAGTCATTTCCGATCATTTTGGTCTGCCTATTTCAACTGTTTTGATCTGTCAGAAAATTTTTGTCATTTAACTTTCTTGTGATGCTCAACTTAAGCTGGCAAGAATCCAAAGCACAGCAGACAGACTAAAATAATCAGAAATGAACAAATTACAGATTATAATTGTTGACATTTTATAGTACAGAATATTTTTTAATATTTTAACATAAAAAAAAATTATGAAATCGTGAGATGTAGTCTAGTGTGATGTAGGTTTCAAAAAAAAAAAAAAAAAACATTTTCTTTATCGTGCCAACGTTTCGATCTTTATTAAGATCATCTTCAGGGCCTGGGATTTACAAACATTGTTTACATTTAACAAATACATTTAGGATGTGGAAAAGTGAATTTATACAATGCAAAATATATTTTTTATATTCAATCAAAGTATTTCTTTACATTTAACAAATACATTTAGGATACACACTTTTCCTCATCCTAAAAGTATTTATTAAATGTAAACAATGTTTGTAAATAAATCCCAGGCCCTGAAGATGATCTCAATAAAGATCGAAACGTTGGCACGATAAAGAAAATGTTTTTTTTTTTTTTTTGAAACCTACATCACACCAGACTACATCTCACGATTTCTGAATAATTATTGATTAACGGTCACTAATCACATAAAAAAAATATTTTTTTAATAACAAAGTTTATTGAAAAATTGATCTAATTTCCTTACTTTAAACAAAACTTACTATTATTTTGGTACCACAATGGCTGTAATAAGGATGCTTGGCCTTAAAATTTTTGTGACCCGTAAAAGTAAATGTGACATATAGGTTCTGGCAAACTGGCAAAAAAGGCAGACGAAATCCCAATCCTGACTGCAGGCTTACACTTTTCCTCTGAAACAAATTTAAAATGGAAGTATTGCAATTTGACCGAGAAAAAGCATCAGTGTTAGAAATAAAAAATACAAAAACTAATAAAGAAAACAAACACTACTATTTTTATCTTGCTCCATCTTTTGTCACGTGTTTTGAAATTTTTTTCCTCAGGTGATCTTATGTTGATGGATGAATTTGGCTACATTTATTTCAAAGATCGTACTGGAGATACTTATAGGTAAAAAACTAAAAATGGTAACTGATGTCATTCGATAGTAATACATATTTTATCGGTTGTAAAGGTGGAAAGGGGAGAACATAGCCACCAGTGAAGTTGAAGCGGTTATCAGTTCAGTTGCAGGACTGAGGGATTGCTCAGTCTACGGTGTAAAGGTATACTCAATTAATTATATGATAAATTATCTACTACATTTGTCTAAAAATCAGATAGGAGACTTGGAAGGCAAGGCAGGAATGGCTGCGGTCGTCGATCCTAACAATCTGCTTGACTTGCAAATGTTTACCAACGGTGTGGACAACTCATTGCCGATAGCTGCAAGACCGATTTTCCTTAGAGTCCTTCCAAGCATGGAAATGACAGGCACTTATAAGATGAAGAAGGTACTGCTCCAAAAGGATGGTTTCGATCCAGACATCATCAAGGACAAGTTGTATTTCAGGCAAGGCCCAACTTTCGTCCCCCTTACAAAAACACTTTACACCTCAATCATCAATGGTGACATAAAAATATAAACGGGAAATATGTGCAAATTATTATATTTTTTAATTTTTAATCAAAGGAGGCATATTGTTACCTGCCCCAAAAAATCAATACAAGGGTATTATTCAAATTTAAACTTGATTAATAATTACGATCAATCAAATTCATGGGGGTTATTTTTATTGATTTGCATTAGCCTCTACCTCTGTTTATCTATTGTCTATGAATTATATATGATTTATATAGGTAAATTTTCATCTGCGACAATTTTAAAAGTTGGTAGCAGCAATATAGGTTGGGCGTCTCATTTCATTTTTAATATTATGAGACTGGTTATTTAATTAGTGTTAGTGTACACTAATTGTGTTAAAGTGTTGGTGTTTTTATGACAAGAGAAAAAACAAGAATGTAATTCTTGTTGAGACTGCATTCCTATTTCTGCCAAAGTTTGAAACCATGACATCAGCTTGTATTTTATAACTTTTCTTTCCATTTTTGATATCCTTCATTAAATATTAATTTTGTGGTGAAAAAATAGCATATTACTTGTAGGTTTAAGACTCTTTAAACTAATTCCACCATTATGTACCTGTTTCTTATTTTTGTTCTAAATTATATTTGTTTTCTGTCATATGTTAAATGTATAATAAATGTGATTTTGTATTTTAGCTAGCTTTCAGGGGAGAAAATATTTATAATTGATAGTTATTGTTGTAGACAACCTTAAAAGTCCTCCTGTCAACAGGAGAAAACAAGTTCCAAAATTGTAATTCTTGATGAAAGATTTTTTATTAATATATAAATCTTAAATCTGACATGTGTGATGCTATGACTAGAACATTATCAAAGAAAACTTAAACATTAAAAAATCATTGTTAAAATCAATAATTTTGATAATTTTAAAATTTGCATAATGGGATTTGTCATTTGGAACTTGTGTCACTAGTCGGTCTTGTCCTCTTTCTATCCCGGGCATGTTCACTAACACTGATTGTACTACTCATCTAGAAAATGCCGATAAAATCGTTTATCATGATGAGAATGTACTTTGACCTAATGGACAAGAAAATTGTTTTTCAATGTTGTCAATTAAATCTGTCTAAAACATAAAAAGTAATTTAATTTTGTGATAGTGTTAGTATTATTACTTTTGGGTGTTTATAATTTTAATTTTTGCCTAAATATTTTCTGTGATAAAATACTCATGTCTAAAATTTTGTCCTATATTTTGTTCTTAACTTTTATTTTATAATTGCAAAAACATCAGTATTAACTTTCTCAAGACATTAAAAAAAAGGACTATTCCTATGTTAACTCGCTGTGTTGTATGTTTTATTGAAAATATATTGTTATGATTATAATTATTATTTTAGGGCATGAACGATAAACTTGAAATACAATTACAGGAATTTTAGTATTTATATCTAGTCTTAATTTAGGTTTAGAAAAAATACACTTATTAAATTAAATGCATGTCATATTCTTGTTTGCACCTCAATAATAAATGTATTTAATTTTTTTTTAAATACTGTCCAATCTCTACAAAATAAATTATTTAAGTTTTCTGTTACAAGTTATTTCTGTAATAATATACAAGGCAAACTCAAGTAAAAAAGTGTGTGGTGTTTAGTGACCGTTTGTCAATGATTATTTGGAGTTCGTGAGACCGCATCTCACGATCTCCAAATAATCAAGTAAAAAATTTGCAGAACGTAGTGTTGAAGTTTGAAAAACTTTTCAAACAAAACTTTCAATTTTTCCAAATCCTAGGGGACCGCGGTAGCCCCGGTAAGCATGAGAGACTCTCATGCCGCGGTCGTGGATTCGATTCCCACCGTCGCCTCTGGCCCTTTTTTCCCGATAACCCCCCAATTTGAACACACAAGAATTCGTACCATGGCTAATATGCAAGACCATAAGGCCAATTAAAAAAAAAAAAAAAAAAAAAAAAAAAAAATTCCAAATGTTTTGATTCATGTTATTTGATGAGTTTTGGATTAACCACCAAATTTAATCATCAATCACTTGCAATATTGCTGAAATTGATTTTAAAACGAAAATACAGTGCTCTCCCCCTAATCCGAACTGTAAAAAAAATAATCATAAATTGAGAACATTAAAGGAAACGATTGAAACATTATTTGGGGATGATTGCATGATTTAGGTTTCATTTCACCATGCACAGTGAGTCCAGTCTCATGGATCTCTTTGTTGCATAATGCGAAGAAAGAGAGAGAGAGGGAGAGAGAGTAAATGAGGGAATGTGTATGACAGAAAAAGTGTGTATGTGTGTGTGTGTGTGTGTGTGTGAGAGAGAGAGAGAGAGAGAGAGAGAGAGAGAGAGAGAGAGAGGGAGATAGTGAGTAAGTGAATGAGACAATGAATGTGGTTTTATTTAGTGTCAGAATTTGGTCAAATACTGACCACTTTTACATTCAAAAGAAAGAGAGTGAGAGGGAGATAATGAGCGGGTGAGTGAGTGAATGAATGTGGTTTTATATATTGTCAGAATTTGGTCAAACATTGACCACTCTTACATTCTAAAGAGAGTGAGAGAAGAAATGAATGAGGTTTTATTTAGTGGCAGAATTTGGTCAAATACTGACCACTATTACATTCAAAAGAGAGAGAGTGAATGAGGGAGAGTGTGAAAAAAAAGAAAAGTGTGTGTGAGAGAGAGAGAGAAAATGGTGATTACGAATGGGTGAGTGACAGAATGAATGAATGCAGTTTTATTCTGAGAGATTTTTAGTGAGAAAGAGAGTGAGAAGTGTCATGCGAAAGACCAAGACCAGATGAGACTACGAATTTGTGAGAATTTCTTTTGCTCAGTGAATTCTCCCTTCACTACTTGAAAATAAAATGATAGATCAGTCTATATTTTTCTTGCATTCAGTAAAAATGCGTGAAAAAGAGGAAGAAGCACTGAATAAAACATTAAATTTTTTAAAAAACTTAATTTTTTATAGCAAAAATTGTCAGTATATATGTATTCTAATAGGTGTAATTTTGTGTATGCAATAATAATAAACTGTATTGAATGTTTTTGTACATACGTATTTTTTAAAATCTGCTGTACCCAAAGTTTTCAGTAATCTGACTACTCCCCTGCAGCTTTTGATTATTGTGAGCATATATTAGCAAATGTCATTACATATGAGTATATTATAAAAAGATGTAATATCAAACATTTAAACTCACCATACAAGCAGAAGGAGTTATGCTGAGTGATGATTTTAACAAAATATAAAAACAACCTGTGTTTTCTTCAGTCAGAAGACCAGATAAAGAAAGTAATATTAAATCACTTAATGACTTTATCATGGAAAGGCCCTGGAGGGGCAGAGTGTATAAGGGGGTGTTACAGATGTGACCGGTCCTTGGACTAAAGTCCAAATGGTAGCATGATTAATGCACAAAGAGCTCCCTCAGTCACAATATCACCAGTTAGTTCTACTCAATCAAGGCACATTCAGCCTTATTTGCACTTATTAGACACAATGGAACTAGACATCAGTTCGTATTTTCACTCTTCGTCCACACAACCAATGGCGTTATTTTCTTTTATGGCCAAATATTTTTGCACTTTTCTGTCGTATTTTTTGCCAATGAAATGTGTCAAAAAAATCGCTATTATACTTAAGACATTGCCAAGGGACTGGAAGTAAGTATTGTTTTTGTCATTTTTACATTTTCTAATATTTACATTGCTTTTACTGACAGTGTTTTAATAGGGCTTTCAATGCAGCGGTTCACATTTTATTCAGCTCTTTCTACTTTAAATTATTTAACTGTACGGTGACAAATGAATTTGAAAAGTTGGTGAGAAAACACCCGAACAAAGTATGCTTTCATTTTGAAGAGCAGATATGGACTTTTAAACAGGTCAGTGCTTTTTATTTAAATAAATACATAAATGAATCCTACAGTACATTCTATTAGTTATAAAATTTAATGGATTAACAAAAATCTTTTATTAAATTCATTTATGGCATTCAGAACTTTTCTAACATTTATTATGTTAACTTACCATGTTATGATAATATCAGAGGAATTCGATAATTAATTAATTGACTGTCCTTTTCAAGGGCAATGGTTGCAAGGTCCATTCTAATTACGTCTCTCTTGCTTTATCTAAACAACTATTTATTATTTACAGTGATATCCTTTAACAATACAAATTATAATTTATGTTTTGGTAAAACATTTAGTAAATCTGCAATCAAATTTAACAATATTTAGATAAAGACAGAGTAAGAATGTTGATGTAAAATCAGTGTCATCACATGTCTACAATCAAAACTGATGGTTAAAATGCCAAAATGCATTAAACTAAACCATACAGTAAGAATGATGTCTTTTTATTTTTCCCCATCGATTATGGAGATAAGGAATTGGGGGAGCTCTCCCTGAGCACTGCAGCTTTACAGTTTATCGTACACCTTCCTGGTTCTATTTTGGGACTCGCAACTATACACGTGTAAATTGAGCCCTGTCTTCCTTTGAAAAAATGAAAAAAATTAAAAAAACTTTTTTTTTTGGGGGGGGGGTCAGGATCGAATTCAGGATCTCTGAGACCCGATCCCACCGGGGACTTCTATTGACGTGTCAACTTTCATGTGGCCACCGTCCCCCTTATTCGTCTGAAAAATCCAGAGGCAACTGTTAAACAACAACAAATCGAACCCACAACCACAGTGTCTATTGCCGAGAGTCTGACACCTTAACTACTCGTCTACCGCAGTTCCCATGTTAAGACATGAAGAAGATTTTGTATTTTAACAAGTGTCATACGCTTGGAGACTAGACGGACCATGGTAGCCGAGTGGTTATGGGGTCCAAATCGTATTCTAGGTTCAAATCCTGGCAAAACCCATGGTTTTTTAATTGATTAGAATATAAAAAACATATTGTAATATGGTTTCATCCTTCATCACAACACCTATCGGATGTTAAACCCTCCTATATGACAGGGATTACTTATTTCTGTGTCCTATACATTTAACAAAAAAATTTCTTCACTTGGTTAGAGAAAATGTTTTTGTATAATTTTCATAATTTAATGTATTTTAAGTGATCTACATTGCAATTATTAAGCATTGTCACTAATCTAAAGTAGACTAAAGATCGTTTAATGAACCCTTGTTTAGCTTCTATAAATGGTAGATAATGGTTAGTGGTGATAGATAATGGTGTTGTAGAAATTAAAAGATAAAAACTTCTATCTCCTCTTTAATCGAATTTAATTGAATTCAGTCAGTCAGAAAGGTTTATTTATCCATATTCAATATTTATACAACTTCTCCCTTTGGATTTAATTAATCTTGTCGACATGCTAAGTCAGTTTTAATCAAACTCTGTTCAATTATTGTTTACACCGTAAAACTGATAGTAGTTTTAGCTGAAAAAATTTTTTAGATGTTGATAATAATACAAAACAAAATTATTGAAACGTGATTTCATCTGAGATAAAGTTAAAAATAGGAAAGAATGCAGTAAAAAAACACTTTCTTTTAATAAACTTATCTCTGTAAACAAACTGGTGAAACAAACATTTGCTCGTTAATTTTTAAAAAGAATTCAATTTTTACCTTAAAATGCTTCCCACATATTTATGTTTTTAATAGAATGTCAACACATTTATTTCACTCGTACTATTAAAGCAATCGTTTTTCTTGTAATTGTCCAGGTGGATGAATACACTAACAAGGTAGCACAAGTGTTCCATAATGCTGGATACAAGAAAGGTGACACGGTTGCGATCTTCATGACAAACAGGCCCGAATATGCATGCATTTGGCTGGGCCTGGGGAAACTCGGCATCATCTCTGCTCTTATTAACACAAATTTAAAGCTCAAACCTTTAACGTACTCTTTAGGAATCGGCGCTTGCAAAGCTGTTATTTTCTCCAATGATCTTTGCTCTGGTCGGATATTATTTTTTGCTGATTTTGACTAAATTTAAATTTGTACTTAAACAACATTTAATGTGCAGCGATTCACGATATCAGGCCATCCTTGGAAAGTACCATAAGGCTTTTTCAACTGGGCGGTGTACCGAAAGAAGGGATTTCCAGTTTGGACAATGCGCTTAAAGTTTTGAAACCTGAATTTTCAAATGTCAATGTTAAAATTAATTTTAATGATCACCTTCTTTATATATATACTTCGGGTACCACGGGTTTTCCAAAGGCGGCTATCATGCCTCATTCAAGGTATTTCATCGTTGTAAATCCAAATCAAAGAATAGACACTGATTTCTTATAATTTTCAGATTTTTATTGTTTTCGAGCTTTGCGAGATACCTGCTTGATTTAAAAAGAGATGATATCGTTTACAACCCACTTCCTATGTACCATACGGCCGGGGGTATTCTTGGTGTCATGACTGCTATAACTTTGGGTGCTACTGCTGTCATAAAGCGCAAGTTCTCTGCATCATCTTATATTCCAGACTGCATCAAATATAAATGCACAGTAATATAAAAAATTCAACGACTTATTTTAATTTAATTGACGACAATCGTTCGTTTTTAGGTTGGACAGTATATCGGTGAAATATGCAGATACATTTTGTCAGTTCCTTCGAAGCCTAGTGATAAAGAGCACAGGCTGAGAATTATGGTAGGCAACGGGCTCAGATCTTCTATTTGGGCTCAGTTTGTCAGTAGATTCAACATCCCGAACGTTATGGAAATTTATGGCTCGACAGAAGGAAATCTTTTAATCGGTGACTTCAATTAGACAGTTAACCAAACCTTAACCTCAAACAACTTAATTTGTAATTTTTTTACAGCAAATGTTGACAATACAATCGGTGCAGTTGGTTCCTTATCAAAAGCTTTTCCAATGTTTAATAAATATATTGGATCAATCATAAAAGTAGATCCAGATACAATGGAGCCCATAAGGAATGAGAAAGGTTTTTGCATTGAATGCAGTGTTGGTGAGTTTTTATGTTATATGTTTTAATAGATTTTTATATTTTTTTATGGCCTTATAACTTTTATATTAGCCAGAGTTAGTTCGTTTCTCAAATTTCAAGGGTGACAGTGCAAATCAAACCCGTGACTGTGGGGGGTCTAATGACCTAACTGCTCAGCTACAGCCATCCCATGTTTATACAGATTAACTTTACAAGAAATATTATATAAGAATTTACTAAAGTTTATCTTTAACTTATTGGATATATATTTGATTGATATAGAATAATTATGCCCCACCTTTATTATACTGACAATCCAATTGGTATAAACAATTGTCAAAAGTTAACGAAATTGTTGTAAAGCCTACAAATATATAACTAACTGGGTTTATTTTACTAAAGTTTAGTTTTTATCCTGTTTTCAGGTCAACTGTTTCAAATACACCGAACTTGACATCACTTTATACATGTCAAAAATTTAATTTAATTTGAATTTTGTATAATTGTTATAACAGGAAATGCTAGTTTTTATTTTGAATCTCCCCCTTCTTATAAATTTAGATAATAGTGAAAATTATCGAGCTACTTATTTGACCAAAGCAACAATTGTGTTGTTTTATAAATAATTCATTAATCAGATAACGATACGAATAAATTGTCCAGGACTGTTATCGCAAAATATCACAAAAGGGGGAGTTTTTAACAACGTCTAACAATTGAAATGTTCCTATTCTTTTGCTATATTGCTGGCCAATTTATATTAAAATTTCAGAAATTGTTAAACACCACCATAAAGAAAGATATAAATTTATATTTCTTCCTGATAAATAAATTGACATTTATATGCTGCCACATTCATACTTTTGACCACTCTAACTTCACTACTAATAATTTAGGAAGGCCCAAAAATTTAAGATCTTGCAGCCAAATTGGTACAGGCTGTAATTCTAAAGGGGAGAAATTTGTCAAAATCCTTGTGTAAAGTGATATTTCATTAACAACACACATACCTTAAATGTAATGACAGCATTAATAATAAATTAAGTATGGTACAAGATATATTAATTCAAAATATTACTAAAAAAATAAATTCATGAATTAATTATTTATGGTGAAGTAAATTCTAGTTTGTTTCTTATTCTATTTCTAATAGTTTATTATTGATTTTAATACCATATTAATGTATAGTTAGTAAAACAATAAAATAAATAGTATGGCTGCCATGACGCTATCTGTCAAAAATTAACCAAATCTGTACAATCTATTATTGCTATATAATTTTTTTTTTTAAATATGTTTTTCATTCATTCACTCATACATCTTAAAAACTGGTTAAAAATCTGCTTGCTTATTGCCACCCAGACACATCACTATGGTCAGCATTGCTCCTGGATGATATGCCTTGAAAAATCATCCTAGCCTGGCACTCTGGCTGCAGAGGGATTGGGGGGCAAGTAGACTTAAGGTGAATCGGAGGTTTCTAGGTATGGGGGGCAATAGAAAGGGCTTGGACAGAAGGGTTATCATGAGAGCAGAACTTCAGAAAGCATATAAACTTAGAAATGTAGTAGGGGCGTTGCAGAAGCCGTTCTGAAGACTTTTGATTGGAATGCTTGGATGGCTTGTGGTACCCCACAGTTCTGCTCAGTATGTCCAAATAGGTTAAACTATTGCTTTGTAGAGTTAGTTTGTTTATCTAAGTCATGTCTGATTTTGGTGCTAACAGTCTTCTAAGTTGTCCAAGTCTTCTTTTCAGTTCTTGACCATTCTAGTGTGGGAATTCAAAATCATTATACTATATTTTGCAGATGAGCCTGGCATGTTTGTTGGCATCATTCCCTGGAAAGGGTCTATGAAAGAATTCTATGGATATGTTGACAAAGGGGAATCGAACAAAAAATTTATTTACGACGTATTCAAAAAGGGAGATCGTGCGTTTGTTTCAGGTATACCAGTTGTCTTGCTTGCACCTGAATGGTGTTTAATCTCTTAATGATTTTTTTTTTTCAGGAGACCTTATGGTTCAAGATGAAATGGGTTACATTTATTTCAAAGATAGAACTGGAGATACTTTCAGGTAAAATTACATATGATTACGATTATTCGTAATTATTAAAAATGTCCTATGTTCATATAGATGGAAAGGTGAAAATGTATCAACATCAGAGTGTGAATCCTTGATAAGCAGTACTATTGGCCTCACAGATTGTGTGGTTTACGGAGTACAGGTAAACAAATTTTATCAAAAACTTTTATGGATCGCATATTGATAGCCAATATTCATTTTGAAAGGTTCATGATTTGGAAGGTCGAGCGGGAATGCTTGCAGTTCTAGATCCTGACTGTAAATTAGACATGGATAAACTTGCAAGGGCGTTGGATTTGACTCTACCCAAATACCAACATCCGATCTTTATTAGGTTGCTCAGTGAAATAGAAATGACTGGTTAGAAAACACCTTGACACATTTATTAAGTAAATTAAATTATTAAATGTTTATTTTATTTTCAAGGCACTTTTAAGTTTAAAAAACTCAATCTTCAAAAGGAAGGTTTCGACCCGAATATCATTAAAGACCCGATTTTCTTCAGGAAGGGAAGCACATATGTGAGGATGACACGTGAACTACACGATCAGATTCTGAACGGGTCGATTTCTTTGTAATATTATTTTCAAAATTGATCCAGTTCCTTTTTTTAAACAATTTGAATTCCGTTAATTTACTTTATTGCAATTTCTAATAAATACAATCAATTTGTGATACGTTGTAAAGACTTCTATCTTGTATTGATTTTAAACTGAACTTTTTATTCACATACAATTATTGTATTAATTGAAAATTTTATTGTAAATATGTTTTAGTTTTAATTGAGGGAATAAATTTTCTCATTTTTTAATAGATGAGGTAGTTATTTATTTTTTTAAATTGTTGTTTAGTATGTATACAATAACATGTAGGGGTCATTTTAAATAAATTTGTTTTATAAATATCAGTCATTGTTTAATACATTTAGCACAATATGATATATTAAAAAAAAGAGAAAGAAAAAAGATAAAACATATCTCAGTTTATCTTCTGTACCACATTTGGAAAGTGTTCCATCTCTTGATTTTCTTCTGAAGTTGAAGAACTCCGTACAATAAAGCCTCTGCGCTTGGTGGACATCCAGGTACATATATATCAACAGGAATAATTCTGTCGACTCCCCTCACTACTGAATATGAGTAATGGTAGTAGCCGCCGCCGTTGGCACAACTGCCCATAGAAATGACCCATTTCGGCTCAGGCATCTGATCGTAGACCTTACGAACTGCCGGTGCCATTTTATTAGTGACCGTTCCAGCGACTATGATGATATCTGTTTGTCGTGGTGACGCCCGAAAGACCACACCGTAACGGTCCATGTCATACCTAGGAGACGCCATGTGCATCATCTCGATAGCACAACATGCGAGTCCAAACGTCAAAGGCCAGATCGAGTTCTTCCGTCCCCAATTCACAAGATCGTCAAGCCTCACCATGGCAAATTCTGCCCAAGTGTCTGTTTTCCCAAAAGGAGAGTATGGCCTTCGTTTTTCATCTTTACAATCGGTTGTACAGTTAATAGATTTTATCTTTGGCAAAATTGTCGGCATCAGTTTGCCCAATTTGTGAATAGAATGCAAACTTTTAAACATGATTATATGATTAACTATTAAACTTAATAAATATTATTTTCAAATATTTAAAAATCTCTCACTTTATTCACTTTTATGCAAATTGTGTTGCACTAATTTTTATTTAATAACATATTATTTATTGACCAGCTGATTAAGATAAAGGTAAAAGAATAATAATACCATATGGAACACCTTTGCTTTCTTTTTATTAATTTTTATTAATTTATTTTTTTATTACAGACTAAAAAAATTAAAAACCTAAGCCTTTTTAATCGCTAATGCGTATTTTAATACCAAACAAACTGGTTCAAATACTTGTCAATTCTGTTAACAAGCAGGACAATTGAAACTATAAAAGAAGAAGTCGACTTCACATCTTCACACAATGTCTTTTTAATTAAACAATTAGATAAAAAGACTTTTGGGATTCCTTTTCTAATGAGAATTCGACCTCCCAAACTTGCAACAACTTGGGTAGATTCTGCAATGTCTCCGACTCCAACAAAGACACTTTCTTGGGCAAAGGCTCGAGATCATACACCTTTGGATCCATTCTGTGAGGATTGTGTATTTGTTTTTGTCATCCCAAGTAAAGGTTCAGGGCCTATGTATGGTCTTACAGATCCTCCTCTAGCGAGTGTGTCTGCTTTTACGTTACCCCAAATTCCTTTGTAGCTTGGCACCCACGATATCATCGGGTTGATGTGGTTCCCCAGGTTTTGGAGATTTTGGATGCATTCACTGATTAATTTTGACGTGATTTTTTTAAACACTAATGCTTTTT
The DNA here is from genome assembly GCF_000648675.2 of Cimex lectularius. Taxonomy (NCBI): domain Eukaryota; kingdom Metazoa; phylum Arthropoda; class Insecta; order Hemiptera; family Cimicidae; genus Cimex; species Cimex lectularius. Next base: position 1,108,672 of record NW_019392662.1, read on the forward strand.
AGCTGTTTGGCTATTCAATCTAGCGAGGATTTTTTGCCACTGTAACCTCTGCGAAGTTTTCTGAGGGTACAAGCATTGATGGCGTATATTCCTGCTTGAAAGAACAAAGAGTACTTCTCTAATGAGTTCAATTGCTCATATTTTGGGCTTGTACAGAAAATACCCGATCTGGTTTCTTTGTTTGTTTTTCAGCCCCTGTATAGCATATCATTTTATTAATTATAGTTTTGTGCCCGAATTGTTTACTTCCCATCCAATTTGATTGTTTTTGGAGCCTAAATGAGTTTTTCCAACTTTTCCTTGTACAAATGGTTCCATTGGAGATACGTTGGCAAAGCTTCTAGTGCACTTGTAGGGGTTAATCTCATTGCCCCTATGATACACAGGTTTGCTAATCTTTGTATGCTGCCTAGTGTTTGATTAGATAGGTTTTGTTGAGCTTTGTTCCAACAGATTAGTGATCAATAGGTATTTTGAGTCTTATTACTGCCATAGCCAATGGACCATTTTCGGTTTTAGTCCCCAAGATTTGCTTAGGGGTCTTCTTGCAGAGAACACAGAGAGAAGATCGAGAGAGAGAGAGAGGAGAGAGAGAGAGAGAGAGAGAGAGAGAGAGAGAGAGAGAGAGGGGGAGAGAGAGAGAGAGAGAGAGAGAGAGAGAGAGAGAGAGAGAGGGAGGGAGGGAGAGGGTGTGTGAGAAAAAAGAATGCGTGCGTGTGTGTGTGTGTGTGTGTGTGTGACTGAGATATAGAGTGAGAGTGAGAGAGAGAGAGAGAGAGAGAGAGAGAGAGAGAGAGAGAGTGAGAGGGTATGTGAGAAAAAAAGAAAGCGTGTGTGACTGTGAGAGTGAGAGAAAAAGAGTGAGAGAGAGAGAGAGAGAGTGAGAGGGTATGTAAGAAAAAAAGAAAGTGTGTGTGTGTGTGTGTGAGACTGTGAGAGTGAGAGAGATAGAGAGACTGAGAGTGAGAGAAAAAGAGAGAGAGAGTGAAAGAGAGAGAGAGAGAGAGAGAGGGAGGGAGAGGGTGTGTGAGAAAAAAGAATGTGTGTGTGTGTGTGTGAGTGTGTGACTGAGATATAGAGTGAGAGAGAGAGAGAGAGAGAGAGAGAGAGAGAGAGAGAGAGAGAGAGAGAGAGAGAGAGAGAGAGAGTGAGAGGGTATGTGAGAAAAAAGAAAGCGTGTGTGACTGTGAGAGTGAGAGAAAAAGAGTGAGAGAGAGAGAGAGAGTATGTAAGAAAAAAAGAAAGTGTGTGTGTGTGTGTGTGACTGTGAGAGTGAGAGAGATAGAGAGACTGAGAGTGAGAGAAAAAGAGAGAGAGAGTGAAAGAGAGAGAGAGAGAGAGAGAGGGAGAGAGAGAGAGAGTGAGAGAGAGGGAGGGGGGGAGAGAGAGAGTGAGAGGGTATGTGAGAAAAAAAGAAAGTGTGTGTGACTGTGAGAGTGAGAGAGCAAGAGAGAGAGAGAGGGAGAAAGAGTGAGAGGGTATGTGAGAAAAAAGAAAGTGTGTGAGAGTGAGAGAAAAAGAGTGAGAGAGAGAGAGAGAGTGAGAGGGTATGTGAGAAAAAAAGAAAGTGTGTGTGTGACTGTGAGAGTGAGAGAAAAAGAGTGAGAGAGGGTGAGAGACAGTAAGAGGGTGTGTGAGACAAGAAAGTGTGTGTGACTGTGATGGTGAGAGATATAGAGAGAAAGAGAGATTGTGAGAGTGTGAGTGTGTATGTGAGAGTGAGAGAGAGAGAGAGAGAGAGAGAGAGAGAGAGAGAGTGAGAGTGAGAGAAAGAGAGAGAGAGAGACTGTTAGAGTGAAAGAAAGAGAGACTTTAATTTAAAGTAATAATATTTACAACAATAGAAGAAAAAGTATACATATACACACATGGAGAAAGAACAAAAAAAGATAAAACAGAATATATGTATAACTTGCTAATAAATATTATTGCAATAAAAAAAGAACTAAAATTAAGAAAGGATAAACTGTATATGAAAATTAACTTACAATATTCTGGTCAGGTCGGTGCCTCTGTGGTGCCGGTGGCCACCTGATCTCGGATCCGGAAAACGGACGAGCCGGGCCCCCGCCAAGGCGATAGGGCGCGCTGCTTTTGCCCAACTCGGCCACTCCGAGATAATAAAAGTGAAATAGGCGAGCGAGGTTATCTGGACGAGATAGGATTGACAGTTCGTCCGAAATGACACGCTGTTAAATTGACGATTTTCCACGGAACCGAGCCGACCCAGAGAGGGATATGGATAACTGAACTGAAGCCCAGGACTAAGGAAACATTCGAAAACTCGGTAAGCATTTTGTAAAGGTTTGCATATTGTTCGGCCCGTTACTTTCTGCCAACTGCCCTGAATACAATTTCGTAGATGCCAGCCTTCGCCGAATTCGAACAATTTGACATGTCGACTGATAAAATTATCTCGATGGATGACGATTTTTGAGTTGTCGTTCGGACGAGGATCGCCGGCCCGACGAGGCAACTTTTCCCGTTTGCACAATCCCGTAAAATGTTACCGTTTCGGTTGACAAGGGACTTTTACTTTCTGCCGAGTTGGGATTTGCAGATGTTCGCCTTTTTAAAAAGTAACGAAACACCGTAAAAACCACTTGCAAAACACGCTAGTACGTAAAAAAAAATCTCGCCGTTGATCAAAACATATTTAAAATTCCAAAAAATACCCACTGGTTAAATCTTAGTGTTTAAAAAAATAACAAAGTTTTTGATTACACGATATAAATTTAAATTTCTAGTTAATATGACAGAAGTTATGTCCAGGATGAAGCATTTTCCGAGCAGATTGGTAACAGCTACTTGATTAAGACTGTTAAAAATTATAAAATTTGTTGACCGCTCCTCACGACTTCAACAAATTATTGAACAACCTGTCATTAAAAAAACAACAAAACTACACTAATATTTGAGTTAACACAAGTTAAATATGTTGAACCAATTTAACGTCTGGAACGTAATAAATAACCCAGTGCCGATTCAGCATGTGTGACAGTTGTAACATTTCTTGTTTAGATATAAAATGTGATAATAAGATCGCCTCTTAACATCCTGGTCTATCTTTATTTGTGCCTTTCATCATTGTCTTCAGTAATGGGTTTAATAGAGAAATACTCGTCTCAATAAAGAAGAGATTTTGTCGCCATGGATCATCTTTGATCATTGTTGCCTGTCATGATGTTTTGGGCTGTTAATTTGTGAAGGCATTTTTGTTCTTCAATACTGGGTTTCGTCAAGGAAGACTTATGCTCAATAAGGGAGATATTTTGGTCTGCTACATGATGATTTTGTGATTGGATCTTTTTTGTTGACTATGCCTGTCTAGTCTTGCTATTTTGTTCTGTCAGATGTGCTTCTCTTTAAGGAAATGATTTTGCTCTATTCTTTGATGATTTTGTGCCTGGATCATCTTTGATAACTGGGTCTGTCTATTCTTCTGTTTAGGTCTGTCAGACGTGTTTTTGCAATTAATTTATCTAATTTAGTCATATGTATTTCATAATCTCTCAATAATGAACAGATTCTGTCATGGTCTGTTAGACAATCATGATCATCTTTGCCTGTCTATTCTTGCTGTTTTTTCTGTTGTCAGACTTATTTCAGCATTTTGTTATCTTCAGCAGTGGGTTTAATAAACAAATATTTATGGTAAATAAGGAAGAGACTTTGCTGGTCTGCTAGGTGATGAATCTGCACTTACATCATCATTGATCACTGTTGCCTGAATATTATGTCGTTTTGGTCTGTCAGACATGTTTTGGCATTTCATAATCTCTCATTGAGGAAGAAATTTTATCATGGTTTTCTTGGCGATCATGATCATCTTTGCCTGCCCAATCATGCTGTTTTTTTTCTGTTGTCAGACTTATTTTGGCATTTTGTCATCTTCAGTAGTGGGTTTAATAAAGAAAAACTTATGTTCAATAAGGGAGAGTTTGTGACCAGGTCTGCTAAGTGATGAATCTGTAGTTTGATCGCTTCTGATCATTCTCACTTGGCTTCTCTTGCTGTTTTGATCTGTCAGACGTATTTCGGCATTTCATATTTTCAGCAGTTGGTTTAATAAAGATGTACCCCTGATTTGATCTAAATAAGGAAGAGATTTTGCCGTGGTCTGCTAGGTGATGAATCTGCACTACATCGTCCTTGATCATCCTTGCCTTTCTATTCTTGTTGTTTTTGTCTCTCAGTCGGATTTCAGCATTTCATCTCAGTGGGTTTTAAGATGAGGATGACTGAATGATAAGAAGCGAGGGATTTGTATTATTCAAGCACTGTACCCTTTTAGCATATTCTATTTTTCCTAGTTCCTCAATTCAAGTTGAGTTAACTCAATCCTTCTCTCTTATGAGGTCATGGACTGCCATTGCTACAGTTCTTTTCCCTTGCTCTTCTTGATATCCTAGACTATGTCTCCATTGATTAGTTGCTTTACATTAAAATATAATATTTTCTGCACTTTCTTCCTCCTCGTATAATCAATGGGGGTCATAATTTAATATATATGTTGTGCAGGTGTTTTCTCTAGTTAGGCTAGTGACTGACATATAGCCTTATCAATACCCCCTGAGTTTTATCTTCTCTGAATGTCACAGTGTGTTTGCCAGTTTTGTTGAGGGTTCTCTTAATAAATTTACTGTGCCTAGAACTTCTGGAGTTCATCCTCTGCTGGTTTTTTTTTCTGGATCCAGTCTGATATGGAGTGTGTTTATCCTTGTCATCACATTTTTGCATTTCATCATTAAAGCAGTGGGTTTAATAAAGTTACGCTAAGTAAGGAAGAGATTTTGCCGTTGGTAGCTTGTGATGAATTTCCTCCTAGGTGCCTTTCATCACCCTTGCCTCTCTATCCTTGCTGTCAGTCATGCTTCAGCATTTTACCAACTTGGAGTTCTGTGCTTGTTAACACATGTTTTCTTGAGTTTAATAAAACAAATGCTTTTATTTAAAAGGAAGAAATTTGAGTGATTTATTCCATTCACTCATATTTAACTTGTGAGATGATTTGTTGTTATCTGTGGGGTGACAAACCAGTAATTTGGCCTTCTCTAATCATCTTAGTCTGCTAATCCTCACTTTTCTGGGACTATTAGTCACATTTTAGCTTTTCGTCATCTTTGGTTGTCAAAAAGCAGTTTCTTCAGCTGTGTTTAATATACTTATAGTTAATAAAGAAGAAATTGTGATCGTTACACCTTTGTAACAATTGTTTTATATGTTCGTATTGAAATTTTCAAATATTTAGGTGTGGACTGTGGGGCGATGAACCTGTATTCAGTCCTTTTCAATCACCTGGTCAGTGTTAGAGTAATTGCTGATATTGTACATGTTTCACCACTGTTTTCAGTGATGATGTAATAAACAAATGATTCTGCATGTGAAACGTCACAATGCGTCAAGCGTACCGAACTGGAGGAAGACCAGTTTGATCAGAAATGACCAGAATAAAGTTTCTTGTTTATTTTGGCAGGCTTCCTACTTTCAGTTTTCAAAGTTCTGCTTGTATTTATTGAGCAGTACATAATTAGTAAAATATGGTCTGATCAGATTAGGTTCTAAGGACTAGCAACATTATAATCTGTCTTAATGTTTACAAGCAGAATTTTCACTTATAAACCAGGCACCACACTTTTCAAAGATTATGAAATTTGTCCTCAAGTACTGACACAAATTAAACACAAGTGAGTATATTCATTAGCGTAAAATATGTTGTGAGAAGGTCATAGCTGTCCGTTAAATATTTTTTGAAGGGTGGGGGGGGGTGTTGCTGTAGAATTATGGCAATAGTTTACTCGACTGTGACCAAAATAGATCAATTGTGTAACCCCTATGAGCTATAGCCATACCTTGGAAAGTGTGTTTTTCTTATATGACTAAACACTTCTCTTAGTGACTCTTTGCGGACTTCTTCTGGTGTGAGCAATGTCCTACTGAAGAGGCTTCACATTCTCAAAGGATATGTGCCAATGTCTATGGTACTGTCAGTCGGCATGTTTCTGTCCCTGTTCTGCCTATCTTCTTCAGATGATAGTTAAGAGGGCATTGGTTAGAATAGAGGCCTATAACTTTCCTGCCTGCTGAGAGAGAGAGGAGTTCCTTCGCCTTCTTTTTTGAGAGATTTATAAATCTCTTAGCTTGCCTCATACCTGGTGCATATTTTTCCAGTTCCAACTTAAACCCATACACACATATACACCGGTGTACCAATTGTGGTTTTGGTCTCGTGGGTCCCATTTTTTGACTTGTTGGCCAGTCTGTTCATTTCCTTCTATGCCTTCAGGTCCGTGAACCCACTTTAAAGTAAGCCTTGTCTGTTTTCCCAGAGCCATTAGGCAATTTAGGCACTCCCAGTCAAGTTGGAGTTAAAAGCATACATATTTTATGCCTTTATGGCTGCCTGGCTGTCTGACAGTATGCGTATCTGTGCAACTTCCATATTGTTCATTTTTAACTCCTGTAAAAAATACAAAAGTTGTATTGTATGGACTTCAGCTTGGAAAATTGTTGGTATTAGTCCAAGAGGGTTCGCTGGTATGAGGTTCAGCCCTTTTATCCCTAAGCATACTCCATAATCCATCTTCGATCCATCTATGTACCATATAAGGGCCACCTTTCTTCCAAATGTCTGTATTCCTATTTCCTATGTTCAATAGCGCCTTAGCTTTATGCAGAAAGTTGTCTATGTGTTTTCCCTGTTTTAATCTTTGGTCAAAGTTATCCCTAGGTTATTTTTTCTTTGGAGAAATTTAAAGCATCATCCTTTACAGTGTGAGCTACTTTCTTTTTGTGAAAAGAATGAGATGTGTTTTCTTAGGGTTTATATCTAAACACTTTTTCTCACACTATCTTCCTACAATAATTAGGGAGTTTTGCATCTGGTTTGACAGTGTCTTTGAATTTCTTCCCTTTTATGATCGTTACCAGGTCAACTGCGAAACCTGTGATATTGTATCCTAATAGCTACATTCAGAACAGTAAAATTAATGTCATGTTTTATTTTAAACAGTAAAGTAAAATTTAATAAATTATATTTGGTTTGTTTTTCATAATAAAAATTTACTACTATTATTATTAAAGCAAAATTTCCAATTTTCCAGGTCAAAATGTTCAATAGTATGAAGAACCAGTTCAGGGAGAAGACGGGGAGGGAATTGCCAAAATTCACCCCGCAGAAAGGTGGCCTTTCTAGGCAGTCCAGGCAAGGATCAGAGAGCAGTGTTTGCAGTCTTGTTCTGGACGGTGCTCAACAGCAAGTCCCGCCAGCACCCTCTCCGACTTTGCCACCCCAAGAACCACCACAGATTAAACTGCTTGATGGAAAGGTCAGTTTATACCTTTAATAATGTTTAGATAATGTTTATCTTGTGATAAACAATGTTCTCATCAAAATTTAAAATGTATACATTAGCTAATGAAATGTGGTTTCATAAATGTTTAGATATTTAAAAAAAAAAATCAAGCACATTTAAAGAGTTTCTTGATGAAGTTATGGTAATTGTTTATCAATATGCAAAATTAGAGTAGTTCAAGGACGTATACAACTATTCCAGAAAATAGAAATACACTTAATTTATGAAAGTGAAGAAATTGTTTTAGGAATACAATGTAAATACTGGAGTTTTTTTTTTTTCATTGTTGGTATCATTTTAGGTGTTAAGTCCCAAAGAAGTGAATGTTCTTGCAAAGAAAGAGGACGAGTGGAGAAACAGGCTTGAAAAGACTGTCACAGAGTGGACCAAAAAACTAGAAAAACGGGAAAACGAGCTACAGCAATCTTTTGTCGTCAAAGAAGAGGAATGGAGGAAAAAGGAGTGTGCATTAACTGAGGACCTTCTAAAGCAGACAAATGAATTGCAAGAGGCTCTGAAAGTGGCTGAAGGTATATATTTTCAGTTGAAGATAAATCGATAAAAGTTTTAATTGTCCATTTTCTATTAAAGAGATGAAAAGGCTAAATTTTCTATATCAAGAAGATAAACACACATTGGAAAGCTTCCAGACTCAAGAAATGGCCAAAGTGAAACATTTGGTAAAGAGATTTCTCTCAGATTAAACATACAATTAAAAAAAAATAAATAAACAAAGAAATTGCATTTGTTTTATTTACATTATTGTTTCAGCTTTTAGCGAAGGAGAAAGAATGTAGTGAAACAACTGCAAGTTTAAAGGAAGCAACGACACTACTTGAATCGTTGAAAGCTGAAGTAAATAGGCTGAGGCCATTTGAAGAACAGATAAGCAACTATGAGGTGAGTCTTTGCCAATAATGATTCGTTTAAAAAAATTGACAATTTAAACGTTTTATTTAAATAAGTTATTGATTTTTGCTGTAAGTGATTTTCACCTTTTGCCATATCCCCAGCTTAAGGCACTTAACTGTAGCTTACAAACATTATACAATGGGCTGGATTAGCTATATGTTTGCATGTATAGTCTTTATTTTATTTTCATTTTGTAGTATGTACGAAGAAATTTTATTTTTGAATACACAGTTATTATAATCGTACTTTTACATTGTTGCAAGGAAAGAAATTATTTCTTATTTTATTTTTATTTTTTTATTTTATTACACTATAAAGCACATAATTTTTCTTTCTGTTGTGATTTATGTTTTTCTTCATTTTGTGTTTTAATTTAATTTAGCTTATATCCAAAAAAATTTACAACATCCAGTGTAGCGAAGATGTCTGATGAATTTTCTAGGTATGTACTTTTTTTTTTTTTTTTTTTTTTTTCCTGCATTAACTGAGCATGATACACCATCAGTGTTTGCACAATACAGCAATTGCAAGCTTGTTTTAAACTGCAGATTAAATTTATTATTAAATTGCCTGATAAATTACTATGAAAAAAAATGTTTTGTGCTTGCTAAAAAACATTTTAAAGCTAAAATTTTGCAAATTACTACTACTTCATAATAGTAAAGATTATAATCTGCGCTTAAAATCCATCTGCCAGTTTTGCTGGGAACATAAAAACACAATAACGCTCAAATAATATTTAACACTATTCACATGTGATGTTTGCAAGTATGTTTTAGTAAGTATTGTGATTATAATGTTAAAAGTTGTGCATTTGTTACTGCAACGTAATTGTTATATTCTTTCCCATCCTTCCGTAGAAGAACAAAAATATAACACAAAAATCAATGTGTTTGCATGGCTGATTTGTCAGGTGTGCAAACATTGTTTAATTTACAATGCTAAATAGAACAAAATATTTGATAAAAAATTCATTTGTTTAAAAAGAAATGTAGAAGTATGCATGTTTAAATTGACAATAAGAAAATATTGGTTTATATTGTGTTGCAAAAAGATTTAAAACTTTTGTGTGTCTTGCTCTTTAATCTGATTCTTATTTTTGTTTTGGTTCTGAAAAATTTGAATATAAGCCATTACGGGTATTAAAATTTCTATTTCATAACATGCAAAAAGTACCGTTAAATTATAGTAACCTTTGTTTCTAGCAATTTTACAATTATATAGAGACTTTAAGAAATTAACTGACAATTCTTTGGAAAGGATGTGGCATAACCAATTTGTAGAATCATTTGTCAGGACAAGAATGGAAAAAATGACCATATCAAGAATACATATAATTAAATATATTTTATATTTTTAATTCTGGAAAAAGTCTGTTAGACTTGATGATTAATTACCTGATAGTGTTCAATTGCTTTATCCCTGGTTGTATAACTCCATGAATTTTTAATAAAAAAATTATTCCAGTTTATACATCTAATGGATGAAAAGTTTTTCTATTATCCCTCAACATGAAATGTATGTCTAGATATCATCAGGATTTTTCATAGCTAATTTTGGCACAACTGTCACAGTTGTTTTTAATATTTGAAAACTTCTTTGAAACTTTCCCTGTACCCAAGGGCGTGTATGAAGATACCAATAAATCCACATTTTATCGCAGGTAATAATCCTCATGATGAAAAAATCATCGCTTGCATTAAGAAGCCAAGCGGCATGTTTACTAAAAGTTCATTTTGCTGCAAGGTTAGCTTAAGTATGCTCATGTTGTCTGTGGGGGATACATACTAAGCATCACATCAGAGAGGATCACAAATAATAGGAAATATGTCAAATTTCATGTTTCGAAGCATTTTTTGTATCTCCATACCAATCAGGCATTTTCTGTATTGTGTGCACCTATCGTCAATGTTATGTATGTACTTCTGTATACACATTTAAGTTTTTTTTTTTGTCTCCAATAAGAAAAGTACAATATATGGTAACATACATAAAATTAATTCCATGCAGGATTCCCACTCTCTTTTAGAACTCAACTGGGGGGGGGGGGGCAACTACTGATGAGTGAAAGCACATAAATGAAGAGTCTATTGTAAATGTTATTTTTATTAGAAGAAATTCTGTTAAGAATACTTAAAATGAATAATAATATATTGTATGGATTTAATCCAGTTTACAACAATGTTTAAATATAGAAATATACAATACATAAAATATAACAATATAAAAGTAAAATTTAGAAAACAAAGGAAAAAATTACTTAAGTATTAAACAATATGTAAAGTAAGAAGGTAGCTTAATAGATTATTTCACATAAATGTACTGAAAAAAGATCACATTTATCATTGTTATTGTAAATTTTTAAATTGTCATTGTAAATTAATATAACATATTTTAAAATATTATATAAATAATATTAGGAAACAATTACATAATATGACCGTTGACTGCGACATATCTAGTTCATTTGACATTGATTTTTTTTTTTTTTTTTTTTTTTTTTTTTNGCTCTGACCCTGTCCCAGACTTTCCTGGCGGATGTATGGTGCGTCATTTCTGACACATATCTCGCCAGACTTTCTTTTTTGGCCTGGGACAGGATACGCCTCTCCCTAGCCCTTTTTACTTTAAAATTATCAAGGTTTTCCTCCGTCGGATGTCTTCTGAAGCGTCGGAAAGCTCGCCTCTTCTCCGCGTGTGCGCGGCCACAGGCGGCACTCCACCAGGGAACCCGAGGTCTACAAATAGACATTGATTATTGCATTTTGTAGGAATGGCCTTAAATTATTCTTAATTAAATTGATTTATTACTTCATTCAAGTAATTTAACTTAAAGTCCAAATACCCGTTGGTTATCGCAGATGATAGCTCAAACCAGTTTACTTTTTTAAAAATTATTCTCAATTATAATTACAAAGGATATCAGAATTTGAATCCAGAACAGTGGAAAATATGAGTCAGGTGCCCTAACCACTGGACCATTGCGGTCTCCTATTTTGGCTTTTTAGATTGATTATTACTCTACCTTGCACCAAAACTTTAGCAGCTGTCCATTTTTCTCTCATAATGCTGCAGTAACTACAGTTTTCATTAAGGGATTAAAACCAATAAAATTTCATTAGAAGACAGATAAAAAAAAAAGCAAATTTAAAAATGGTCATTTTTTTATAACTAACTCCTTTTATAAAAAGCATCAGTACTGTAAGTCAAACAATATTTATTTTTTGTATAAAACACCTTAAAAATTTAAGAAATGTCTGCACTGTAAGTCAAACAATATTTATTTTTTGAATAAAATACCTTAAAAATTTAAGAAGTTTGTGAATAACTGGTGCATAAAATCTTGTCTTGCTGTATTAACTGGAATTTCGTTTTGAATCCTTTTGGGTTTTTGATTTACATTTTTGTTACAATTATTAAATTCTAAATTTGTTACACCCACTGCCCTAACTAAGTTTTTGAAAAATTAATTCTATAATGTAAAAATAATGGTTAAAATTGGATAATTTTATCTGAACAGTATTATGTATGTAAATTACATGACAGAACTATAGGAATAATAAAAGTCTTCCAAACAGTCAATTTTAATTGAAAACTTTTAACTTTTGATTATAAATTTGAGAAATATGTAAAATGTTTGAGTAGAATTGAACATAAAAGTGACAATTTACTTAAGAAATTATATGTTCATACAATTTCTACAAAGTTGTAGTACTGCTTAATTTTAATATCTATTGTTTTCATTGTTCTTTGATTCAAATAAAAACCTTTTTATTCCCCATAAAAAAATTATTTAAAAGCAGTCTTTAATAATTAGTTAGGACACTTTGAAAATGTTTTGGTCATAAGAATAGCCTTATTTATAAAGTTTAACAAACAGGATGATATTGAAATGCTGAGACACACATCGGAAAAGGAAAGGTGGAATTTGTCGAGCAAACTCGCCCAGAGTGAGGAACAAGTGAGACACCTCACCGACCGAGTGGCATTGCTGACGAAAAGGAGCGAGTCCGATACTGCCGGACTTGTCGCATCACTGCCACCCGATGATCGTGTTCAAGGTGGGATCTTGAGAAAAACGGGTGTGAACGGTTTTATAGAACTAAATGTATTTCAGCATTTCTTGGGGAGAGAGCACTATTGGAAAGGAGACTGGAGGAAGCTCACGTGCACCTGACTGATATTAAAGCTTCTTGGAGTGCACAAATTTCTTCTTTGGAAACTCAGGTCAGGTTTAGGATAGAACCAAGGTATCAATGGTAAAAGATAACCCCTTTATAAATTTTCTTTCTGAGCAACAATGATATTTTTATCGATGAAGTTTCTAATCTATTATTATTATTATTTTTTTTAACTGATCCAGCCTATATGTATATATATTTATTAAATGTTAAAAAGAATAAAAAGCAATTAGACCTTTTTCCACAGGAAACGCAAAAGTTGACATTTTTACACAAAACTTGACTGTTTTGTCCAGTATGAATGTTTACTGTCTGTACTTTTATTTTTGAAACTTGTTTCAAAATTTTTCATAATTTTTCTGGTAATTAGTTAACATTTATGAAAAAATATGAACTGTTACTATGTTATCTGTTAATTGACCCTTCTGACAAACAGAGTCTTTATCTATCTTCTCTTCTTAAATGTTTAAAATAAAAGTAATAATAAGTAAATCTTGATTTGAATTTAAACTTGCTGGTTTTTACTTTATTATATTGATTTGATGTGAAGATAATTCCTGTTCTTCAATGTACAATATTTTGAAAATGATCATTGTAAAGATAAGATCCATCATCATGATATAAACTAAGAATGAATGAATAAAACGTTTGATTATTTCTAAAACAAAAAACAGGTGGGGAGGTTGAGTCGGCAGGCCGGTGAGGAAGGAGCAGAAAGGCGTCTTGCAGAAGCCAAGGTTACGGAGCTCGAAACAAAACTCGAGGAAGAAGCCAAGGAGAAGCAGAACCTGAGCATCAGGGTGAAATTTCTCACGGAGCAATGCAATACACTTGCCAGTGAGCTGAAAGCGGCGAATGATCTTGTTGTAAGTACAATTTTTGCTTTTTTTTTTTACTATTCTGATCTAGTTGGGCACAATCCTATTTTACTCTTAACGTCAGTATAGTTGATTAGTTTGTGAAATGATTGCATGTGCACGCAGGATAAACTAAAGGGACAACTTGCGGAAGAGGAAAACCTGTCTAACCTAGTTCTTATGGATGAAGAACAGTTATTGAAATATTTTAATAATTAAAATATTTAAGCTTGTTTTAACACTATAAATGATCAAATTAGATCTAAAATTAAGTTAAATTGTTAAATTTAAAGCTTGTTTCACAAAATCCATTAAATTTTTAGCTTAATAGTTCAAAATATATTAAACCCAAGGTGGTTGGATTTTTATTGCCAGATTTTTAGTTTAGTGTTAAATACATTTTATACAATAGTATAAAATTTTTTCTAAATCTGATTTTTTTAAGATTTAGGGAGTAACTTATATAATTTAATTAAATATTATTTTAAACCGTAAGTTAATTTCCTAAAGTTTAAGTTGTAGTAATGCACAGACCGCTTCTTTAATAGTTTGCCCTTTGTTATCGTCTTAATAACTATCTCACATAGAAATATTTTTTGTTATTTTATACACGCTAAATAAAGAATTACTTAGTAGCTGTTGTTTATTTCATTAACCTTAACATCCCCATAATCATCCCATTTAAGCAAAGTACATATAACACATTTCCTAAAGCATGCTGTAAATAATTTAAAAAAATTTTTTTTTTAACGGCATTTTTTCTAATAATAACCAGGGAAAGAATTCAGTTATATACTAGGTTTAATTGGGGGGAGGGTTCTTTCTTGGAGGAAATTTTGGGGTAGTGTGAAAAAAGGACCAAAGGCGACGGTGGGAATTGAACCCAAGACTGTGGGGTCTATGAGCTGAATCTGTCATTCTAACCACTTGGCTACCGCCGCCCCAAAACAATTAAATCTTTTAACAAAACATCAATTTTATAATCTAATAGAAGTTAAATATTTATCTTAAGGTTATGGTTTTACTTTGAAGAAGTAACTTAAATAAGATATGATCTACATAATTAACCATTGAAATAACATGAACTATATACATATAAAATTCTTTAAAAAAAATTGTGTGTTTTTGTTACTAAAATTTGTTTTAGTACTTCTTTTACCTTTGGAGATAATAAAAAAAAATCCTGATTTATGTTTACAAGCTTGAGCATTTCTTGTAGTTCTGCCTATTTTATTAAAATTTATTTATTGATAATAATTGTGTTGTAATCATTTCAATTGTATGTAAATCATTTTCCAAAGCTCTTATGATTAATTTTATCATGGAAATTTGAATAAATTATATTTTTCTCTTGGTAATTATATACATAAAAAGTACATTTCGTTGAAAGAGTACAGCTTGATTTGTTTTTCTAAATGTTAGTTCATTTATGAAGTTTCTATAGAACTATAGACGAAAAATTTTAATTAGCAGAAAATTATTATGGTGGGTATTGGTCTGGAGTCGGTGAACACATGTTGAACTGGTACTGGGTCTGTTTTCACTCATGGGTATCGATGTCACTGAAACACATTTTGGCTTAACCATCTTCGGTGGAAATGATGATGGTCCAAAGCCAAAACATATTTGACTGACATCAAAACCCATGAGCCTAAAACGGAGTGTCAGTAAAACATGTATATACCTTCCAATCACTTTACCCTGATGTTTAACTTTCATTTAAAACGTTTTAGTATATTGTTCATGTCTGTGTTCGGTAGTATGAATAGTATTTTCATGAAGTGATCATGCTTTAAAATTTAATTTAATAAAATGGAATTCTTATGTTCTGAATTAACCAGTATAAGAGATAAATTTGCTGTCTGCCAAAAAATTATCTTTGACCAGGTTTAATTTAAATTTAATTTTACACAAATCTTCAAAATACCAATTGAAGATTGTGACTAATTTTTTTAAATAAGATGACTAATTTTTTTAATCTTTTTTTTGTGTATGTCGATAGGCAGCAAGAGACGATGAAATTTCAAAGTTGACCAAGAAGGTGTACGACACTGAATTATTTTCACGACAATATGAAGATACATCGAAGAAACTAGAAAATGAGCTTAAACCACTCAAAGAGAAATACGAGACAACCCAGCAAGAACTTAATTCTGTCAGACAGGAGTTTGCCGATGAAAAATCACGCCTGGATACTGAATTAGCGGCGGTACAGGAAAAATTGACAAACCTGCAAGACGAACTGGAAAAGGAAAAGAACGCCAAAAATGACGCTTTGCTCAAAAATGCCCAGGTTTCACAGGAGGTTGACATGGCGAGACAAGATCTCAGGCAGCAGCAAGCTGATGTCGAAGAGTATCTTAGAAAAGTCAACAGTTTAGAAGAAACGCTTAAACAGAAAGATCAGGTAGTCTATTCAGTTTTCAATTGAAGCCAGTGCATTTATTAATGATCTATTGACAGATTTTAGCCAAAAATGTTCAAGAAATCCAACAGCTTTCAACTGAACTGGGAAATATCAGAGATAACGAGAAAGAAACGGAATATGTTGAAAAGGGTCTTAGAGATAAAATCACTGATCTTGAAGAACAAGTGACTGAGAAAAATAAGGTAAAAAAATTAAGTGAAATTTGTATTTGTGTAATTTCTAGTTTTTGTTTGTTTTAGGCGATTAAAGTTTTGAAACAGAAATTAGCCGATATGAAGAAAACTTTGCAAAAGGAGCTGAAAGTTTGTGAAAATGACGGCACAGAAATGATGAACAGTCATAACCATTCTACTCCACACAAGTCAAACTTGAAAGAGAATGGTGACACGGAAGTAAACTTTCTTTATATGAAGAATGTAATAATGAAATTTTTAACAAGCAGAGAATACGAGGTAATTAAAATACTGTGTAAAGTATTAAATGTATTTTATCAATACTAAATTTTGTGACAAATAGGCTCTTCATTTGACAAAAGCAGTTGCAACCCTTTTGAAATTGAGTGCTGAAGAAGAGTGTCTTTTGAAGGACACTATAGGATGGAGGATGTCTTGGTTTAGATCAAAACCTCCTCGACTAGAAGATTACACGCCAAGCTGATATCCCCTTTAATCTATTTTGTTATATATCATTCCAGGTAAATACGACCGTCACACATTTCAAAACATTTATTAAAACAATGATACATTAATAGGAAAACTTTGGCGCCATTCTGTGATACCTACAATATTTCCTAGGATTTATTGGAATTTGCCAACTTACGTTCCGTCTGAAGTAGCAACCATATGGCAACCAAGGTACAATTACATGAGGTTTACTTAATCCTAGTAGCAAGAGGTACATTTGGCATTGTGTCCTTCATGGAAGGTCAATATGAATAGATATCAGGGTATTATTATTGGTGAGTGAGCGAAGAATTCTTACATCGTGCTTCTGTCCCCTACTGGTTTCTAATAATTTTAGAAATAATTTTAGATAATATTTTCTTAAAGAATTCGTAAGAGGTTTAAAATATTGTTTTTAAAACAAGTTTTTAAATATTTATTTTGCATTTATAATGACACTTTGCAATGATTGAAAATTGTTTTATAATCTTGTCTTTAGTAATTAAGTTTATGATTAAATTTGTTGTTGTGGATAGTAAATAGTAATATAAACTTTTTTTGTTAAACAAGTTATTTAAGTTCATATTTAAATATAAATTTGTTAAGTTTATATTCTTACGAGTATACTGCGTTAAAAAAAAAGATAACTATTTGATATTTTCCTTTGTTTGAGCCTTTTTTTTTTAAAATGAATAGATGCTATAATTTACACTGAACACTGTAAAAGAAATATCGTTGCAAATTTTCGACAATCAATTTGTCTACAAAATAATTCATGCCAAAATAAAAGACAAAAGCTCACTGCCTTCGAACAAAACAAGTTTTTAGCCCTGTGTTTATTCTAGTCAAACGGTGAACAGCTAATATACATATCTTATCAAAAGAATAAATTTGAAAACAGTGAGTATGAGAGTATCAAATTGATATTCCTCGAAGCAAGAGCATAGTTATACAGCCATTTATGCCAATAGTTGGACTGATCTCTACCTATGAATAATTTTGACAGTTCACACAATGCAATGGAAAACTATTTGAAATAGAGTTCCTGAAAACAGTATTCTCATTAATAGTATGAGACATACAAAATTATTGCGATATTTATAGATTTTTTTGGAATTGAAAATGACTGTGGTGAGTTGAATTAATAAAAATACTCCTTGTGTTAACTTTAGATCAATAAAAGTTTTAAATCCTTCTGACGATTAATTACTACCTCATACCATGTCCATATCAATGAAGCAATTGGCATGAAAAAAAAAATAAATAAATAAATAAAACCTACAGAAAATAAGACTGTAAAAATATCCTTAGGTGTCACTTTTGTATTCAGTCTTGTTCCCTCGTTAGTGTATTAGCAACATTAACTGTTACACATTGATTCGTTCCTGTAAATAGGAAATGCCAAATTTGTTTTTATAAATTGTTATTTAATTTGTAATCACTTTGTATAGATTGTATTTAAGTGAATTAGGACCATTTGTAAATAAATATTTTGAGCTCACCGAGTGATATTAAGGCCTTGAAAGTGTTTTACAATTATACTGACAATTTTTCCTCTCATTGTAAGAAAAATGATTTGACTTACAATCAGGCCTGGTTTATTGATTTTCTTTAAAACATTTGTTTTTTGAATTTGTGATGTTGCAATGTTCACTTTTTGCCAAAAATGTGTAAAATTATTATGTAATATCCGTACAACAGTATTCAGTAATAAAAAGCAATTCGATTGCTCACTAAAAGATATTTTCTATAGAGTTTTTATTTTTAATTTTTATACATTGTAGATTATATCTGCATGTATAAATAATAATATATTATCATATTTATAATAACAAATGTATACATAAACTGTATTTTAACTAAATTGTTTAAGCTTTTAATAGCCCACATTTTCTAACAATACAAAATTATTGTGTCTGCCTATCTGTTTAATTATATAAAAATATATATAAATTTATGTAAATACTGTATTAAATGCCTTTTTATTGACATTTTGAAACACGTTGCTATCGACTCATCAAATATCATCAATATAAAATATCCATTGCATGAGTAGTTTTTATTGTAAGCTTTATTTAATAAATGCTTACAACAGAAATTAAGTAAAAATCCAAATTATGGTTAAAGTAAATTTATCACTTTACAAATTAACTTGTAAAATTTAATACACTTTCTAAGTTCTAATCTGGCCAGTACTTAAAAATAAATTAAACTATTAGAAGGTAAATAAACGATATTTTAAAGGTCTCACACTGAAATAGATACTTCTTAAAGAGATATTTACAATTTACTTTATACTGTACTACTACATACTTATGCATATGAGTTGATGTATGAAATATAATAACCCAGAGACAATAACAATCATATGATTTCCTTATATTATAACTGTATAAATTTATACTTTAAATGAAGGATTCATAAAACAATAAACTTATGTTTTTACAATTGTAAGTTTATTTTTGAAGGTTGAAGGTAGTGTTGTATACTAAGGTGGGTTAATCCAAAGCTCATCAATCAAGAGACCGTCTTTTATTTTCTTATTCTGGTTATTTTTACCGGACAATTAAATGTAGAAGATGGCGTGTTTGAGCTAATAACTATATTAAATTGGGTATAAGTAGGGAGAGGCAAGATAACAAAATCCACGACTAAATTCGACAAAAAAGCTGAACTGGCAAAACCTACCTGAAAGACAAAATGATAAGGATAGACAAAAACTAAAATGATTAAAATTAATTAATTAATGATGAGCAAGTTGACAATTATTTTCTAACAGATCATTTTGATCTGCCTTCCTTTGATATGGATCCTAGTCCAAAAGGATCAGTAATGATCATATTTCAAGTTTTGAATCAAAGTTCAACAAAGAAAAATCCCAATTATTTTCTATACTTTTGTTAATGAAAATTCTTTATAAAAAATTATAACATAAATTGAAAGAAGTTATTTGGTCAATCAGACAATGAAATGTAATGAACGTAATAAGTAAAATTGGTGGTAATAAAAAAAGTGGTTGGAGCAGCAGTGTATTGAGCCGAAGGTCGTGATTCGAATCCCCCTCGTGACACTAACTTTTTATTTCAATCAGTACCTTACATAAAAAGATTAGTTAATTGAAAGAAGTTATTTGGTCAATCAGACCACGAAATAAAATGAATTTATAAAAAAGTCATTGCTATTGAACCCATGAGAGTTTAACATGCTGACCACTTGACTACCACAGTCCCCAAGGGTCAGTTTATATAACTTAAGAAACTTAAAGTACAATTTCTGATGTGATGTATCTACCATTTTTGCATGGTGTATAGTTCTGGTATGCATTTGTTTTGGGGAGATGTTGCAGGCCTCTGAAACTTATTCTGCATAAAATCTAGCAAGTTCTTGTGCAAAGCTGAACAGGCATTTGAGTAACATCAAAACCTGTGAGTGTAAATGGACCCAATATGTGTCAAACTTGTAGTTAGGTGAAGTTTGACTTACGTCTGAGGCAAGGCAGGTGGACTTAAAAGAACATCAATTTGCCCATAATGTTCAGAAGAAGTTTATTGGTCTGTGGCAGTTAAATGACAGTCCATGCAACTAAAACCAGATTCCCATTACAAAAATGTTAAGTGAATTCTGCACCTTCAGGGCAAAACTGGATAAATTAAATTTTGGCAAAATGGGATGTGCATAATCCAGTAATTCTAATCTAATTAATTGATAAAGTCGAGAAAGAAACAATTTCTATTACAAGCAATGTTCCTTTTTACACATCTCAAAAAGTCAACATTTTGATATTTCTACTTGTCTATTTGTGAACTCAAATAACTATTACTGGAATATAATAAATGAACCTTATTCCTAATGAATATTTGCCTAGGTGCACGAAAGGGATACATTTTTATCTTTTTTCACCTGTAAAATTTAGTGGTTTTTAATACAACTTGAATTATCCCATTTTAAATATAACCCACCTAGCAAAGTATATATATGTATACATAAATATCAGCAAAAGGGGCGGTATAATAATCAACAAGTGCCCTAAATTTGTGTTAACTAGTAGTAAAAACTAGATAAGTGTTGGTGCATAATGGGATAAGTACGAAAAAGTCAAGATATAAGTAAATAAATTAAAAAACCTATTTACTGGGACGACTGATTAGAATTTAATGTAACTTGACTACAATAAAAAAATTATCGAAAAATTAAATTTGTATCAAATGTCTACTTATCCAGTTTTGCCCCAAGGGTGCAACATTAACCATAATTACCTCATCAAATGTCATGTCTTCTTCAGGTCTAATACCATTGATTTCTCGAGCAAGATTGAGACTGTCCACAATATTTTATGTTGTGAACGAAAAGACTTGCTGATGCACCATAACTTTATGTCCATTTAATGCGACATTTGTGCATCAAGATATAAAGTTTCCTGATTAGGACACGAGTCTGAACTTTGCTATGGACTACGAAAGGATCCTTCCATGCAGCTGAGCATCTCAGATATCAAACCAAAGGGAGACAATTTATTTAGCAAAATTGAACCCATCTCTTAGCCATTTGTCTCTTCTATACTAATTTGGTCCATCTGGGACTTATCCAAGCTAAATAAAATCGATTTAAGCCGACTGTGTTTCTTTTTGAGTTTCATCTTAGGCTTGAATCAGCAATGGAAAAAGAGATACAATTTGATCTCTTAAGACTGAGCTTTAATTAGATGCATTTATATTTAGTGGTGTAAGCCGAAGATCATGGGTTCGAATCCCGCTTATGACACTAACTTTTTCATTTCAACCGTCAGTCATTAGTATTTTGTAATAGTTTATTACAGACCTTTTTTAAACGTTTTTACTTAAAAAGACTTAAATATGTACCACACTGGTTCTTTTTTTAAATAAACTGTTACAAAATATTAATGAATGACAACCACTGTTTTAACCACTGTGTTAACTCACCTGAGGACGGATTAAAAGAAAAACTGGTTGTTGTTTTTTTGAGATGACCTATTATCCCACCTTCGAGAAGGAAAAATCATAAGTTAAACTCTTGAGGTCGAAATAGAAGAATAATGAATTGAAAGATTTAATTAGATGTACTAACATGTTTTTGTATTTTTGATGCAAATAGGAAACTGTCAAAAATTTATTCAGTTATTTGTTTAATGTAATAAATAAATTTTGATTTTTTTTTTAAAACCAACTGGCACTCGGTGAATTAGAGGAGCTGCAACTCTTCTGCTCTTGTCATTAGACCTCAGCTAGCTTGCTTGCCTTTCTGATCTAATGAGGATTATTTTGTTAGTGTAATCTCTATTAAGATTTCCTAAGGCATAGATGGCATGTATTGCAGTATGAAAGACCTACCCAAATGAGTGCTCATACATTGGATTTCTGCCGAAAATGCCAATCAGTTTCCTTGTTTATTTTGGTGCAATCTATATACCATATCAGGGGACTGTGGCAGTCGAGTGGTCAGCATGACAGACTGCTCAAGACACCTCGGTAATGTGTTTGAACTTTGATTCCCAGTTTCCCACCGTTGCCCTTGTCTCTTTTGTTCACGCAACCTCTTCCCCCCCCCAAAAAAAGCCAATTCCCTTTTCCAAGAAAGGTGTCTGATTTTATTAATTATTATTATGTGCCCAAAATGTTTAGTTCCCATACAATTTAGTTGTTTCTGAAGTCTAAATGAGCAGTATTTCTAGCGCAATTGATGTTTTTTTAGTTTGTTTTTCTGAGCTTTGGTTCATTATATTAATGAAACATAGACCTACAAGCTTGCCGTAGCTTTCCAATTTGGGATTTGGGAATATTGACCTACATTATTATTTAATGATTGTGAGATGTAGTCTAGTGGTTAGAAAACATTTTCTTTATCCTGCTGTTTCGATCATCTTCAGTGCTCAAAGTCTTAGTTTTCTGTGTATCGTGTCACGGTTGTGTGCCATGTTGAGAGTGTAAGCTAAATATTATACATTATATGCTTTATTGACTTGTGTATTTCTATGTATATGTGTCGACAGTCTAGTTTGATAACTTCTGTCATACATGGTCCATTTTTGTACCGCATATTAATATTCTGTTGATATATTAAGCTTATACGGACTGTAGAATTGAACTTTTTCAAATTTTCCATTAGTTTTCTCACAGGATTTAAAGAGATAATTAATATAATCTTTAATTTAATACAAACTTTCATTATTCTTCTTTCTATTCCTTTCTGTGCTGGAGGGTTCTGCGTTTGTTTTTATTAATCCAAGAAAAGTTTCAGAGCTTTTGGCATGGTCTTTCAAATTCTACTTTGGCCAGTGTGCCTGCTTTTTTGTTACCCAAAATTACCGTGCGTTCTGGTACCAACCGGTATCATCAAGTTGTTGTGTTTCTCTGGTTTTGGAGATTTTGGATTCATTCACTGACTTGTTTTGATGAGATTTTTTACATGCTAATGCTTTAATAGCTATCTGATCTTATTTTTTTGCAAGCGTAAATACTAAACATAAGCAATTTTATCAGTTTTCAGATATCAATTATCATTAAACTCGGTCATGGCCACCCACCCCTTCAACCCTCGATGAGCGCTGTTGCAAATCACCGTATAAACGTTCCCGATGTTACAAGACTCCCCAACATCCACAAAAAATAACTAAAATTACCAAAAATACAGATACGATTTTTCAGCAATAAGCCGAAGCAGTTAATTGCCTGAAAATAAAAGTGATTTTCAAATTTACAATTTCTGTTCGTCAACGGGCGCCATCTCGCATCACTCAGTAGAACCGGTTTTGAATCCTTGAAAACCAACGGTTTTGTGTACAACCGTACTTCGTTTTTGTACTTTTTTCTGGACTTAGTTATTTTATTTAAATGTGATCCGCATTCGTCCAGTTTCCACCGATTTTCCGCGATGAACGAAGAAAAGGACGCCCCGATTAGAGAGATGGACAGCCTGGAGAGCGAGGATTGCAAAGAGTTGGCTCCTTTCGTTTTCGACTTTGACCTCGAGTAAGTTTGAACTTTTTGTAATTTGTACACATTTCTCTTGTTTCTCGGTGGAAAAACCTGTGTTGAAAATTGGCCGCAGTCACTATTAATATTTGCGTTTGTCAATTAATTAAATGCTTTTCTAATGATGAATATTTCGATAAAAAAAAACCAGGTATCCTGCTGTAGTTTGGCTGATGGTACTACCACGGAATACCTGGTTACTTTTTATGTAAATATTCATCGTTAGACGAACATTTTCTATCTCACCATGAACTTAACATTTTGAATTATTCATTAATTATTGTCAAATGTCAAACCCAACAAGGTATGTGCCAGTATTTATCATTTCTAGGTATATGCTATGTATTTTCAGGAGGTCTAATTCACCAACAATTTATTTTTTTTAAAGGTACAAATAGGGCTTTAATCCCCCTTTCATGTACATATATTAGAAATAAATGTAGTTTTATAAACGTCGTAAAATAATAAGTTGATAGATATTCGTCCATGGTCACTACCTACTTCCACAATTATTGGGGATCTGGCCTTACTGAACCAAAAAAACACCTTATCTGATGATTTGCATGAGGGCAGAATTCTTGCAAATTTTAAATGGCTTTCCCAATTATAAAGTTTTTTTGTACCGATGAGTACAAAATTGAAATTGGTGTAGGGTGTGGGATTTGCTGATGAGTGCAATCTCAGTTGGTCTCTATCTAATGAGATTCACATGTACCAAGCTGAACTTCATGCAGTCAGAAGTTAGTTGAGCATTGTAAAGGAATCTCAAGGAATGTGTAATGCCTGTTACTTGCTCTGATTTGAAGAGTGGTCTCAAAGCCATCAAAAATAAATTCTCAGTTGGCCCATACATCTTAGAAATTCATAAGTACCACATAAGTTAAATCAAAGCACTTAACAAACATGCGGTATTCGTTTGGGTTCCTAGTCATTCAGCATTTCTGGAAATGAGAGAGTTGATAAACAGACAAGGTACACTGCAAACGATCCACATCACTTTCTTCTCCGCCCAGATAATATAGTCGTTTATGATAAAAACATTATCAAATGAACGTGGACGGCAAGATGGAATGTCTGTAGAGATGGTATGAAAGAAATTAAGCCAGTTGTAAATAAATGGCCAACTGAGGAACTTGAGAGAAAAGTACTTGTGATTCTGTCTAGATTGCGACTAGGTCACATCAGACTAATCCATAATGGGCTTTTATTAGGCAACAACTTTCCAACCTGTCCTCGATGTATTTGAAGGGGACAGCGTATCATTCTGGCTGTAAAACATTTTGGTCGACTGTCACACTTTGCAACCCTTTAGGCAAAGGCTCAACCTTTCAAATGATTTATAGGAGATACTACGTCCCCTATGTTTGTTTTGGAGAGCACTTTCAAGCTTTGTTAAATTTTTTGGAATTTATAAATGAGATTTTCCAAAATTCTTATACCTTTGAATGCTTGTCTGACAGTGTTTGAATGAGAGGTCTGCGTGCAATATTCCTTTTTTCAGGAACTTTTGAGGCTGCCGGAGTGGAAAAATGAAATTAAAAAGTACAAATTGTGGTGTAATAAACTATAATGCCCAAAATTGCAATTTAAATAAGGAAAGATAGCTCCTCCCCCCCCCCCCCCAAAAAAAAAGAGGATGAAGAAAAAGAAGTGTTATTGTTTTATTACTGTTGTTAAGTAGCATTAGTGTAATTATAGTATTTAAATGGAAGAATAAAAGGAGAGCGAAACTCATGCTGAGCTTATAGTTAAATTAAGGTAGAAGTTTTAAATGTATCAGTTAGGATGTGAAATGACCTTAGTCGTTAAAACACCCTTAAATTAAAGTAAAAATTAATAATAATAATAAAATATGTAATGAAATTTACAAAACAATAATGACAATAATATTGGGTTGTCTAACAAATAATGCAGATGTATGATTATAAAATACAAACAATTAAATAAATGATTTTAATCATCCTCCATCACTCTCAAGCTCAAAACACTTCTCCCAACGTGATGGCAACTTCTCTACACCCTCTGAATAGAATTTTGAGTCTTTATTACTATCAAATTCTGTAAACGCATTTTCTAATGACTTTTGATCAATAAATTTTTTATGTTGTTAAAGTTTTTCGAGGTTCCTGAAAAAATTGGTTGTTGGTAGCTGAGGTCTGGAGAATAGGGAGGGTGAGGCAGAACATCATAACCAAGATCCAACAGTTTTTGTGTTGTAATATGTGAGACATGAGGCTGAATGCTGTTGTGTAACAGAATTGGTGTTTTCCGATTGACCAAAGCCTCCCTCTGGAAATTTTTTAAACCATCTCGGCGTCTGTCACACATGTAGTATGAGAAAAAAATCACATCAAATTTAATCAACCAAAAAAATCACCCAAAATCTGAGGAAACAACCTGATG
The DNA here is from genome assembly GCF_000648675.2 of Cimex lectularius. Lineage (NCBI taxonomy): Eukaryota > Metazoa > Arthropoda > Insecta > Hemiptera > Cimicidae > Cimex > Cimex lectularius. The sequence goes on from NW_019392662.1 coordinate 1,134,459, forward strand.
ATATTTTGGGCACCAGGACACAAAGGAATTTTGGGTAACAATTAAGCAGACACTGATCAGAGGAGGATCCAATTGATCCAAAAAGACAAAAGGAGCATGAACAGTGGCTTCTATTTCACTGAATGTGTTAAGAGACTTTTTTCTGAGTGGATTGTTTATGTCTGACAGAACAACACAGAGATGGCAGAGTCTAGGATGGCCAACAATGACCAAACTGTAAAATTTTTAAGTCACTTATAAAAATTTTGATCTATCCACTGATTGGTGAAAAACTGAATTGACTGACAGACTAGAATAGTGTGGATAACTGACCAGAATGAACAGAAATAACCAACAAAGGTATCACACCACATACCTTAAGAAAAATTTTCTCCAACAAAGAATCATATTGTTTCTTTAAGGAATAACGCTCTCATCTAATGAACAATTATTGAGATATTACAATTAAGTTTTGTTTAGTATGGGGTAAACACAAAAATTAATTTAATAGATACCAACTATATATTATAAATGACATGACTTGGCTTTTGATGTGGCAGAAACAAGTTTAGCAGAAAAATTAAACAAAATTTGATAAATAATTGCCTGAGCAATGCAACAGATTATGTATTAAAATTCAATTGTGATATGTTACATATAAAATACAAGGTTGATATTATATTACGATACAAAAAGAAAATAAATACTGAAACTGAGGAAAGGTTAAAATTTTTTTGCTCAATCTTCATTATGTTGGTTCGGTTATTGTGTCTTTCCTAGGTGAAATATTTAATCCTTATATTTTTAGCTCATTACATTTAAAATGTTTTAAACAAACAATCATGTTGTTTCTCTAATTAATCAAGTTTTTATCTGATGATAAATTCGTAAGAGTTAAATTAAGTTTGTTTAAGAGAAGAACCACCATTGGATATGAAAAAATGGTTATGAAATGGATCTTTTGGAAAATTATTGGTCAGTGTAAGAGTTAAATTAAGTTTGTTTAAGAGAAGAACCACCATTGGATATGAAAAAATGGTTATGAAATGGATCTTTTGGAAAATTATTGGTCAGTTTAACTTGAGATCCTTTGTAAAAATCTTATAAAATGTAATTTGAAATATACATTATAATACAAATAAATTAGATTTTGTAAAAAATTATAAATGAAATTCAATTACGCAGTTGATAACTAACATTCAATTTCAAATGTATTAATAATTAATAAAACTATTTAAATTTATAAAATGATTATAAATAAAATTCAATTACAGTTTTAAATAAATTACAATAAAATCAATTTCAAATACATTAATTAATAAAAATCATTACAGTTTTAAATCAATTAAAATCAAAGGTAGTTTTAAATTAATTATAACATTGAAATACATTAATCAATAAAAAATAATTAAAAAGTTGTAAAACTTTTATAAATAAAATTCAATTACTGTCTTAAATAAATTAAAATCACTCGACCTTTTAAATTATTGAAATATATTAATTAATAAAAACCAAAATCAAAGAAATAATAAAAAAATTAAATAAAACAATTATAAGTAAAATTCAATTACAGTTTTAAATAAACTAAAATCAATTACAAACTAACTAATAAACTCATTCAATTTGAAAGTATTTAATTAATAAAAATCAATTAAAAGTGTATAAATAATAAATTATAAAGTTTTAGATGATTATAAGTAATATTCAATTTCAAATATCTTAATTAATTAGAACAAATTAAAAAATTGTAAAACAAGTATAAATACAATTCAAATGCAGTTTTAAATAATTTAAAATAAATTAGTTTTAAATTAATTATTAACTAGAATTCAAATTCAAATTGAAAAAAAAGTACATTCTTTTTATTAAAACGTTTAAACATAAAAATTTTGATAATATACTTTGTTTGTTTAAAGAATTTTTTTGTCTTTGTACAATAAACTTTATTAGAACTAAAATTCAATTTGAAAATATTAAATTAATAAAAAACAATTAAAAATGTATAAATAATAATAAATTATAATGTTTTAGATTGATTAGAACTAAAATTCCATTTCAAATATATTAATTAATTAGAACAAATTAAAAAATTGTAAATAAATTGAAATACAGTTTTATATCAATTAACCATTATGGATTTAAAAATAAATATATAGGGATATCAAAAGGATTATTCAATTTTGTGAAATTGGGATGATTAGAGATAATTATAAAGGAGAAATATATAAAAATACATAATAAATAGATATTTCCAAGATGTAATGATAATATAAATTTAATGATTTGATCAAAGATTGCACTTCGTTTCACCAGCTTTTGCAAACATTCGTCGAATTTTTTATTTTTTACAGTGTTGATTGTCCTTTATCATCTTTTTTAGCGGAATAATACGCGTTTGGCCTTTAACTCTCCCTTAACTGTGTAAGTGACAATTTTAACTCTTATTTGAGTCTAAACAGCGACTTCAAATTACACCACATTTCTTCAAAACGGACGAAAAACTGTTGCACGATGTTGTTCCTACTTCCTGTTTGTTTGTATAAGAGAAGTACAATCTGCCTAGAAAACACACCACTTATTTAAATAAACATTGGCATTTATATTATATTTTTTAATTAAAAATTGCCACAGTGTGTTATAGTAATTAAACACAACAAGAAAGTCAGTATTACATACAGAATTCGAAGCAGCAAATCATCTATAAAACCTAAATTCAGCTACAATTAAATTTAACAAACCAAGTGCCCAAAAAATACGATTAGTTGTACACTCTATATTTAAAGAATGTCAGAGAAAATTTTCTATGAAAATAAAACAAAACTACATTGAGACCAACATCAATTACATTTTTCTTTTTTTTTTAAAGAAATAATATTGTCTTAAACTAAAGAATTTATTCAGAGATTTCCTCTTTCTACCTGGTGAAGAACCTGTAACTTGGTCTTTTCCGAAAATAAAGAAGATACGATGCAAAATAATTGAAATCGAATTGGCAGCCGGTTGTTTCTTTAACTTGACATACGGACGTCGAACCATTAATCACGGGTTGATCTATATTTATCAAGATTTCCCATCTTAAGGTCAAGAGAGACAAGATTTTTTTTTGCCTTTAGGGCATCCAACAAGAGTTAAGATTCATCGATGCTGATTTTATTTCATTTCATACAGTCTGAATTGAATAAGTAAAAATATATATGGTGGAAAAAATATATATCTATCTTTCAAATGCATTTCGGCTTTGCGCCATCACCAGAGCTTAGTCAGGGGTGTAAGCAGAATGAGAAATTAAAACTCACCGCTGATGATGAAAAGTCGAAACGCGTCTGACTGACAAAAACAGCAAAGATAGGCATACCAAAAATCTTATGAAACGATCAAAGATAAAAATGTATAACTTTTGGTTTTTTACATGTGAAGAAGACAAGTCTGTTGTCAGTGATTAATGCCTAAATTTAATTTAAAAATTTTGCAAAATTTTAAACTTGTGTTTGGTGAAAACATAGGGTTTTTTACAATAATGTGGTGTCGGACCAGGGAAGTAATATTAATCAATTAAGTATTATTTTTCTCTCGAAATTAATTAAATTAAATATTAAAGAAATATTTTAACCGGTAATGGCTAGAAGCCAATAAATCTTGTAGGCCTTCAGTCAAGGAACTGCGTTTAGGTGCCGGAGCGACACTAGCGGGAGGCTGAGTCACACCCGAGATCGATTTGAATCTCTTGGCAGTTCTCGACTGGTCACCGATCTGAGCGGAGCTTCGTCAGCGATCCATTTCTTATCCAATTTAATTTTTTGGAAGGATCTTTGGAAATTGTCGTCTTTTGTTTTTGTCTTCTCCCTCTTACAAAATGACGTCCGACTGCAGACAACGCATTGCCATCACCTCGTGGACAAAGCAGAGGGCATCACCCCAATTGTACATGATCTGCAGACGAGAAGTACCAATCGTATCAACTCGACTGTTAATCGTCAGGCTCTCATCTCGCAAAGAAAACGCGATGAGCCATTTTTAATATATCAATCTCATAGTATCCGTTTATTTTTTTATTTTTTAAAAATTTTTTGCAAAGAAGAAAGGACTTTTTTTGTTTTGTGATGAATGAACTTTGGAGCAGACGCGGTGCAACAAAAATCGGGTATGTTGATTATAATCATATCAATTTATAATTAACATTAAGCATGGAAATTCCAAAACATAAAACATTGAATAATAGTACAATTTATTTTGTTGACAAAAAAAATTGCATAATATCTGGCTATTTAAATTGCCACAAAAATGCCAAATTATGTTGTTTAGATGTAGGAAAACTGAACTAGTTGAACATATAATATTAAGCAATAACTTACGAGATTGGGAACATTTCATGTCTGCCTTAATTGGGATGAGACGTACCCTTGCAGCTTTTGCGCTCTTGTTTTTCAACTATATTTTTATGTGAAAAAGAAGATAAAAAAGGCAACATTTTAAAGTAAATTTACGAGACCTGAATTTCATAAAGTGTAAAATTTGTGGGTTGTTACAAAATCTCGGATTTTTTCTCTTAAAAATGTTACAACATATTAACATATCAACATATTAACGCATTATAGGATTACATTATAAGTATTATTTAATGGAACTACGTTTGTATTAAAAGTGTAGGATGTTTGTTTCTACTTAAATCAAATGAACGAACGATGTTATATAAATTTTTTCTAAGTCCACATTTAAAAAAAAAAGTTGTTTAAAATATTTATTGAGTTAATTGTTGAACGGTTTATCTCATATAGTTAATCTAACAATGTGAGAATCATTTTGCATGTCATATTTACCTTAAAGTGAAGATTTAATCACAAATTTTGTAGTGTGTCTTAATTGGTTAAAACTCTTTGCTGCATCATTTGTCATACATCCAACTTGTAGATGTAAAACATAATGAACTGGTTTTGATTTTCTTTATTTTGCGTTAGGAATAACCTTTCGTAATAAACCCAGCGGACGAAAAAGGATTGCACTCGACCAGAATTTTGCAATTTAATTAAACAATTCGAGTTGTGAAAGTGCCATCTTATCTTTCTTTCGAGGGAAGAGCTCACCCAAAAGGATCTGCCGAGTCAGGGGAGTGTATTGTGTTGGAAATTAGTCTGAACCTGCAATACATTTGTGCTTTGTAGGTTGAATCTTTCCCTCAAGGCCTTATCCTTTATCTATAATTTATATAAATAATGATTTAGTCACTTTGGATTATTAGTAGGTAATTGTCTGTATCAATTAGAAATTGTAACAAGCTATTTTTTTAAAGAGTTTTCATCGGCCTCCTTAAACATCCACTTAAGTAAGCGCGAGTCGTAAAGGTAGTTATTTCTGGACTTTTATAGGCTTATAAGCTGATTTTATTTTCAGAACTTTTACTATTTTTTAATGAAGCCCATTCTTGTAGAACCAAGGCGGATTTAATATCCCAGTGATAAACAATTGATTGATGAGAGAAGAAGAAAAACGACATATTTTAAATATATAAAAACTAAAAAGTAGCATAAAATGTGTTTGTTAAACAATTTATTAACAGGACAAAGGAAATTATTATTTATAATTTTTCAGTCCGCCTAGCCTCGCTGGTTATTTTTATAAGTTTCATTTCGCCAGCACTGAGGCTACAATATATAAAGAATCATAGAATAATTTTTAGGACTCTTTTTTTTAAGTTTCTCATTAGCGGATGCTATCAGAGATTAGTAGATAAACTAGGAAGCTCTTATCCACCAACGTAAATACATCCGAGAACAAAGTACACATGAAAGGGAGAATTTAACAAGATATTCGGGTCGCTCTGTCTTAATTAAATGAAATCTACTTGCCATTTTGTCCGTAATATGATAAAATTTGGCGGAATATTTTACTACTCTTTTATGGTGCAATTGTTGAGGTACGTATCTTTTGAAATCGCGGTAAGGTGAACAATAAAGGCGTATGACGTCAATCAGCTTAATCTTCCCTCCCCTATTTCCTGCGACAAGGGTGCTTCCTCCTTCAACCCCGAGCAACTGCAGATATGAAACACTTGTGCCGAGCATCTAAAATATATTTCTGCGTGTCAGTAATGTAGAAGTTCATTGATCAAAACATCCACCGAACATTGTTGTTTTGATTAATTAAGAAAACAAACAAAACCCTGTTTTATTTGAATTGTTCTGCTTTGCTATATTTAAATTTGTTGTAAAAATGTTGAATGTGTCCGAGTCAAAAAAGAAAAACAAGATTTAACTTGAAAATAAAATAAAATAACATATTTATATTATTTTGTATTCAATGAAAAGTCTGTTTTGGTCTGTCGGACGCATTTCGGTACGTATTGGTCATTGGTGGGTTTGTTTTCTTGCCTCACCTAGCTTATAATCCTGACCAAGATTTCGTAGAACCTCGAGATGAAATTATACAACTATAAATATACTTTCATTGTTTCCAATCATTTCGAACTAATCTCCTCTCTATTTTGACCTGTCAGAAACGTTTGGCACGTATCGGTCATCGGTGTATTTGTTGTCTTGCCTCATCCAGCTTATATTCCTGACCAAGCTACAAGTACTTAATTTCATAGAACGTAGAGAGAAATCCATTGGTAGATTGGATCCTCATTGTCCTCATCGTTTTGATCTGTCAGACGATCTGACCAGACAGTTTGGTTGTTTCTTTTGGTTTTGTTGCCTTGTCTCACCCTTTGTATATCCCTGACCAGCTACAGATTCATCATCCCATGCAAAACTACTTGTTCATTCCTCAAGAAGAAATTTCGTCGTTTCCGACCACTGGACTGTGGATTGCCACTCTCTTGCCTCACCCTGCTTATAATCCTGATTAAACTTTGAATATGACGAAAGCGTCTGGAAAATGAAAGAAGATTAAGATGATCGGAAAACCGATTTATAAACCTACTTCCATTTATAAATAATGAATTATTTAAACAAAATAACATTGTAAGACCGTTTCACATTGTACTTGTTTCATCTGATAATCCTTTTTTTGGGTACTTGGCTCATAATTTTAGCTGAATTTCGTTTTCGCCTTCAAATCCTTTATTTCCTACTTTTATTTAATTTTATAAAGAAAAGTTAATAGAAGATAAACTTTTATAAATGCCTTTGATTATCTGATCTGCTACATTGTTTGTTGGTGGTTTAACATTTCAAAACATAACCATTCTCTTAAGGCCCTGGTCTAAATAGATATAAGGCGAATTTGTCACCCTAATCTTACCCATCTAAAACTACTGATCTCCGCCGAAAAACCTCGTGCTAATTCTTTGATTACAGGCCCAACCTACAGTTTCAATTAGGCCAGATGTTTCCTGTTAACTTGGAAAATTGACGTGCGATCCTTGGGTATTACGCCTCTCGTCAGGAAACTTTGACCTTTCGGATTCGATTTATTTTATCAGAGAAAACTTGAAACTTGAAAACTGACGTGATCGGGGCATTTAGCCCAATGTTAAACGCGCACTAGGTCACACTTTGAACACTTTTATCCGCTGGATTATAAATAAACGTGACTTTTGTGGTTCGATAGTATTTTTATTTATAAGTAATTTTCAAATGTTTAATTAGTCAAATGCTTTGAAGAAAAAATAGTTTTCTTCCTGATAAATGCTTATAATTTTTACATCTTTCCATGTAAAAATGCATTAATAATTATAGATTGACCGAACCAGACGGGTTATCTCAAGGCGATTTCGTTGATGAAGTACCTCACAGCGTGAGTGCAAAAGTTTTGCCGAGTCAACAGTGAAATACAAAGCTGTGCTCTTTCACGGAAGAACTTGATATCTGCTTCTAGTGGATCATATTTGATGAAATTCGCCACCTTCATTTCATCTAATTTACTTAGACAAAAAATAAGTTTTATTATACAATTGATGAAACAATATAAAAATGTTCTTCTTTTACTTTTCTGTCCGTCCTTTGAATGACGTGACCCTTAAGCATAACATTGCCGAATATGGTCACAGATCGATTCGAGAGACCAATCTCAATTATTCGGAGCGAACAACGAAAATAGCCGACCTTTCTGTTTTTCCTAGTATGTCTGTGTTAATCTGCCAAGGATAAACTCTCATTGCAACGAAGTATCAAACTTAAATAAAAGGTAAAAGAACGTTTCTCTGTGGTTTGTGAGAGTAGCAAGATTACTCTTCCTTGTATTTTTTTAAACCGATTTGTTGGCGTAATTTTACTTGATTTCAAACTTTTATTTTATATATTATAGTGTTTTAAGCTAGGCATATTTATTTTCCTGAAATTTCCTGATTTGAATGCACGACGGTTGCGTACCGTCCTGCTTTTAAACTGTCTCGAATATTTATGATATTGTTACAATTTGGATTTTTGACAATCATTGTTATTCTTTAGTAAATACCAGGCCATGTATTGTTAACAAAGCGAGCAACTTTATTTTTGGGTTAATGTCTTTAATTGCCCTTGTTTTCTGGTTTCAAAGGTCAGCCAACCTTCCCGTCACGTGATAGTCCTCTGTCCGGCTCTTATTGCCAATTCATTGGGGCCGGTATCCTCTAACTATTTTTAAAAGGTTTAATAGTCAATTTTCATCGCTGGAAAGAAAATCACACGTGGTGGCAGTCGGTAAGATGTTAAGAAATTACTCCAAAATGTCTCAATTATGCGTTTGATAACATATAAAATAATTCTGTGGGTCTGATATATAAACAGTTTAAAATATTTATATCTACTTCTTCCCATCTTGGTTTTACAGGGGGATCAAAGGCTGGATTTAAAAATAACAAATATGACGTGAGGAATTTGGAGAAGTATGACTAGAATGTACTATAAAAACCAGTAATATTAGAACTTTTACAACACTTTAATTTTACCATTCCATTGTTTTCAAATCCGAAATAAAACAAAAACCGTAAATAAAAGAGAAAATAGTCCACAAACCACGATAACAACTGTCCTTTTATCGTGCGTTATGTACAATCCAGTAGTATCATATATCAAAATGATTTACAGAATTTTTTTTTTAAATAAAAAGATTTAGAAAATAAATTTTACACCATGTAACGATATCGAATAAGTACCGTTCATTTTCTGTGCATAACGTTTACCGAAAAACCAAATTTTGGCTGGATTAAATATTTCACGAAAAAGTGTCAATACTTGTAACTGATACTGCACAATACTCAAGACAGCATCTTGCCAGGGTTCAGGTTTTTTCGGTGAATTACTGTATAATATACAGGCATCTGTTGTACCTTGTTAAATGGGGTGTTATTGTGCTATTAATCTAGTGTTGATTTTGCGAAGAAACTGTTCTGCTTATTAAGGGAATAGCGTCCGTCACAAATAAGTCTTGCTCGTGGAACAAGTTAGTCTTGAGTTGGGTAGCCACTCCAATCGATGAAATAACACATAGCATAAATGTATTTACATAAGAGTAAATATATGAGACCGAGCTTTTCAGATTTTCATTGGCTGAATGTGCTAACGTGCCCACGAACGTAATTAATAGGTTTTCGAATAAGATTTATTCGGTCTTGCTTAATAACGATTAATTAATTAATTTAAAAAAACAATGATAAGAAAAGGCATAGCGGCTAGATTATCTGTTTAAAATTGTCTCTTGGAAATCTTTTTTGAATTTGAACGTTATTCTGTTTTAACTACTTTTAACTTGCTTCTTTTTTCTAAATTTTGTGTGCTCTTAACAAAATAAGCGAATAGTACGTACTACATCGAAGCCTAAACTTAAAGAGTTCATGAAATAACACATCGTACTAGTATCAAGTATCATCATTCATTTTTCAACCTGAACCTTCCTTAAGCATGAATAATATTATTTTTGTGCAAATTTTAACAGTTTATTATCACTGCTTTGGCATGGAACTGTTTTATTGGCCGTTTGGTAATACAAGCTTTTCGAATTACCACGGTTAAAGGAACACCACTTCGGAGGAAAAAACACTCCCTTACAATAGAATTTGGCTTCCGTTCAAATCCTTATGACCTTTATCCGTGATTTTAATGGGTCGGAACACTTCGTACTTTTCCGTCAGCATCCTGTCAAAAAGGAGATTAAATCCTCTAATTTAAGGATGTGATCATAAAATATTTCAATTTTATTTTTATTAAGGTGGAATTCAGACTGTAGGGTTACTATTAGCTGACATAAATACTACTGTACGCTGTTCTTTGTGGAAAGCGTTATAGGAATTGGGGATAAAATTTTATTAATAAAAGTTACGGCAATCTGTCAAAGCCCCCCTCCTTGTTAGATGGTTTTGGAGCATATTGTGAAAAAAAAGGAAAAATTTTAGATTCCATGCCGTTCGATGCTTCAAGGGAGTTCCCCCTTAGAATCCCATTCAGAACGCTGTTAGAATAAGTCTATTTTTACATAGATTTACGTCAGGAGACTTGCGTTAAATTAGAAGCCGCCGCATATTTGAGTAGGAGTCTTCTGGAGTGTCGACCCCTCTGGTGAAAAACATAGGATGGAAAAGTAGCCAGGATGAGTCTCGGACAAAATTAGAGCTTTGTTGTTAAAATTACAGGAAGTTGGGAAGCGCGTACTTTCGGCAAACCTGAATTAGATCTATTCTTTCTTATTGCAAACCCGTTTTCCTATTTGTCGTGGTAAAAAATTGGTCGAGAATAGAGTAAAAAACATAGGATTGATATTTCCGCTTTCGTTTTTTCTCGAATCTAAAATAAGCTGAAGTGACAGTCATGATCAATATTTCAAATCTGCAAAAACGCAAGATTTCCGTGTTTCGCATTTACTCAATATTTACGATCCCTACGATTTATTTACTGGCCAGAGGCTCTATTTTAGTTTGATGATGTTTCATTTTGAGGCTTACCGGGTAATGAACCTCCAACTTGTTGGTAATTTCCGTTCATTTTCTTCTGCCTATCCTCTGCTCTGACTGTCAGGTTTTTCGGCTTTTATCTTGGGTGGTGGGTTTAATTTTTTCTTCCCTCACCCTGCTTATAATCTTGACCAACCACCGAAGATGGCGAAACCCTCAGACTATCACATCAAAACATGGCAAACCAGGATAATCGGAAATGGCCAAACAACGCTCATGTTCTTACTGCCAGAAGCATTTCTTCAATGAAGATGTCGTGAAACGTGTACGTGTCAACGCGTACATAACTTTGGCCTGTTGCTACTTCAAATTGATTTCGTGTATCAATCTTCATAACATTTGGTCAAAATATCCACAAAAACTATATAAAACTAAGGAAATATCAAACGTCTAAAAAAACATTTGAAAAGTATCTTTTTTTCGATTTATCCAAACCCGGTAACTGTCGATCTGGTCAACATGTGCTCATTCTCTCACAGACCAACCTTCATTACCAACCTTTGCTCTAATAGTGTTGAATTTTAATTGTATAGGTGGTGAATCAATTACACTAATTAGGGGACATTGGAAGGCAATCGGTTTGGGTGTCTGACGCTCGTTAGCGGTTCTGGGTTCGAATCCTATGGAATTTAATTGGGAAAAATTTGTAAATTGCATTGTCAAGTGGTTTGAGAAATCGTCGGCGATAACCATCTAGTTGGACGTTAAGTTCTTCTCTATGACAGGAATCACTTTACTTGACTTACTTTAATTACATAATGTAAGAAGTATAAAACAACGAGTTTAGAATTTCAGCATTATTAGTTGTTAGTATTGTACGATTCGGAGAGTATTTACTAAAACAAAACCAACACCGATAAATATTTTGACCTTAAATATCATCTTGGTTAATACAAATCAGTCATTTATGACTCATCGCCCTATGTCATTTTGAGGAAACAATTCAATTTCAATGTATATATTTTGAATCGTATTCAGTCTGTAGTTATTATTATGAATCCATTTATATTTAGTAGTCTAATTGACCAAATTTTTTATTTGAATCAATTATTCTTTTGATTTAAGGTCTTGGATGAGATGAAAAAGTTAGTGTCACGAGTCAAGATAGCTCAAGTGGGTAGAGCAGCGGCGTATTAAGCCGAAGGTCGTGGGTTCGATTCCCGCTCGTGGCAGTAACTTTTTCATCTCAACAAAGACTTTACATAAAAAGAATAATTAATTGAAATTATTATTATTATTATTATTATCATTTTTAAGTTAGTTATTTTAAAAATTAAATATCTGGTATCCTTCCTGGTACCCAATATGCCAATCTTCCAGAATTGCATTCATATTTCATCCATTATATTCCGCAAAGTTGTCTCTGATTCACCACGAATGGACACAAGTGAGATTAACGATATCTATTACAAGCTCTGCATGCAAGGTTGTCATTGAGATAATTTATAATGGATTGAAGTACAATTTTGTTTAGGATGAAACTTAGAATGCGTATTGCAACATCTCAGATAGGACTTTTTAAAATTTATTTGCAAGTTAGGACGTTTAATAATGAGCTTCCAAGCATAAAGCAACTGGATTTTACTTTTCTGCCTTGTTTAGTCCTTATATGTACTGTACTGTATATACCAGCACTTTATATTTTTGTACAGCTGTTATTGTGGTGATGATTAATTGATTTTGGGAACTGATGTTAAATCTTATTACTGTTTAATAGTAAACAAATTATGTACAAGCTGGCGGTAGGTAACAAAAAAAGTAAAATAAACAACAGCATGAGACTTCGTGTCTGCTGGAGTGTCGTGGCTGTATCTATCCACCTGTCGAAAATTGAAATGCCGGCACGTTTGATGCTCTCGAACGAACCGGCTCCCCGTGTATAAACAAAAGTCGAGACCTGGAAAGTACAAGAATAGCGCTCCAGTAATCTAACTTGGAGTACATCCAATATTAACGTTTTACTACCTCTCGGCCGCGGATCGTTAGGGCGAACGTGTTCCAAAAGGAAGTACGGCTGTAAAAGAACTTCAATCGATTTACCTCAGTTCGAAGCCCGTTCACCAACAACACCAACAACCAAAACGTATTTTAGCCAAGCCACGTTTCATTTGCAATTTGATGGTAAACTTTCCCGATATGTTGACGTTTTCTATTAATTTGTTGTTTCGGTTCGTTTGGCCTTCTTATCCTGGTTGATTTGGCATGTCAGACGCATTCCGGCATTTTGTCGTATTTAGTGCTTGGTCAGGGTTATAAACAGGGTGAGGCGAGGCATCAAAGCCACCTCTAAATAAGATGAAGGATCTAAACACGTCTGACAGACAAAACAGCGATGATATATATACCAAATGATCGGAACCGACCAACATCCCGCAAACTTCAAGAGAAAAACTCACGCTCATTTGATTTGCTAGACAAAAATAATTCACATTTACCGATAATTACTATATTTTATTGACCTATTATGAATATTATACCACCATAGGTGTCGGCAGCAGTTACAATAATTTTTTAAAATTAAATTTCTCATTACAGTTTCATTAATAATGTTCACTGTTATCAAATATGTAGGCTTGAATATTATATTTTTATGCACATTGGTGATCATTAAGGAAACCAACCTAACTTTAAAGCAGAAATGAAATTTAGGTTCATATGAAGTAGATTAAAATGTTATTTATACTATAGTATCTTACATGACACCAAATTATTTGCAATGTTTTTACATTAATATTTTTAAAAGATGCTAATCTAATTAAACAGCCAAGAGATCAGTTTCAACAGTTTTATGACCTATTATTATGGGAAATTCTCTTCCTATGTTTGTTACTAAAACATGGCCTGCTCTTTTTACGGAAAAACTTGCTACATTTGTCTTTAAATTTTTTATTTATTTTTTTTAAATTTTGATATTGGTGGATTTCGTACTTGAATACTGTAGCATGAGTATCATGATTTGTATTCACGGTACACTCACGCATCAAATTCTCTACTTGATACACTCTGTATTTTTATACATGTAGAACTTGTTAAACACTAAGTCTCATAAGCATAGGTTTACATGGGTCTTACTACAGCTCTATAAATAAAAAGTACAGTCATTGTGGAGTCAAAAGATATATTGTTCAGCTGTGAAAAAGTAGTTGCTTAAAAATTTGTTAACTTAGAGTTTGCAGTCTGTGGGGTGATAGACATCTAGTTTGGCCGTTTCACGAACAATGGGTCAGGGGCATAAGCAGGGGGAGGCGAGAAACCAAAACCCACCAAGACGTAGGGCCGAAACGTGTCTGACAGACCAAAACAGCTACCTTATACATGTAACTGATCCTTGTTTATTAAGGTCGAAGTTTTCTAAATAATCTAACGTCCATCTTATTTGGATTGATTTTCCGTTTATAGAGAGTAAAAAGCCTGCTCATTTTTTGTAATAACCTTGTTTAACCTGTTCACCATAACAGTAAGAAGTCAAGATGAAATTGACCAAATAATTAAGCCAACAAAGCTATATTTTAGAAATGATGAATGGTGGAGTGAGTGCGGTGTTCAATCCTTTTTAAAAAGATAGTTCCTACTCACAGTAAGTTGCTTTGCAACGATAACGGATTTCGAGTCCTTAGCTCATCATCAGTTTGTAGAAATTCTTCAACCTGATGATGAGCTAAGGGCTCGAAATCCGGATTGTTGCAAAACAACTTACTGTGAGTAGGAACTATCATTTTAAAAAGCTATATTTTTGTTCGTTAGTTTACAAGGCAAGGCAAATCAGGAATTGTGTAGGGCTAGCACATAATGTTGTGAAACTAGCGATTTTTTTAAGATAATCGTTTTACGTTGAGAGCTTTTCAGTTAATATGTTTATCCGTTTTATCAGAAAGTGACAAATAAATTACATATCAGTCTGTATAATTGTACCTTTTGATGTGGTGAAACGAAATTTAAACTCCTCCGGCGTTAGTATGTATATCGTTTTGTTCAACAGGTTTTGTCATTTATTTTATTCAAAGCTCTTAGTAGGTTTGTAGATGTAGGAAATCCTTAGGGTTTTTCTCATAACATTAGTAACTAATGGATAGTATTTACCATAAACGAACGTGCTATCGATACCACGATGTTTTTCTCACCAGGACTTCTTGGAATAGGGTCTGAAAATTATGCGTCTGTATCGGCCGGGGGTTAAATCGAGCGAAGCAACCCTGACTTTGTTTAATTGCTGTGCCCAAAGACCTTTTTCAAGAGTGGGCGTTCCAATTTTAGCCCTTCCAATTCCATTTTTGGGCACTATTTTCGGATTTTACAAGAAACCCGACTTGGGTCCTTGAGTGTTTCACAAGGGATTTTAACGTTTATCAGCCGACCATTATCAACGGATGAATTTATTTGTCCCCGCAGTCGTTTAAAAAGCACATAACATGATTTCTTTCATAAATTGTTACCAAGGTCGATCCAATCGTCTTTCCACTTAACCGCTTTCACATGTACTGATTTTTCATCGGGCTGGCTTTCTTTTCTTGTGTTTCGCATCTCGATTTGTTTCTGTATCTTCTAATTTAGTGAAACTTTTCATTCCTACCAAATCTATTGTTTTTTTGTTTGCTTTTGTACAAATAAATAATTAAAAACTCCATTCCTTTGAAACCCATTCTTACAGAAAGTATTAATGATTTGTCTGTAATTTATACAGAAAATTAAAGCTCAAACTTGAATATACATATTGTAATAAAAAATGGAAATAATTTTATAAACACAAGACACGACTGTTCTTCTATTCTCAATGATGATTTGTATTTACAATAAAATAGTACCTCAACCATTCCATATCTTTAATTTACCATTGATTTGGAGGACTACGCATTTTTACAGTTGTTAATTAAGTGTTCATCCACGTATCTTGTCCATTAGCCCGACTAAAAAGAAATATTTCAGCTGTTACTGTCTCTTTTTGAAAATAAATCTTTTCGAAGTATTACTGATGTATGGAATGAAAATTGGGTTAGATGTCGTTCAAATGGCTTAAAAAAATCTAACGTAAGATGAAGTGTTATCATCATTTAATACCTTTTCATTTCAGTAAGTAAAATATGCTTCTGAATGCTATTGAATTTAGGATAAAATACAGATTTATGTATACTTATAGCACGAAAAGAATCTGATAAAGCGTTATAATAGATGAAAGAATAATTTCCCAAAGATAATCCCTTTGATATAATTGGGATGTTGCTTTTCGCCTTATTAAATCCTGGCTTAGCAGTTGATGGGAAAAGAAAATTTGTTTTGTGGGTATTGGAGTGATTTGAATTGACCCTATGTGACCTGGGACGTTGAAAGAGAAAGTATATTACTGTCATTGTACAGATGAGTGCAGTGAAATGATGAGGGGGAATTCTTTTCTTATCCTCGTCCAATACACATTCACTAACAGATCTATTTTATACAGTTAAATTGTACAAAAATATTCATGAATCATGGCTAAAAAATCAAGACTGACAGACGTCAGCGATTGTCAGCTTAATAATTGTTTTAAATAAGCGTGTAAATGAGTAAAACACTTTGGTGTTATACAGGAAACGCTCAATAATACAGGATAAAACCCCTGAGGGGAACCCACGCTATCGTAGATTGCTTCATCCGTCTAGTCTTGTCTTTCAGTGAACTCAATTTCTTTTTGTTTTATTTCAATCTTTTAGGATCTTTTAATGAATCCCTTTTATCCATAGGATATTGATATTTATAGAATTTAGTCACTGTAATGAACTTACAGGATGTATCTGTCATTAGAAGGAAATGGGGCGGGCATTTCCTTGCTGGATCTTTTTCAAAACACTTCCGAAAAAGAAGCTTCCGGCGCGGGAAGGACTAAGCCCTCTTATCTATGTTACTCGCCGAAGTTCATGCATTTAATCAAACCTTAAAAACATAAAAAAATATGAGCCGTTGAGTTTTACATATTTTTTCTGTGATTCCTATTATTCAAATTTAAAACGTTAATAGGTATTAGGCATTGGGCCAGACTATTTCCTCGAAAATATTGTAAGCCGTGCCAAAATATTTCTTTTTATCTGAGGATGTTAGTCAAACGCTGTTGTGACTTTCTTTGGGCTGGTAAAAGCTTCCGCATACTTTCTGAACGAATATAAACATTAACGAAAAACAACAACATTTTGTTGACCATTATATATAATCTTAACCTAATTTTATTTGTATTATAATGTTTGTCATGGCATAAAAACAAAAAATGGACACTAATGGTCATTAATGAATTTATTGAACTTATTAATAATAATTGAACTTGATTACTTATTGTTTGGTTAGATTCAATTTCGCGGAACAATGAAACTTAAAATAAATTAATAAAAAGTTAAGATCTATTAAAACCTCTACTATGGCCAGTGAATTACGTTTCCAGTATTTTTTGGTTTATGTCACAAAAACATTTCCATGTATTTTTTTAAAATAAAAAAGTTTATTTAAACTTAACCAAATATTTAATTTGGCGTTTCGAAAATTTACACCCATCATCAAAATTTTATATAAACTTTTAATTTATTGTTATCCATATTATATTTTAAAAGATATGACCATCTTCCATTTGTCAACAAGCCGCATGGAAGAAGATTACATTTTAAGTAGTTTGCAGTATTGTGATACATATTTCTTCTTGAGGTCTGGGGGTGATGAACGTGGAGTTTGGTCGTTTCCGATAATTCTGTTATGTGATCCGTTATCGTTCTGGTATTTTGACATATTCAGTGGTTAGGGGTGAGGCAAGACAAAGCCAATTGAAGATGGCGAAAAGCCTTAATACATCTGACAGATCTAAACAGCTAGGACGATTAGGTTAAAATGCTAGCCAATAACGTTTTTAATATTGCTATTGAGATTTCATCGTGAAATCTGAAAGGTGTGGTCCCATTTCTTCATTTTGTGATACTTTAATTAACTATTATAAACATGCATTTTTGTAACTCGCATTTCGGCATTTTCATTTACTGGTCACTGACATAAGCACGGCGAAGCAAGACAAAACCTCGGGACAATTAGACATGTTCTAGCCAATAATTGCGATTGAGATTTCAGCTTGAGGTCTGACAGGGAATAAGCCTGGCAAGGCAAGTCAACACCAACTGTAGATAGCGAAAAGCCGGAACATGTCTGACAGGTCTAAACCGCTAGAACAATTAGATCAAAATGGTCTAGCCAATAACATTTTTAATATTGCGATTGAGATTTCATCTTGAGGTCCGAGCGGTGATGGCCCCATTTTTGTGATACCTTAATTAATTATTACAAACATACATATATTTCCTATCATTTTAGTGACTTCGGTATTCAGAGATATAAGGAAGGTGAGGCAAGGTAGCTAAAACCACCACATAAGATAAACCGAGTCTCACAGGCTAAATTAATCCAAAAAACCAAAGTTAGACAATAGTAATAGTCAAAGTTTCACAAAATGAAGGAACGGCAAATGTTATTGACAATTTCGAAATAGATATTGCTCAATTAACTCCAGGCGATCTGGAAAGGGTAATAAATGTTTCCGATCTCATCTGAGCTTGTGCCCTGCCTGTCATTGTTCCTATAAACCGCAGGAAGAATAAAAAACCCAAGTATAAATCAAGATAATTACCCTTATGCCGATACCGCTCTATTACTTTGTTAAATGAGCCATGTTTTGAATAAGCCGAACTTTATTTGTTTCAGATCTCTACATAGTCAGACGGATGAGACAAGACTGGAACCATCATCTCCCGGTATGTAATTTTTCTCTCGATATATTAATGTTAGTCTTATATTACTACATAAGTATTGAGCTAATTCTGAGCAGACTGGTCATTTGTCAATGGACTGGTGGACGAGTCTCAAGCAAGGTCTGTTATAATAATCGCCTTCTTTCATGCGTTGCTGTCTTGATTTATTTTTAATTTCGAATGTCCCCGGAAAGTCTAGTCGATCCACCTACACTTACCTTTCTTCTAATTGCTAGTTCAACAGCATTGACAAAAACAGACAAGAAGATTAGAAATTGTGCCAGTTTGGCAACCGCAGGCCAACGTTTCATGCCAATTTGACTAGTGTGCACTAAGATAAATTATAAATGTTATACAGTTTATTCGATTATATTTTTGATCTTGCAAATAGCTCTGCTTTTTCTTCTACAACTCAATTGGTCATTCTCTTGTTTTGTGTGTGAATTTTTCTCCGCCTGTGGCATTTGGCCGAAATGGTTTTTATCCTCATCTCTGAAAAGGCTGTTAACAATTTACAAACTTTAGGGAAATTGCTTTTGCCGAGTTATTTCATTTTGGGGTTGAATTCGACTTTCCCAACGTCCTTATCTTCTAAACCGTGTTAGAAAAAAAAAATGTCGCAGACATGCATTTGCCCTTCCAGGTTAATATTTCAAACCCGATAACTGAGAGCATTAATATTTTAAAGATACCGGTTGTGTATGTTTTCTCATTTTTGTAACGACAGAGACATTTTAGTCTTATTTATAGCATGTTAAATTATGAAGGAGCGCCCACAGATCATTGTTTCCATAATTTATCCAGGAACGAAATGAATAACGGACAAATATAGACAAGACTTCAGAACATTCGTTCCTCCCTTGATCTTCTCCGGCTCTTGACTAATTAACCGAATGAAGTCGGTCTAATTATAATCCAAGTAAAAACACTGTAATATTTGTCAAAATTAGTGTTTTTTTTTAAGTTCATCGGTCTAAAACCTAGAAGGTTAAATTAACATGCTATAAAGGATTCCTGCATAGCTGAGGGTGGAGGACATTTATTTTTATTTATGGAAGCCACGATACTCGGAAATTATTCGGTTTTGTGTGAAATTGTCAGACTTTGAGGATAATATGCTACCAGACCGCATAAGAAACCTTCCAACTTTCAGACGTCATTACATAGTTTCTTTCAGAATTGCTTCGACTGTAGATATAATCAATATTTTGTTATTAGTGTGTTGAAAAATCCGCGCAAACTTTCTCATTTATAGTTTTGGAAGCACAAAATGTCGCGTGTCTTGGTATTGGGCTGTCGGCAATTGGACGATATTAAAAATCTCCGAGGGTTCTCATACGGTAGAGGTTTTTCGCCTTTCCGTCCTGGCCAGTTAAATGTTGTCAAATGGATGTTAGTCATCATTTGAGTTAAGAGAGCTCATGTTATAATAACGTGACTCATCATTACATGGTGTCCTCGCGGCTTAAACGCAACTTGTACAATTTGATAAAATATACTCAACATTTTTATTGTAATAAGTACGTAAATAAGGAAAAAAGTTAACAATTTGAAATGTAAACAAAATTTCATCCTGATGGGTTTCCTTTTTAGTTGGCCCGGCTGAATTTCTCTTGAACCAATGACGCTATCAAAAATAAAAAATAAGTGTTTAATTTTTGGTCTAGTTTCAGATTTTTACCTTTTTATGGAGACAAATTAGACAGGGTACCTCATGCCCCGTTCAACTTCAACATTTCAAATACTACACTTCCTGACACATTATTTTAGAGGATTTTTTACGCTGAAAACAATGGTCCAATCGGGCTTTAAATTGGTCCAAAATTAAAAAGTTTGGAAAAATCAGTCAGTTGGATTCCTATTTATTAATCACATTTCATGTTCGAACTGCCTGCCTTGCATAAAGATGCAAAGATTTGCTCTTTTTAACCACTCTTCACCAGTGCTAAGATGGACTAATAGAGTCAGTGGAGATGGATTGACAAGCATTTTCTGTCCTTTGCCCGCAGGTCTTGATTGTTGTTGTTGTGTCTCTCATGTGTTATGATTAGCGTACACACTGTTTTTTTAAATGGCCCTAGAGAAAATAGTCAAATGGAGTTAAATCGGGTGACCGAGGAGGCCAGCAGATCGGGCCCTGAGGTCCTAAACACCTATCCCGGAAGTGACGATTCAGATAACGTCTCACTCGCAAAGAATTGTATGCGGGGCATCCATCAAGGTGGAGAATCATTCTTTGTCGTTGTTGCAGAGGAACATCAATAGTGTTGGTAAAACCTCCCTCAAAAAATTGAGGAACCACCATTTAAATTATTTTCATAGAAATAAGGCCCAATTATTTTATTTCCGAAAACTCCACACCAAACCTTGATTGTGACCCACCTGATGATAAGAGTACGAAATTCTCGGATGTTCCAAGTTCGAAAATTTCAACCATTTCGTAGGCTTTTAGAGGTGAACTTGGATTCATCAGTCCATAGGATGTATGGAAGAACGTTTTCTTCAGACTCCCAAATCGACATTTGTGCGAGAATCAGTCCCGAAGCCCCTGGACAAGATGAGAGCGATACGGGTTAAAATTGTAAGTCCTGGTTACATCTCTTATTTTACGGTTTGAAAAACCTACAACCTTTCCAACGTTTCGGAGACGGAAAATCGGATTTGCGCGAACATGCAGTAAATATTCAGCTCCTCGTCGGTTACGCTGCCGGTTTCTTGGTGATAGAACAGCAACAGATCCGATATTGCGAGCAACACAAATAAACGTTTTGTGATTTACTCTGGGGCGATCAGGAAATTTATCGGAGTACAACTCGACTGCACGATGCGCAATACCACCACTACCAAAGAAGCAGTTGTACATGTGGAAAAATGTGTTCTTCGGTTCATTTTGTATAGAATACTGAATGTAACGTATAGGTACTATTGTAAAATTTATTTGCAACCAAGAATTAAGATTTGCTCTTGTAATGCGAGTTTGACAAACAATGACACAATTTAAACAATAAAGGCAATTAATGTTTACTTTAAAGTAGAATCAAATTATTGAAATTAAGAACCAAACAAGCGAATTGCATTTTTTCAGATGTTTTGCCATAACTGTCATTTTTGGCCAATTTAAAATTCGGTGGCACATTTTTTTCAGCGTAAAAAATCCTTTAAAAAAGGGTCGGATTTGAAATTTTGAAGGGCCTGAGCTACCTATATGCCTCAATGTAACTCTTAGTTTGTTGTGTAGATGCTTTTATGTTTTCTTATTTTTCTGTATATATGTTAAGCATGCAAAGTTTTGTCTTTTATGCAGGGAAATTGAAAGTAATAACTTTCGATACCAGTAGGTAAAAATATATTTTATTACATATTGCTGACCAGTCGATGACCACCTTACGTGATAGTATAATAATTGTTTTATTTATTTTCAAAAAGTTCACAAACAATTTTAATGCTGTGACTTATTGGGGTGCTTATTATATTGAATTGATGAAAAGTTCCTAATGTTATCTACAGTAGTTTGTGCAAATCTTGGTCTCATTATCCATGACATTTTGGTTTATTAAGCGTTTGGTGTTTATTCATCTTCATTGATGGGTTTTGTTCTCTGGCAGCATTACTGAAAATGGTGACATACCAAAACCCGTTTTACTGACCAAACCACCGAGGGTAAGCTAAACAAATGAAATTTAACATATAGTGTAAAAAATTTTGAAGTCCCCATGGCATTGAAACTATAATTTGGTTTCCGATCAACCTCATAATCCTATCTTTCATGCTGTTTTATTCCCATATGGGTTTTGTTGTCTTGCCTCACCTTGCTTATACCCTGACCAAGCACTGCACGTGGTGAAATGTCGAAACCCGTCACACTGCCCAAAGCGGCAAGAAAAGACATTTTACAATATAATATTACTAGTAAGATTATTCCTGGCGACTGTGAGTTATTGAATCTGGTTTGTTTTCCATATCCATCGCGTTCGGCCTGCTGTTTTATATCCCTGACCTACTGAAGATGGCGATAATCTTAAACGCGTCTGAAACAAAACAGCCAGCATAGGCTGAACCAAAATGAGCGGAACGTACCATACAGTTTTTTGGTAAAAATATCCAGATTATAAAGACAAGAAATGTCAATTGATTGATGAATTATTCGGATTTGCCTTACCTATTTCATATTTTCCTTTCATAAACGAATTTTCACTTGAAAAAACATTAGTTTTTCTTCTTTATAATCTTAATTAAAGCTAGTTTAATTTTGCCACACCATACAATTATTTCTGCCAAATGACATTTTTTCTAAAAAAAAATAAAAAAATAAAAACTCCATCGTAGACACGGTGTTTTCGTACTCAAAATATTTAAGTTAGCACAGATGTATAACTCATCTTAAACATTTAATAGAAAACGCAAGAATTTATTGCCAAAAACATTCGAACAAGTAAAGTCATATGGATTTGTAAGTGTATGTAAAAAAGTCGATAACAATAAGAAACGAAATTATTACTTCTTTTAAAAGATGAGTAAAGAGTTAAGATAATGTACATTGGTTGACATACACACAGTTCGGAAGAAATACGACATAAAGAAATATTTAATTAGTTAAACTTGTATTAATTAATTTCCCCTAAAATAGTTTTGTTTTTGTATTTATCATGATTTATTTCGTAGAAATTACTTTATAAACTGTAACTACTATAAATAAAATTATTGTGTGATAGTTGAATGTTCTTTGAAAGCTCTTCAGATAAGACATGATAGAAAGATAAGAGGGATGGACGATTAGTTCCTTTGGTTTAAAGGAAAAAAAAGTTGACGGTACGTTTTCCATCAATTCGAACTGAAAAGTAGACTTTGAGACATTATGTTTGTTTAAACTTTATCGGATATACACGACTTCAAAATTAAATTGAACTGACAGTAGTAATTAAGAATTAAAGAAAACCAGGATAGGTTCGGTTTATGTTAATGGAGCGATGTTTTGTTTTCTGTTTTTATTTACAAGAGATTTGTCCCCTTAGGAAATACATATTTTTCCAACGGCTCGTTTGATCGTGTCTATTGATCGCGAGCCTCGAACACTAAGGTCATAAAGCAACCTTTCCAGAGATTCAACGACGTTCAGGAACACAAATCCAACACAGATTAATTTATATTCGCGCTGTAAAAAAGTGTAGCATTGAAGTCTGTTTGTGACACAAAAGAAAGGAAATGACGTCTGTTTTGAACCATAACAAAACTCCTTTGTCACAACTTTAAATGAAGAAATGGGGCATAGAGTCGAGGAGGGCGGGATGTGACCGATCAAACAAAACATGATAAGTAACCCGGCAGTCGTATTTATAAATAACTCACTGTCCTCAAAGAGGTGTAATTAGTTTTAGAGATACACGTTTCTTTATATTAAAAATATAACAAGGTCCTCGTGTTTCGGATTCAATGTCGTGTAACTTGGTAAATGTCGTAAATAGACACAAGACAGGCGACAATATAAACAACAGCCAGTTTAAACCATTTGCCAAAACCTTGATGTACCGCCTTTAATAAGTCTTTAGCGTAAAATGCGTATAGAATTTATCGCGTGTCCTGACGTCTATTTTAATTTTCTCGATCTTCGGGCTTTAATTAATGGCCGGATTTATGAAACAAACGCTTTATAGAAATAAATTACGCCGATGGTGTCTGGAGCCGGATGTCGTCATACGCCTAGCTGATGATGAACAGCGTTTTCTTTGGAACGGTTTTATGTTTCTGTTCGTTTTTAACCCGGCGATGCATGTGACAAGCGTTTCCTCTCTGTTTCAAGTTTCTTAAATTGAACGACATTTCTAGACTTGCAAATAAATTCGGTTTTGTGTACAATTTGCAGAGCGAACTGACCACGCGACAAGAATCATTTTGATTTACGGGTTTAAATTGTCATTAATTATTGTGTTTATTTCAAACATAAACATTTTTTGTATCTTGGTCGTTTCCAGTCATTTTATTTGCCTATCTTTGCTTTTGTGGTATGATATGAATGTTAGGGCATTTTATCAACCTCACTGGTTTGTGTCTTGTGCCTCTACCGGCTTATCACCCCCCTTACCTCAAATTTTTTTCCACAACTATGAAGTTTCGTCGTTTTTTTGGAAATGCTGCCGTGCCCCTCCCTGCTTATAATTCTCACAGGCTGCAGGTTCACAATCCCGCAGCAATTCGGCCGTTTCCGATCATTTTGTTCTGCCTATCTTCGCTTTTTTGGTATGATATGAATGTTAAGACATTTTATCATCCTCACTGGTTTGTTGTCTTGTGCCTCTACCTGCTTAGCACTCATCGATCATTTTGATTATGCTATCCTCGCTTTTTGGTCTGCCCGACGCGCCATCTTGTGCCTGATCAGGATTATAAGCAGGGGGAGGCAATATTACTGCTTACAGGTTCATCCCGGAGACATTAAGAAGAAATCTCACAACTATGAAAATCGATTGATCTTTTCCGATCATTTTGTTCTGCCTATCTTCACTTTTTTGGTAGGATATGAATGTTAAGGCATTTTATCATCCTCACTGGTTTGTTGTCTTGTTCCTCTACCTGCTTATCACTCCCCTTACTTAATTTTTTTTCACAACTATGAAGTTATGCTGCCGTGCCTCTTCCTGCTTATAACTCTGATAGGCTTCAGGTTCACAATCCTGCAAGCAGTTCGGCCTTAGGTTTGTGGTCTCGCCTCGATCTGCTTTTATCCCTAACCAATCTACAGGTTTATTATCATGCAGTCCTAAGGAAGAAAGTCGCAACTATAAAAGTAGTTTTGTCATTCCGGTCATTTTGGTCAAGTTGGAGCAACCAGGATAATCAGACCAAATTGGCTGGAAATGCCTAAAGAACAGTATGGTCTATCAGATGCGTTTCGGCAACTTCGCCACTTTGGTAAGTTTGGATATGCAGGGTGAGGTAAGACAAGAAACCTTAGCGATAAGGATGGCGAAATGAAGAAACTTGTTTGAAAGAAAGAATCAGCGAGAATACCAGTTTAAAATGATCGGAAACTACAAAACCTCTTTCATAGTTTTGAAACAGTACGAACTATTTAAGTGTAAACTAATACTTTAGGCCACATTAGTTCAATTTACTTACATTTTTAAAATAATTATCAATAATTTTGACAAAATATTTGAAAAACAACTGCAATTTGAAACATTTATAAGAAATAGTTATATTTCTTCCTGAGATCTGCGGAGTGAGAAATCTTTATTTTGAGTGTTTCCAAACAATTTTGTCTTTTTATCCTGGTTGCTCAGTTGTGTCGAACCTTCAGCGATTGGTAAAGTTGTAAGCAGAGTAAGGCAATATTACTGCATACAGGTTCATCCAGGAGACATCAAGACGAAATCTCACAACTATGAAAATCGTTTGGTCGTTTCCGATCAAGTTGATTCAACTGTCCACGCTTTTTGGTCTGACCGACGCGCCATCTTGTGACTGATCAGGGTTATAAGCAGGGGAAGGCAAGACACCCAACATCACCAGTTCCATTTCGCCGTCTGATATGACTGAAAGAAATTTTATTTTGATAAACATTTCATAAATGTTTTAACTGTTTTTTTAAATATTTTTTTTATTATTATTTTTTTTATATATTTTTTTTTTATTGGCCTTATGATCTTGCATATTAGCCATGGTACGAATTCTTGTGTGTTTAACTGTGTTCGATTCTGTTGATAACAAATCTCAAAAGTATGAAAGGAATTGGGTCGTTTCCAATAATTTTGGTCTTTCAAATGTGCTAATTATCAGACGCTAGTGACACTGTGTAGTAAATAATTAGATGGATATATTTAATATGTAGAAAAAAAACTGTATCTGATTAAGATTAGACAATTAGCTATTGAATCGTTGTACAAAATATCTAATTAACGTTCTGACCAATCTATGATTAGCCAAAGTTAGATAAAATATGTATAAGATACATGTTAATATTTATGGGTGTAAGTTGAAAAAAAAAGTCTGAAAATTATGCATTATTCAGAAGTCTTACTAGGATAGTTATTTAAGTGCATTCCGAAAATAATTGTGCATTTTTATAATTGTAATTCGGTTGTATCAGATCATCCTGGCCGGCCTACCTTCGTTGATTTTATCTGCCCGACTCATTTAACCATCTTCCTTGGCGGGTTTTGTTGTACAGTTATTAAAATATAATTAAAAAACATGATTATTAAAAGTGCTTAACAAAAAGTCGATTTAATGCTTGAAAGTCGGGTGTAAAACTTGTAAATCTTTTTGCTACACTTGCAACAGACTAATTGTCCAACTGTGAACCATGTATTTCTTGAACTTCTTTGTGGAGTACAAAGATTTGTTGGAATAAGTGGTACCAAAAATTGAAATTGGACGGAAAACGGCTTTCTTCAAGTGAGTGTATTTTGATTCTGGCACGAGTTTCCAAAATTCAATTATAGAGTAGATTTATACTGCATTTGCAATGTATGGGCTTCTTTCATCTCTAATAACCCCGCACTCTCATCCGAATTTTTATTTCTTTGAAAAATCCTAAATAATATTTTAAATAAAGTCAAAAATAAGTGGGTTCACAAAATATGCAATATGGAAAAAAAACTATTCCTTTTTTTTTGTTTTAATCGTTTTGTACTTCGATATCAATTACCCAAACTTTTGGATAATAATTAAATGTTTTATCCTTAAAATATAACACACAAAGCGGAAGATTAGCTTCAAAACTAAGTACAATTTGTGACAAATTAATATATTTTTTTTATAATCCCAAATTCAGTATTTGCATGTTTGCAAATGTTATGGAGTCTGTAAGGAAGGAAGTCTGACAGCCAAGATTCATTTTACAATTTTGGGTATTTTATTTTTATGTAACAAATATTGTAACAAGATGAAGAGAAAATTTTTCGTCATGATAAGAAAACCCCTTTTTCAACGAAGAGTCTTTATTCTCTGTTAGATGAAGATTTATTTTTATTTCACTTGTTGTCTCTCTCAAACTTTTATTCATTAGTGATAGGTTTTTGTTTACATGACAGTTTCACAATGTATTGTGTATGTGAAACTTCCCAAATATAACAATGATGTTTACACATTTTATTTCTGTTGTGTGGCAGGTTTAGGTTTCCTGAGAAATTATAACGAAACTTGTTCGTAAAATTTAATATTTCATTTGTTCTTATTAGTATTTACGCCGTTTTATACCATGTATGTAATGTATTTTGACGTAAAATACAGATTTTTATCTATCAAAGAACATGTATAGAAATCGTTTACAATTTTGTTTGCAAAGATTGTCTTTAATGGCGCCAAGTTTTTATGTCTACAGCCGTGCAAAATAACAAAAAATCTTTCAGGATATAAGTGCTTGAAATTGGAATTCATGTGCAGATAACGATAGGATGAGTTTTGAGATGATCAATGCGACCCACTTTTGACCACACTCCATGCGAACGGACCTGCCGGAAATAGTTTCCTTAATTGCTTTAAATTAAAACGGAAATTAACTCGTAATTATATAACAGTCGTGTTCATATAAAATACACAATATGTTTTCCCAGAAATTTAATCGAAATACAAAATCTACCAGGGTGGTTGTAACAACTTTTAAACTTGAACTTATATATTTAATTAATTTGCGGTGAATTGCTCGCCGATTATGTCGGAATTGGTTAAGTTAAAATAAGTTACGAGGGTTAAATTTCTAATGACGTCGATAGCGGTGGCCTGCAGGGTCTGCTACAAGGTCTGCATGGCGTGATTTCTATGAGAATTGAGTTATCGTGCCAAACAGTTGGAACTACTACACTCCTCGGAGGTATTTGTTCATGCCAGTTTAGATTAGATGTGTTATGCCAACAAAAATACACACAACACAATCAGTTGCATTGATGAGTGTTTAAACTTATTTTAGTGCAGAATCGTATATAATCATTAATGATTATTCGGAGATCGTGAGATGCGGTCTGTTGTGACGTAGGTTTTAGAAAAAAAGATTTTCTCTGTCGTACCAACGTTTCGATATTTATTGAGATCATCTTCAGGGCTCAAAGTGTTTGTTTTCCGTGTAGAAGTGCCCTCTCAACATGACAGACATCTACACGGAAAATAAACACTTTGAGCCCTGAAGATTCTCTCAATAAAAATCGAAACGTTGGCACGATAAAGAAAATGTTTTTCTAAAAACTACGTCACACCAGACTGCATCTCACGATCTCCGAATAATCATTAACTAACGGGCACGAAACACCACATCTCATTAATAAAAAATTCAAATATTTCTGCAATGCCTATGGTTACACCTGTTGCTATTGTGAATCTGTAGTAAAGTGTAATTCATTTACATCTTTACTCTATAACCATTACACATTTTAGTGATGTTGATCAATTTTGATAAGATCTTCGTCATATCAATGTTGCTACTTCTTTGACGAAGAACTATTTTGCAATCTTAAGGTTTATTAAATTTGTGCCATTCGCTGGGCTAAATATATATCGGTCCTTGCCCTACAAACGTATTTTCGCTCCGGCTCGCATCCTTCGGGAGCCACCCGGAAATGCAGGGAACCTCTTCCGCTTTAGGCTGCCCAAGAAGAGACGCCAGGTGAGACGGATCAAACGGGACGGAAAGGACTCCCACGCAGCTGGAGAAAGGGAGCAGGGATTTATTTCACCACAGATGTCGGTCGTTTCGAATGTATACATGCACGCCCTTTCAAGAAAACAGATTGTGCATTTTATGGCGTATCCGCTTACTTAGCTAAACACAATCCCACTCAGTTGAAACTTGATGAAATTATAAACAAAATAACCTTGACTTATTTTAGTGAGATTTCTTCTTGAGGTCTGCGGAGGTTTTAATCGGTAATTCCAAGCAGCTTCTGATCTTACTTGACTGTCTATCCTCCCTGTTGTGGTCTGTCAGCCACGAATTGACATTAGGTTTTCTTCATTAGTGAGTTTATTGTTTTGCCGCACCCTGCTTACACAACTGTGAAATTAGTTTGATCGTTCCTTTTTTCTTGTTTGTCTTGCCTTTTTTATGTCCCGGACCAACCTATAGTTTCATCATCCCCCAGAACCTTAATAAGAATCTTTTGGTTCTGTTGCCTTGTCTTATTACCGTTCTTACAACCCTGACGTAGCTAAAGTTTCTTCGTCCCTGCAGAACCCCGAGAAGAAATCTCACATTTATGAAACTAGT